>NC_135903.1:45458279-45835347 GCF_964194155.1 Cetorhinus maximus | reverse complement strand
TAAAGAGGGATATACAAGCTCTCTGAGAGCAGGTGTAGCTCGATAATTAGGTAACTAACTTAAACTGCACTTTAGCAGAACTGACTGATCATTGTTTTTCAGAGGATTTAAATACAGGGGCATCTGAGCGCTGCTTGAGTGTGCAGAGTGCAAAACCAGGAGTTTGCTGAAGAGGGGAACTATAAATTAATTAAGAAAGATAAATGTAATTAACACAATAAATATGCAGGAAAGGTGATGTGTCACACCTGCAGCATTTGGGAGCTCCTGGATACCACAGCAATCCACGGTAAACAGTCTGCAGGCAGTGTCTGCAGCTGGAGGAGCTTTAGCTCAGAGCCAATGAGCTGGAGGCCGAGCTGTAGACATTGGAACACCTCAGGGAGGGGGAAAGTTACTCAGATACTTTGTTCCAGGAGGCAGTGACACCCATAGGTTAGGGTCTTCTGATTTGTTCAGTGGCCAGGGACAGGGGGGCGGTGTGACTGTGAGTCAGGCAGGTAAGGGATTCGAGAATGTGGGATTGGAGGAGCCTAACTAACCAACAAGTTTGAGGTTCTTACAGCTTGTATAGGCCAGAAAGCGGGTTGTAGTGTGGATGAGAAGGCTGACCATGGCACCATGGTACAGGGAGCCATTCCAGTGGGGTGATTTAAAAGGAATGTAGTGGTAGTAGGGGACAGTATAGTCATGGGGATAGCTGGAAGCGAGGATCCAGATCTCGATGTTGCCTGCCTGGTGCCAGGATTTGGGATATCTGCTAAAGAAATGGAACTATGATGGTATGAGGGGCAAATTGGCTATGGTGGATTGGGAAACTACATTAAAAGTTATGATGGTGGACAGGCAATAGTTAACATTTAAAGAACTAATACATAATTTACAACAAAAATACATTCCTTTGATTCATAAAAATCCAGCAAGGAAGTGTTCCAACCATGGCTAATGAAAGAAATCAAGAATTCCTTTAAATCGAAGGTGTATAAGATGCAGGAAGGGTATTTCCCCTGGCTGGGGCTCTAGATTCAGGGGACACAGTCTCAGAATAAGGGGCAGGCCACTTAGGAATGAGATGAGCAGGAATGTCAGCGTACAGAGGACAGCGAATCTCTGCATACAGCGGACAGTGAATCTCTGCATACAGAGGACAGCGCATCTCTGCATACAGAAGACAGTGAATCTCTGCATACAGAGGACAGCGAATCTCTGCGTACAGAGGACAGCGCATCTCTGCATACAGAAGACAGTGAATCTCTGCGTACAGAGGACAGCGAATCTCTGCGTACAGAGGACAGTGAATCTCTGCATACAGAGGACAGTGAATCTCTGCATACAGAGGACAGTGAATCTCTGCATACAGAGGACAGTGAATCTCTGCATACAGAGGACAGTGAATCTCTGCGTACAGAGGACAGCGAATCTCTGCGTACAGAAGACAGTGAATCTCTGCATGCAGAGGACAGCGCATCTCTACATACAGAAGACAGTGAATCTCTGCATACAGAGGACAGCAAATTTCTGCATACAGAAGACAGTGAATCTCTGTATACAGAGGACAGCGAACCTCTGTGTACAGAGGACAGTGAATCTCTGCACACAGAGGACAGCGCATCTCTGCATACAGAGGACAGCGCATCTCTGCGTACAGAGGACAGCGAATCTCTGCATACAGAAGACAGTGAATCTCTGCATACAGAGGACAGCGCATCTCTGCGTACAGAGGACAGTGAATCTCTGCACACAGAGGACAGTGAATCTCTGCATACAGAGGACAGCGAATCTCTGCGTACAGAGGACAGCGAATCTCTGCGTACAGAGGACAGCGAATCTCTGCATACAGAGGACAGCGCATCTCTGCATACAGAAGACAGTGAATCTCTGCATACAGAGGACAGCGCATCTCTGCGTACAGAGGACAGTGAATCTTTGCACACAGAGGACAGCGAATCTCTGCATACAGAGGACAGTGAATCTCTGCACACAGAGGACAGCGAATCTCTGCATACAGAGGACAGCGCATCTCTGCACACAAAGGACAGCGAATCTCTGCACACAGAGGACAGCGAATCTCTGCACACAGAGGACAGCAAATCTCTGCGTACAGAGGACAGCAAATCTCTGCGTACAGAGGACAGCGAATCTCTGCATACAGAGGACAGCGAATCTCTGCGTACAGAGGACAGCGAATCTCTGCACACAGATGACAGTGAATCTCTGCATACAGAGGACATCAAATCTCTGGGTACAGAGGACAGCGACTCTCTGCACACAGAGGACAGCGAATCTCTGCGTACAGAGGACAGCGAATCTCTGCATACAGAGGACAGCGAATCTCTGCACACAGAGGACAGCGAATCTCTGCATACAGAGGACAGCGCATCTCTGCACACAAAGGACAGCAAATCTCTGCGTACAGAGGACAGCGAATCTCTGCGTACAAAGGACAGCAAATCTCTGTGTCCAGAGGACAGCGAATCTCTGCACACAGAGGACAGCAAATCTCTGCAGACAGAGGACAGTGACTCTTTGGAATTCTCTACCCCAGATGGCCATGGAGGCTTACTGAGGATTAGGAGCACCTGCAAAGGTGGACCAAGAGATAAAAGAACACAGGGTCTGAGAGCAGAGCCAGGGAGATAAATGAGTGTGAGATGGACTGAGACCAATAACGGAGCCAGAGAGTTAGAGAGTGAGGAGGGACACAGAGAGTGGACCAGGGGAGATATTAAGGACGAGAAGGAGCAAGAGTGAGAGCAGAGCCGTGGAGATCAAAGAGAGGGAGAAGAAGCAAGATCCGAGAGTGGAGCCAGGGAGATAAAAGCACGTGAGAAAGAGCGAGACTACGAGCGGAGCTGGGGAGATAAAGGAGTGTGAGAAGGAGCAAGAGTGGGAGTAGCGCCCAGGAGATAAAAGAGCACAAGGAGGAGTGAGAGTGGGAGCTGGGCCTGGGTGATAAAAGAGCACGAGAATGAATGGGATTGAGAGTGGATCTGGGGAAATAAAAGAGTGTGAGAAGGGGCAAAACCGAGAGCGGAGCTGGGAGATATAAGAATGGGAAGGAGAGAGATGGAGAGTTGAGCCATGGAGAAAAGAGAGCGTGTGAAGGACTGAGGCAGAGAGCAGAGCTGGGGAGATAAACGAGCATGACAAGGAGCAGGAGCGAGAATGTACCTGGGAGATAAAAGAGTGTGAGAAGGACCGAGACTGAGAGCGGTGCCAGTGAGATTAAAAACCATGAGAAGGAGTGAGAGCACAGCAGAGAGATAAAAGAGCACAAGAAGGAGCAAGATCGAGAGTTGACCCAGGGAGATAAAAGAGTGCAAGATGGAGTGAGACAGAGAGTGGTGCCTGGGAGATAAAAGAATGTTAGGAGGAGAGAGTCAAGTGCGGAGCTAGGTGTGAGAAGGAGCGAGACTGAGGGCGCATCCGGGGATATAAAGGGCACGAGAAAGAGCGAGACTAAGGGTGGGCCGCAAGAAGGAGCAAGCGCATGAATGGAGTCGATGAGATAAAAGAGCATGAGGAAGAGCAAGAGCGGAGCCAAGGACTTAAAAGAGAGCTAGAAGGAGCAAGACTGAGAGGGGAAGGTGGTGGCATAGTGGCATTGTCACTTGATGAGTAATCCAGAGACCCAGATTAATACAAAAAACTACTGCGGATGCTGGAAATCCAAAACAAAAACAGAATTACCTGGAAAAACTCAGCAGGTCTGGCAGCATCGGCGGAGAAGAGTTGACGTTTCGAGTCCTCATGACCCTTCAACAGAACTAAGTAAAAATAGGAGAGGGGTGAAATATAAACTGGTAATGCCTTGGGGACCTACGTTGAAATCCCACCAAGGCAGATGGTGGAATTTGAATTCCATAAAAATAAAGTCTGATGATGACCATGAAACCATTGTCAATTATCAAAAAACCCATCTGGTTCACTGATGTCCTTTAGGGAAGGAAATCTGCTGTCCTCACCTGGTCTGGCCTACCTGTGACTCCAGACCCACAGTAATGTGATTGACACTAAAATGCCCCCTGAACAAGGTCAATTAGGGATGAGCAATGAATGCTGGCCAAGCCAGTGTGAACAAACAAAACAGCAAGAGCAAGAGCAGAGCCAGGGGAGATAAAAGAGTGCGAACAAGAACGAGTGTGGAGCCAGGGACATAAAAAAGTGCAAGGAGCAAGAGTGGAGCCAGGGAGATGATGGAGAGAGGAGCGAGAGCGAGGCTGGAACCGAGGAGATAAAATAGAACGAAAAGGAGCAAGACTGGCATCAAAGGCATGGAGATATAAGAGTGCAAGCACGAGTGAGAGCGGAGTTGGGGAAATAAAAGAGTATTAGAGAACTGAGTGCACAGTTAGGGTGATAAAAGAGTGTGAGAAGGAGCATCATTGAGAGTGGAGCCAGCAAGATAAATACACACAAGAAGGAGCGAGCGTGAGAGCAGAGCTGGGAAAATAAAAGAGCGCGAGAAACAGCGAGAGCTGAGCTGGGGGGATAAAAAAGCACAAGAAAGATCGAAGCTGAGCTGGTGAGATGAAGAGCAGAGCGAGGGAGATAAAAGAGTGTGAAAAGGTGCAAGAGCAGAACTGGTGTGATAAGAGAATGTGAAGAGAAGTGAGAGTGGAGCCAGGAGATAAAAGAGCACAAGAAACAGTGAGATTAAGAGTGAAGCTGGTGGGATGAAAGAGTGCAAGAAGGAGAGAGAGTGAGACTGGAGCCAGGGAGATGAAAGAGCATGAGAAAGAACAAGCACGAGTGCAGAGCCAGGGAGATAAATGAGATCAAGGAGCTAGAGTGGAGCCAGAGGCATAAAAGAGCTCATGAGAAGGTGAAACTGAGGAAAGGATCAGGGACTACGAGATTGGAGTAATGAGAGCGGAGCTGGGGAGGTGAAAGAGTGAGCATGAGAGCGGAGCCAAGGGGATAAAAAAGTGCAAGAAGGAGCAATACTGAGGGTGGAGGCAGGTAGATAAAAGAGTGTGAGAAAGACCAAGACCAAGAGAGGAGCAGGGAGTTAAAAGACTGTGAAAAGGAGCGAGAGTCAGACTGGAACAGGGGGCATAAAGTAGTCTGAGAATGAGAGCGGAGCCGGGGAGATGAAGGAGCGAGACCGAGAGTGGAGCTTGGAGTTAAAAGCCCATGAGAAGGCGCAAAAGCAAGAATGGACCGGGGAACTAAAAGAACATGAAATGGAGAGATGGCAAGAGGGGAGCTGGCAAGATAAAAGATCACAAGGAGTGAGATTGAGAGCAGAGCCAGGGAGAAAAAGCCGTGTGAGCAAGAGTGAGAGTGGAACCAGGGAGATAAAAGAGCACGAGAAGGAGATGTTTAAAAAGCGAGAGGAGAGCTGGGATTTTCACAGTTTAAAACAGCGAGAGGAGAGCCAGGAGCACATGGAGAATGGGCTTGTGTGAGATGGGCAGCGGTGGGGGGAGATTAAAAACTGGCAGCAGAGAGCCCCATCAAAGTGTGATGTCACAGGAAAACAGCCAGCTGATTGGTGGTTATCTCTTTTGATTGGCCAAGAGGTTTAAATCAGGAGACGTTATTGCAGCTCAAGAGTACAGTTAAGAAATTCACTTTTAAAATATTTGACATCCAAAGTAATTAATTAAATAGAACCAAGATGGCTGGGCAGGCATGTGTTGCAGCTGTAGAATGTGGGAACTGGTGAATGCTGATGCAATCCATGGTGGCCATATCTGCAGCAAGTGTTGGCTGCTCGAGGAACTGCGACTCAGAGCTGATGAGCTGGAGTCCGAGATGTGGACACTGCAACACATCAGGGAGGGGGAGAGTTACCTGGACACTTTGTTTCAGGAGGCAGTCACACCCCTTAGCTAATTACATCCAATTCGGTCCGTGGTCAGGGACAGGAGGGTGTGACTGTTAGTGAGGAAGGTTTGGAGATCCAGAATTTAGCTTTGGAGGAGCCTCAGCCAGTGCCCTTGTCCAATAGGTACGAGGCTGTTGCTCCTGTTGTGGATGAGGGCACAGGCTGCAGGGAGGATGAGTGAACTGACCACAGCACCATGGTACAGAGCGCCATTCAAATGAGGGGAGAAAAGAGAAATGTAGTAGTAATAGGGGATAGCCAATTAGGGGAATAGATACTGTCCTCTGCAGCAAAGACAGAGAGTCCCGAAGGCTGTGTTGCCTACCTGGTTAAGGACATCTCTTCTGAGCTGGAGAGGAACTTGGAGTTGGGGGGGTGAAGGATCCAATTGTCGTGGTCCACATAGGTACCAACAACATATGTAGGACTAGGAAAGAGGTTCTGCTGAGGGACTACAAGCAGCTCGGGGCTAAATTAAAAAGCAGAACCACAAAGGTAATAATCTCCAGATTACTACCTGAGCCACATGCAAATTGGCGCAGGGTAAATAATATTAGAGAGGTAATGCGTGGCTCAAAGATTGGTGTGGGAAAAATGGGTTCCGATTCTTGGGGCATTGGCACCAGTACTGGGGAAGGAGAGAGCTGTTCAATTGGGATGGGCTTCATTTGAACCATGCTGGGTCCAGTGTCCTGGGGAATCGTATAACTAGGGTTATATCACAGAATCACGCTGTGAAGAAGAGGCCCTACAGCCCATCAAGTCTGCACCCAGACATGAGAAACACCTGACCTACCTACCTAATCCCATTTACCAGCACTTGGCCCATAGCCTCGAATGTTATGACGTGCCAAGTGCTCATCCAGGTATTTTTTAAAGGATGTGAGGCAACCCGCCTCCACCACCCTCCCAGGCAGCGCATTCCAGACCGTCACCACCCTCTGGGTAAAAAAGTTTTTCCTCACATCCCCCCTAAATCTCCTGCCCCTGACCTTGAACTTATGTCCCCTCGTGACTGACCCTTCAACTAAGGGGAACAGCTGCTCCCTATCCACCCTGTCCGTGCCCCTCATAATCTTGTACACCTCGATTAGGTCACCCCTCAGTCTTCTCTGCTCCAACGAAAACAATCCAAGTCTATCCAACCTCTCTTCATAACTTAAATGTTTCATCCCAGGTAACATCCTGGTGAATCTCCTCTGCACCCCCTCCAGTGCAATCACATCCTACTTATAATGTGGTGACCAGAACTGCACACAGTACTCCAGCTGTGGCCTCACCAAGGTTCTATACAACTCCAACATGATCTCCCTATTATTGTAATCTATGCCTCGATTGATAAAGGCAGGTGTCCCATATGCCTTTTTCACCACCCCACTAACATGCCCCTCCGCCTTCAGAGATCTATGGACACACACACGTCAAGATCCCTTTGTTCCTCAGAACTTCCCAGTGTCATGCCGTTCATTGAATACTTTCTTGTCAACTTACTCCTTCCAAAGTGTATCACCTCACACTTTTCAGGGTTAAATTCCATTGGCCACTTATCTGCCCATTTGACCATCCTGTCTATATCTTCCTGTAGCCCAAGACACTCAACCTCGCTGTTAACCACTGTTAGGGTTTTAAATTAATTAGCGGGGGGAGGATTCAATTGCTGGGAAGTTTAGAAAATCAAAAATAATTGAGAGAGCAGTGGTGCAGGGCAGTGAAGAGTGAACAATAATCAAAGTATGACAGGAAGGGCAGAAAATATAAGCAGAATAGTGCAGCAGAAATTAGAACCAGAATGAGTACTCATGGTAAAAAGTCAAAGCTTAAGGCTCTTTATCTGAATGCACGCAGCATTTGTAACAAGAAAGATGAGTTGATGGCACAAATATAAATGAATGGATATGACTTGATAGCTAATACAGAGGCATGGGTACAGGGTGACCAAGGCTGGGATCTCAATATTCAAGGGTATAGGCAAAAAGGAAAAGGAGGTGGGGTAGCTTTGTTAATAAAGGAAGGTACCAGTGCAGTGGTGAATACTGCTTTAGGTGCAATAGATCATGATGTGGAATCAGTTTGAGGAAACAAGGAATAGCAAGGGGAAGAAGTCACGGGCAAGAGTCGTCTATAGGCCCCCGAAGAGTTGCCTCACTGTAGGACAAAGTGTAAATTGAGAAATAATGGAGGCTTACAAGAAGGGTGCTACAATTGTCATGGGTGATTTTAATCTGCATATTGACTGGACAAATCAGATTGGCAGGGGTAACATAGAAGAAAAATTTGTAGAGTACATCAGGGATTGTTTCTTAGAGCAATATGTTGCAGAACCTACCCGGGAACAGGCTATTTTAGATCTAGTAATGTGTAATGAGGAAGGATTAATAAGAGATATCGTAGTTAAGGATCCTCTAGGGGGTAGCGGTCACAACATGGTAGAATTTCAAATTCAGTTTGAGGGCGAGCAACTTGGGTCTCAAACCAGTGCTTTCAACTTAAATAAGGACAATTACAGAGGTATGAAGAAAGAGTTGTCTAAAGCGGGCTGGAAAAATCGACTAAGGGGAAGGTCAGTGGATGAGCAGTGGCAGACATTTAAGCAGATATTTCATAATGCTCAGCAAAAATTTATCCTGGTCAAAAAGAAGGACTTGATGAGAAGGATGAACCACCCGTGATTAACAAAGGTGGTCAAGGAGAATATCCAATCAAAAACTAAGGCATAAAACTCAGTGAAAACTAGTGGTAGGCCAGAGGATTGGGAATTTTTTAGGAACCGGCAGTGGATGACTAAAAAGCTAATGAAGAGGGAGAAAATTGATTATGAAAGTAAATTGGCAAGAAATATAAAAACAAACAGCAAGAGCTTCTACAGATATATAAAAAGAGAGAGCAGCTGAAGTAAGCGTGGGACCCTTAGAGGATGTGACTGGAGAATTGACAATGGGGAACAGGGAAGTGGCAGATAATTTAAATTGATATTTTGCTACGGTCTTCACGGTGGAGGACACTATAAACATTCCAAAGACATCAGATGAGCAAGGAGCTCATGGGAGGAAAGATCTTTTTACAGTCTCCACCATGAGGGACAAAGTATTTGACAAACTAATGGGACTAAAGGCAGACAAGTCACCAGGACCTGATGGCCTGCATCCAAGGGATTTAAAGGAAGTGGCTGCAGAGATAGTGGAGGCATTGGCTGAAATATTCCAGAACTCACTGGATTCCGGGAGGATCCTAGCAGATTGGAAAACCGCTAATGTGACGCTAATGTTCAAGAAGGGAGGGAGACAAAAATCAGGAAACTATAGGCCAGTCAGCCTAACATCTGTCATTGGGAAAATGCTAGAGTCCATCATTAAGGAAGAAATAGCCGGACATTTAGAAAAGCTTAATTCAATCAAACAGAGTCAACATGGTTTTGTGAAAGGGAAATCATGTTTGACAAATTTGCTTGAGTTCTTTGAGGATACAACAAGCAGAGTTGATAAAGGGGAACCGGTAGATGGAGTGTATTTGGATTTCCAGAAGGCATTCGATAAGGTACCACGTAAAAGGTTACTGCACAAGATAGGAGCTCACAGTATTGGGGGTAATGGATTGAGGATTGGTTAACACACAGAAGACAGAGAGTCTGGATTAATGGGTCTTTTTCAGGTTGGAAAAATATAACCAGGGGAGTGCCACAAGGATCACTCCTAGGGCCTCAATTATTTACTATCTATATTAGTGACTTCGAGGAGGGGACAGAATGTAATGTATCCAAATTTGCTGACGATACAAAAATAGGTGGGAGGGCATGTTGCGATGAGGACATCAGGAATTAGGAAACTACGATGGTATGAGGCGCGAGTTGGCTATGATGGATTGGGAAACGTTTCTTAAAGGCATGACGGTGGATAGGCAATGGCAAACATTCAAAGAGCGCATGGGTGAACTGCAACAATTGTTTATTCCTGTCTGGCACAAAAGTAAAATAGGAAAGGTAGCCAAATCATGGCTTACAAGGGAAATTAGAGATAGTATTAGATCCAAGGAAGAGGCATACAAATTGGTCAGAAAAAACAGCAGACCTGAGGATTGGGAGCACTTTAGAATTCAGTGAAGGGGGACCAATGGATTGATTAAGAAGGGGAAAACAGAGTACGAGAGTAAACCTACAGGGATCATAAAAACTGACTGTAAAAGTTTCTATAAGTATGTGAAGGGATAAAGATTGGTGAAGACAAATGTAGGTCCCTTACAGTCAGAAACAGGGGAATTTATAATGGGGAACAAAGAAATGGCTGACCAACTAAATACATACTTTGGTTCTGTTTTCACAAAGGAAGACACAAATAACATACCAGAAATGTTGGGGAACACAGGGTTTAGTGAGAGGGAGGAACTGAAAGAAATCAGTATTAGTAGGGAAATGGTGTTGGAGAAATTGACGGGATTGAAGGCTGATAAATCCCCAGGGCCTGATAATCTATATCCCAGAGTACTTCAGGAAGTAGCCCTAGAAATAGTGGATGCATGCATTGGTGGCTATCTTCCGAGATTCTATAGACTCTGGAACACTTCCTACAGATTGGAGGGTAGCTAATGTAACCCCACTGTTTAAAAAGGGAGGTAGAGAGAAAACAGGGAATTATAGACCAGTCAGCCTGACGTCGGTAGTGGGGAAAATTCTAGATTCTAGCTGAGCACTTGGAAAACAGTGGCAGAATCGGACAGAGTCAGCATGGATTTACGAAGGGGAAATTATGCTTGACATGTCTACTGGATGTAACTAGTAGAGTTGATGAGGGGGAGCCAGTGGATGTGGTTTATTTGGACTTCCAGAAGGCTTTCGACAAAGTCCCACATAATAGATTAGCGTGTAAAATTAAAGCGCATGGGATTGGGGGTAGTGTATTGAGATAGATAGAAAACTGGTTGGCAGACAGGAAACAAAGAGTAGGAATAAATGGGTCTTTTTCCAAATGGCAGGCAGTGACTAGTGGGGTACCGCAGGGATCGGTGCTGGGACCTCAGCTACTCACAATATATATTAATGATTTAGATGAGGGAACTAAATGTAATATCTCCAAATTTGCAGATGACGCAAAGCTGGGTGGGAGGGTGAGCTGTGAGGAGGATGCAGAGATGCTTCAGTCTGATTTGGACAAGCTGAGTGAGTGGGCAAATGCATGGCAGATGCAGTATAATGTGGATAAATGTGAGGTTATCCACTTTGGTAGCAAATACAGGAAGGCAGATTATTATCTGAATGGCTATAAATTGAGAGAGGGGAATGTCCAATGAGACCTGGGTGTCCCCATACACCAGTCGCTGAAGGTAAGCATGCAGGTGCAGCAGGCGGTAAAGAGGGCAAATTGTATGTTGGCCTTCATAGCGAGAGGATTCGAGTACAGGAGCAGGGATGCCTTGCTGCAAATATACAGGGCCTTGGTGAGACCACACCTGGAATACTGTGTACAGTTTTGGTCTCCTTATCTGAGGAAGGATGTACTTGCTATAGAGGGAGTGCAGCGAAGGTTTACCCGACTGATTCCTGGGATGGCGGGACTGGCATATGAGGAGAGATTAATTCGGTTAGGATTATATTCACTGGAGTTCAGAGGAATGAGGGGGGATCTCATAGAAACCTATAAAATTCTAACAGGACTAGACAGGGTAGATGCAGGAAGGATGTTCCCGATGGTGGGGGAGTCCAGAACCAGGGGTCACAGTCTGAGGATATGGGGTAGACCATTTAGGACTGAGATGAGGAGAAATTTCTTCACCTAGAGAGTAGTGAGCCTGTGGAATTTGCTACCACAGAAAGTAGTTGAAGCCAAAACATTGTATGTTTTCAAGAAGGAGTTAGATATAGCTCTTGGGGAGAAAGTGGGAGCAGCTATTGAGTTGGATGATCAGCCATGATCATAATGAATGGTGGAGCAGGCTAGAAGGGCCGAATGGCCTACTCCTGCTCCTAGTTTCTATGTTTCTATTTTTCTATGTCTATGTTTCTATGAATCTGCAAGGGGATATAGATAAGTTGATTGAGTGGGCAAAAACTTGGCAGATGGAGTTTAATGTAGGGAAGTATGAGGTCATGCACTCTGGTAGGAAGAAACAAAAGGCAGACTATTATTTAAATGGAGAGGGACACCAAAAAAGTGCAGCACTGAGGGATCTGGGTGTTTTTGTGCATGAAACACAAAAAGTTAGCATGCAGGTGCATCAAGTAATTAAGAGGGTAAATGGAATTTTGGCCTGTATTGCTAGGGGTTTGGAGTTTAAAAATTGGGAAGTCTTGTTACAACTGTACAGGGTGTTGGTCTGGCCGCACCTGGAGTACTGTGTACAGTTTTGGTCTCTGGGCTGATTCCTGGATGAAGGGGTTGACTTATTAAGAACAGCTAAACAGCTTAGGCCATTATTCATTAGAGTTTAGGAGAATGAGGGGTGATCTTATTGAAACGTATAAGATTCTGAGGGTGCTTGACAGGTTAGATGTTGAGAAGATGTTTCACTAGTGGAGGAATCTTGAAATAGGGGACATAGTTACAGAATAAGGGGACACTCATTTAAGACTGAAATGTGAAGGAATTTCTTCTCTCAGAGGGTGGTGAATGTCTGGAATTCTCTACCCCAGAGAGTTGTGGAGGCTACATCACTGAACATATTTAAAGAGGAGGTAGATAGATTTTTGAACTATCGGGGAGTGGAGGGCGATGAGGAGCTGGTACTAAAGAGGAATTGAGGCCTGGGGCAGATCAGCCATGATCTTATTGAATGATGGGGCAGGCTTGAGGGGCCGAATGGCCTACTCCTGCTCCTTTTTGTTATGTTGTTATGAGAGCGAGAGCGGAGCTGGGGTGTTAAAACAGCGCCAGAAGGAGCGAGACCAAGATCGGAGCCGGGGAGATAAAAGCATGAGAATAAGCGAGAGCGAGACTGGGGTCGGGGAGATAAAAGAGCTTGAAAAGGAGCGGGACAGAGAGCGGAGCTGGGGAGATAAAAGTCCACAAGAAGGGACAGGAGCAAGAATGGACCGGGGAGCTGAAAGAGCATGAGAAGGAGCAATGGTAAGAGCAGAGCAGGCAAGATAAAACTGCACAAGAAGGAGTGAGATTGAGAGCAGAGCCGTGGAGATAAAAGAGAGCGAGATTGAGCGAGAGTGAGACTGGAGCCAGGGAGATAAATGAGCGTCAGAAGGAGTGAGACTGAGAGCAGACCCCAGGAGATAAAAGATCGCACGACAGAGTGAGACTGTGTGCGGAGCCCGGGAGATAAAAGAGCATGAGAAGGAGTGAGAATGTGACTGAAGCAGAGCCAGGGCAAAGAAAGAGCATGAGAAGCAGTGAGAGCAGAGCCGGGGGGATAAGTCAGCATGAGAGGGTGCAAGACATAGAGTCCAGCCGGGGAGGTAAAAGACCATGAGAAGGAGCGAGAGAAAGACTGGAGCTGGGGAGATAAAATAGTGTGAGAATGAGCGAGCCTGGGAGCAGAGCCAGGGAGATAAATGAGTGTGAGAAGTAGTGAGAGTGTGACTGAGAGCGTAACCAGAGAGATAAAAGAGCGTGAGAAGTAGTGAGTCCAAGAGCGGAGCCAGGGAGAAGTAATTGTGAGAATGAGCGAGAGTGTGACTGAAGCAGAGCCAGGGAGATAAAAGAGCGCAAGAAGGAGGGAGAGTGAAAGAGCCGGGGAGATATAGAGCACGAGAAAGAGCGGGACTGAGAGTTGAGCCAGGGTAATAAAGGAACACGAGAAGGAGCGAGTGCGAGAGCAGAGCCAGGGACAGAAAAGAGAGTGAGAAGGAGCAAGAGAGGAACTGGGGTGACAAAAGAGTGCATGAAGGAGCGAGATAATCTCGGAGCCAGGGGGATAAAATAGCGTGAGAACAAATGAGACTGAGAGCAGAGCCCAGGAGGTAAAAGAGCATGAGGAAGAACGAGACTGAGAGTGAGATTGAGGGAGATGAAAGAGCGCAAGAAGGAGTGAGACTGAGAGAGGAGCCACGGAGATCAAAGACTGCCTGAAAAAGTGATACTGAGAGAGGAGAGGGGAGTTAAAAGACTGCGAAAGGGAGCGAGAGTGGAACTGGAGCCCGGGAGAGAAAATTGCACAAGAAGGAGTGAGACCGAGATCGGAGGTGCAGAGATCAAAGAATGTGAAAAGGAGCATGTGCAAGAGTGAAGCTGGGGAGGTAAAATGGGCACAAGAAAGTGTGAGATCGAGAGAAGAGCGGGGAGTTAAAGGACTATGAGCAGGAGTGAGAGCAAGATTGGAGCTAGGGAGATAAAATAGCATGAGAAGGAGTGAGACTGAGATCAAAGCCGGGGAGATAAAAGCCTGGGAGAAGGAGCACAAGCAAGAGTGGAGCTGGAGAGGTAACAGAACACGAGAACCAGCAAGACCGAGAGCGGAGATGATAAAAACAGCAAAAAGAGCGAGGCTAAGAACAGAGTGGGGAGATAAAAGAGGACAAGAAGGAGCCCGGGAGGTGAAAGAGCGCAGGAATGAGCATGTGAGAGAGCGGAGCCGGGCTGAGCAAAGAGCGTGAAAAGGAGTGAGACTCAGAGGGAGCCGGGAAGATAAAAGAGCAGGAGAATGAGCGAGTGCGAGAGGGGAGCTGGGGAGATAAAAGAATGCGAGAGAGAATGAGTGTGAGACCAGAGCCAAGGAGAGAAAAGACCTCAAGAAAGAGTGAGACTGAGAGTGGAACCAGAGAGATGAAAGAGCAGGAGAAGGAGCTAGAGAGGAGCCGGGGAGAGAAAACAAACCAAGAAAGAGCGAGAGCGGAGCCGGGGAGTTAAAACAGTGCGAGAAGGAGTGAGACAGAGAGTGGAACCAGGGAGATAAAAGAGCGCAAGAAAGAACAAGACTGAGAGCGGAACCGGGGAGGTAAAACAGCGGGAGAAAGAGCGAGACGGGCTTGGAGCTGGGGAGGTGAAAGAGCCTAAAAAGGAGTGAGAGAAGAGCTGGGGAAATAAAAGAGCGTGAGAGGGAGTGAGAGAGAGAAGCTGGGGGAATAAAACATAGCAAGAATGAGTGAGAGTGGAGCCAGGGGAGATAAAGCAGCATGAGAAAGAGTGAGACAGAGAGTGATGCTGGGGAGTTAAAATAGTGTGAGAACAAGCGAGACTGAGCGCAGAGCCAGGAGGTAAAGGAGCATGAGGAGGAGGGAGACTGAGAGTGGAGCCCTGGAGATAAAAGAGCGTGAGAAGGAGGGAGACTGAGACTGCAGATGGGAAGATAAACAAGTGTGAGAAGGGGCAAGGGTGAGACTGGAGATGGGGAAATAATCGAGTGCGAGAACAAGCAAGACCGAGGGAGAAGCCATGGATATAAAAGCGCAAGAATGAGCGGGGCCAGGAGCGGAACCAGGGAGCTAAAAGAGCAGGAGATAGAGCGACCATGAGAGCAGAGGCGTGGAGTTAAAAACCTGTAAGAAAGAGCGAGACTAATAGCGGAACCGAGGAGATAAAAGAACATGAGAAAGAGCGAGACTGAGAATGGAGCCAGGCAGATAAAAGAGAGCCAGAATGATCGAGACCAAGAGTGGAGCCAGGGAGATAAGAGTGTGAGAATGAGGGAGATCAAGAGCAAAGCGTGGAGATAAAAGAGCGTGAGAAGGAGTGAGACCGAGCGGAGCTGTGGCAATAAGAGGGTGCGGGAAAGAGTGATACTGAGAGAGGAATGGGGAGTTAAAAGACTGTGAAAAGGAGAGAGTGTGGAACTGGAGTCGGGGAGGAAAAATAGCACAAGAAGGAGCAAGACCGATACGGAGGTGTGGAGATAAAAGAATGCAAGAAGGAACACGAGCAACAGTGGAGACAGGGAGGTAAAAGAGCAAAATAAGGAGTGTGACTGAGAAAGAAGAACTTAAAAGACCATGAGAGGAGCGAGAGTGAGACTGGATCTAGGGAGATAAATAGCACAAGAAGGAGTGAGACTGAAATCACAGCCGGGGAGATAAAAGCATGGGAGAAGGAGCTCGAGCAAGAGCAGAGCTGGAGAGGTAACAGAACACGAGAACGAGCGAGACTGAGGGCGGAGCCGCGGAGATAAAAATGTGCAAGAAACAGCAAGACTAAGAACGGAGTCAGGGAGATAGAAGAGCACAAGAACAAGCAAGACTGAGAGTTGTGAAGAGGACATGAGGAGGTTGCAGATGCATATAGAGAGGCTGGGTGGGCAAAGATCTGGCAAATGGAGTTTAATGTGGGAAAATGTGAAGTTGTTCACCTTGACAGGAAGAACAAAAAAGCAGAGTATTACTTAAATGGAGAACGGCTGCATAATCCTGAGGTACAGAGGGATCTAGGTGTTCTAGTACATGAGTCACAGAAAGTTAGTATGCAGGTACAGTAAGTAATAAAGAAGGCTAATGGAATGCTATTGTTCATTACGAGAGGGATTGAACATAAAAGTAAGGATGTTATGCTTCAGTTATACAGGGCATTGGTGAGACCACACCTCGAATACTCTGTGCAGTTTTGGTCTCCTTATTTAAGTAAAGATATAAATGCATTGGATGTTTCCTCTTGTGGACGAGTCCAGAATTAGAGGGCACTTTTAAAGTTAAGGGTCGTCCTTTTAGGGCAGAAATGAGGAATTTTTTTTCTCTCAGAGGGTTGTGCGACTTTGGAACTCTCTACCTCAGAAGGTGGTGGTGGAGGTGGGGTCATTGAATATTTTTAAGGTAGAGGTAGATAGATTCTTGTTAGGCAAGGGAATGAAAGGTTATCGGGGTAGTTGAGAATGTGAAAATCAAAACACAAGTAGATCAGCCATGATCTTATTGAATGGTGGAGCAGGCTCGAGGGGCTGAATAGTCCACTCCTGTTCCTATGTATCATGTTCTTATGGAGCCAGGGAAATAAAAGTGTGTGAGAAAGAGTGAAACCGAGCTCAGAGCCAGGGAATTAAAGGAGCGAGAGAAAGACCGATCACAATAGCAAAGCAAAGCTGGGGAGATAAAAGAGTGCGAGAAAGAGTGAGACGAAGAGCGAAGCCAGGGATATAAAAGAGCGCAAGATGGAGTGAGACCGAGGTCGGAGCCAGGGAGATAAAAATATGCATGAAGGAGTGCGACTGAGAGCAAAGCTGTGAAGATAAAAGACCCTGAGAAAGAGTGAGAGCGAGGCTGGAACCGGGGAGATAAAACAGCGCGAGAAGGAGCGAGATTGAGAGTGGAGCCAGGTATAAAAGAGCGAGGGAAAGAGTAAGCATGAGAGAGGAGCCAGGGAGAGAAAAGAGCACAAGAAGGAGTGAAGCTGAGAGCAGAGCCAGCGAGATAAAAGGGTGTGAGAAGGAGCAAGAGAGAGCGCAGAGCTGAAGAGATAAAAGAACGCGAGAAGGAGTGTGATTGGAGCTGGGGAGATAAAAGAGCACGAGGAACAGCGAATGCGAGAGTAGAGCTGGTGAGATAAAAGAGCGCGAAAAGGAGCAAGAGTGGAACCGGGGAGATAAAAGAGCGCAAGAAGGAGCAAGAGAAGAGCCGGTGAGATAAAAGGATACGAGAAAGAGTGATACCAAGAGCGGAGCCACGGAGATAAAAGAGTGTGAGAAAGGGCAAGAGTGCAGAATGAAGCCAGGGAGATAGAGGAGCATGAGAAAGAGCGAGAGAGGAGCCACGGAGATAAAAGAGTGTGAGAAGGAGCAAGACCAAGAGCGGAGCCAGGGATATAAAAGAGTAACATAAGTAAAAATGGCAGGACAGATGTTATGTTGCAGCTGTGGAATGTGGGAGCTTCTGGAGACCAAGGCAATTCAGGATCAACACGTCTGGAGAAAGTGTAAACAGCTAGAGGAATTCCAGATCCGGATTATTGATCTGGAAACTGAACTGCAAACACTGTACAACACCAGGGAGGGGGACAGATACCTGGGCACTTTGTTCCAGAAGACAGTCACACTTCTTTGAATAGGGTCGTCTGCTTTGGTCAGTGGTGAGGGACAGGAGGATGTGACCATGAGTGAGGCAGGTAAAGGGACCGAACAGTCTGTTGTAGAAGAGCCTCAGACTTTGCAGTTCTCAAACTGGTACAAGGTGCTTGCTACCTGTGTGAACGAAAGCAAGATCTGCAGTGTGGATGAGCTGACTCTCCATGGCACCATGCAACAGGAAGCCATTCAAGCGAGGGGAGCAAAAATGTAGTGGCAGTAGGGGACAATGTAGTGAGGGGGATTGACTTGTTCTCTGCAGCAAAGAGCAAGTGTCTAGAAGGATGTGTTGTCTTCCTGGTGCGAGGATATGGGACATCTTCTCAGGGCTGGAGAGGAACTTGCAGTGGGAGGGAAGGATTCGGTTGTCGTGGTCAATGTAGGTACGCATGACATAGGTAAGACTAGGAGGAGGAGGCTCTGTATAATCAGTATGAGGACCTAAGCACCAAATTAAGAAGCAGAACATCTCTGGATTATTACCTAAGTCACATGCAAATTGGCATAGGGCAAATAAGATTAGAGAGATGAGTATGTGGCTGAGAGACTGGAGTGGGAGAAGTGGGTTCTGGTTCATGGGGCCCTGGCTCCAGTACTGGGGATAGTGGGGGCTATACTGTTGTGATGATCTACACCTGAATCGGGCTGGGACCAGTGTTCTTGTGAACTGCATAATTAGGAAAGTAGTGAAGGTTTTAAACTAAATAGTGGGGGCAAGGGATCAAATGTGGGGAGATGTGGTAGATCAAACAGTAGAGACAAGGAAAGAGAGGAAGATACTAATATAGGAAATGATAAACAGACTGTGACCGGTAGGGACAAGTCTAAGAGTAAACCAACAGATAACGCTAGAGGTTATAAATATAATGAAAGGACAAAACTTAACGCTCTGTATCTGATTGCATGTAGTGTTTGAAATAAACCAGATGAACTGATGGTGCAAATAGAGATAAATATGTATGATCTAATACCCATTACAAATAAATGGCTGCAGAGAATGGCATAGATTGAGACCTGAACATTGAAGGGTCGGTGACATTTAGGATAAGAAGCTAGGAAAAGTTGGAGGGGCTGGACAGCACTGCTGGAGGATAAAACAGTGGAAAACCATTGGGAAGCACTAAAAAGCGAGATCCTAATTGTACAAAGTAGACATGTCCCCTACAAAAATAAGAGTGGTACTGCCAAATCTAGACCCCCCTGATTGTCTAGAGGAACACAGGGGAAGATCAAACAGAAAAAGAAAGCGTACGATAGACACAAAGAACTAAGCACTGCAGATAGCATAGATGAATATAGGAAGCGCAGGGACGAAGTAAACAAGGAAATAAGGAAATCAAAGAGAGGGCATCAAAAAAGTAAAGTTAAAGATAACCCAAAGATGTTTTACCAATACATTAATGCTAAAAGGTTAGTTAAGGAAAAAGTGGGACCTATCAGAGATGAAGATGGAAATGTGTGTGTCGCGGAAAATGGAGTGAATATTCAGACCCAGGAGGTTTGTCTCGGAAGTCTTTATTAAATCGTGATATCACGGAGAGCCCAGCAGCATACAAGGGAGCTAGCCGGCACTCTGAGAAGCATCAGAGCACACACATAGTTATAGCAAAAGCATACGTGACATAGGTCATGCAATTTATAAAGTTGCTTGACCCTTAGTAATTAATAACATCGAAATCTTATCTTTGGCATGCATACAATTGTTCTTTCTTAGTTTATAATTACACAAAAACCTTGAGTAGCCCATCTGGTGATTAGTCATCTGGATAGACAACAGATAGTGTGACTAGGCCCTATCTCATGTGTTGATAACAGACATATTAGTTTTGTTTCAAGGGCGCTTGGTAGTTTGTTCATTATACTTGTTTTCATTCCTCCACAATAGCTGACAGCGCTGGTTTGTCTATTACTTAATGTACTGGTGCAAGGACACTTCGTTGTAGTATTCCATTATATAGTTTAACCACTTAACCCTTTGTTATCCTGTATATGTATTTTATTCTCCCACAGTGTGTGTAGATGCAGAGGCTGTGGGAAGGGTTTTGAATTAATATTTTGTCTCCGTGTTTACAAAGGAAAGAGAGGATGTAGATATAGTAGCCCAGGAGGAACACTGCGAGATATTGGATGGGGTAGTCATAAAGAGAGGAAGTACTCGAAGGGTTGAAATCCTTGAAAGTTGATAAGTCGCCAGGGCCAGATGGATTGTTTCAGAGGCTGCTGAAGGAAGTCAGGGAGGAGATAGCAGATGCTCTGAGGATGATTTTCCAATCTTCACTAGATACAGGGGAGGTACCGGAGGACTGGAGAAATGCAAACGTAGTTCCATTGTTTAAAAAGGGATCAAAGGAAATGCAAAACAATTATAAGCCAGTTAGTCTTACATCAGTGGTGAGCAAATTAGTAGAATCAATCCTGAGAGATAGGATTAACTGTCATGTGGAAAGGCATGGACTAGTCAGGGATGGTCAGCATGGATTTGTTAAAGGAAGGTCTTGCCTCACAAATTTGATTGAATTCTTTGAGGAAGTGGCAAGAAGGGTTGATGAAGGTAGTACAGTGGATGTTGTGTACCTGGATTTTAGCAAGGCATTTGACAAGGTCCCACATGGCAGATTGGTCAGGAAAGTAAA
Organism: Cetorhinus maximus; assembly: GCF_964194155.1. Classification (NCBI taxonomy): domain Eukaryota; kingdom Metazoa; phylum Chordata; class Chondrichthyes; order Lamniformes; family Cetorhinidae; genus Cetorhinus; species Cetorhinus maximus. The sequence goes on along the minus strand of NC_135903.1, from coordinate 45,814,965 downwards.
AGCTCGTGGGATTCAGGGTAATGTGGCAAACTGGATAAAAGGTTGGCTTTGTAACAGGAAACAAAGGGTAATGGTCAATGGATGCCCTTGCGAATGGAAAGTTGTCTCAATTGGTGTTCCACAGGGCTCGGTGTTGGGACCCTTGCTGTTTGTGTTATTATATTAACGATTTAGATGTGAACATGGGGGGCACAATTGGGAAATTTGCAGATGACACAACGATTGGCCAAGTAGTGGATAGTGTAGAGGACAGCCATAATCTCCAAAACGATTTAGATGGGTTGGTGGAGTGGGCAGTAAAGTGGCAGATGGATTTTAACATAGAGAAGTGTGAGGTCATACATTTAGGGAGGTCAAACAGTTACAGGGATTACATAATAAATGGGGATATACTAAGAGGGGTAGATGAAGTGAGAAATCTTGGTGTACAAGTACACAGGTCCCTGAAGACAGCAGTTCAAGTAGACAAGGTTGTAAAGAAGGCATATGGAATGCTTTCCTTCATTGGCAGAGGTATAGAATATAAAAGTAAGGATATAATGTTGGAATTGCATAAAACACTGGTGAGGCCACAACTGGAGTATTGTGTGCAGTTCTGGTCACCACATTACAGGAAGGACGTAATAGCTCTGGAGAGAGTGCAGAGGAGGTTTACAAGAATGTTGCCGGGATTAGAAAAATGTAGTTACGAGGATATATTGGATAGTTTGGGGTTATTTTCCTCAGAACAAAGAAGGCTGAGAGGTGACTTGATTGAGGTGTATAAAATTATGAGGGGAATAGATAGAGTGGACAGGATAAAATTGTTTCCCTTGGTGGAGAATTCTAGAACCAGGGGACATAGATTCAAGATAAGTGGCAGAAGGTGTAAGGGGGACATGAGGAAGAACTTTTTTACACAGAGGGTAGTGGGTGTCTGGAATTCGCTGCCCAAGTTGGTGGTAGAGGCAGAAACTTTAAACTCTTTTAAAAAGTACCTGGATCTGCACCTTAAGTGCTGTAAGATGCAGGGCTATGGGCCGGGTGCAGGAAGGTGGGATTAGAAAGGGCACCAAGGTGTCCTCAGGCTGGCATGGTCAAGATGGGCTGAATGGCCTCCTTCTGTGCCATAACTTTTCTATGGTTCTATGGTTAGCTCCGTTAATTAATGTTGTATTAACACATTAGAGCGGGATGACCTAAGTTCAGGAAACCAGGGTGTAGAAGCACTTTGAATAGAGATGAGGAATGATAAAGGCAAGAAGTCATTTGTGTTAGTGGTGTACAGGGCCCCTAATAGTAATTACATGGTAGGATTGGGTATCAAGGTGGGAGCTTGTCAAAAAGGTGCAGCGATTATCATTAGGGGATTTTAATTTACATATAGACTGTTACAACTAGATGGGCAAAGGCAGCATAGATGACAAGTTCATAGGATGTTTTTGGGGTGATTTCTTAGATCAGCATGTTCTGGAGCCAACCAGAGAGTAGGCTACACGAGACCTCGTATTGCACAATGAGATAAGATTAATTAATGACATTATAGTGAAGGCGCCCCTAGGTAGCCGTGGGCATAATATGATTGAATTTTAATGTTCAGTTTGAGAAGAGTGAGTCTAAGACTAATATTTTAAACTTAAGTAAGGGCAAGTATGAGGGCAAGAAAGCATAGCTAGCGAAAATGAACTGGCAAATTTGGTTAAGGGATAGGTCAATAGAGATGCAGTGCCATATATTTAAGGGAATATTTCAGAATAGATACGGAATAGATACATTCCAACAAGAAAGAAAAATTCCAAGGGGAGGACCATCCATCCGTGGTTAATTTTAAAAAGTTGAAGATAGTATCAGACTTAAAGAAAAAGCATATAGTTGCTCAAAGATGGGTGGCAGGTCAGAAGATTGGACAGAATATAAGAAAAAGCAAAGAATGACAAAAAGATTAATAAGGAAGGAAAAATTATAATATGAGAGAAGGGTATCTAGAAATATCTTTATTAGTCTGACAAATAGTCAGAGTTTCTGTAGATATTTTTTAAAAAGAGTTAACAAGGCGAGGTTTGGTCCTATAGAAAGTGAGTCTGGGGAGTTAACAATGGAAAACAAGGAAATGGCAGATGAATTGAACAGGTATTATGCAGGTCTTCACTCAGGAGGATACAAGTAACATCCCAGAAATAGCTGTAAATTAGGAACTGGAAGGGAGGGAGAAACTCAAGAAAATTATAATCATCAGGGAGCTGGTACTTGGCAAATTACTGGGGCTGTGGGTTGACAAATCCCTGGGTCCTGATGGATTTTATCCTAGGGTCTTAAAAGAAGTGGCCAGTGGGATAGTTGATGCATTGATTTTAATTTTCCAAAATTCACTAGATTTTGGAAGGTTCCAGTAGATTGGAAAATAGCTAATGTAACTCATTTATTCAAAAAGGAAGGGAGACAGAAAGCAGGAAACTACAGGCCAGTTAGCTTAACATCTGTCATAGGGAAAATGTTAGGAGCTATTATTAAAGGTGTTATAGCAGGGCACTTAGATAAATTCAAGGTAATCAGGCAGCGTCAACATGGTTTTGTGAAAGGAAAATCATGTTTAACCAATTTATTGGAGTTCTTTGAAGGAGTCACATGTGCTGTGGATAAAGGGGAACCGGTGGATGTACTGTACTTAGATTTTCAGAAGGCATTTTATTAGCTGCCACATCAAAGGTTATTGTGGAAAATAAAAGGTTATGGTGTAGGGGGGAACATATTGGCATGGATAGAAGATTGGCTAGCTAAAAGGAAATAGAGGGTAGGCATAAATGGCTCATTTTCTGGTTGGCAGGATGTGATGAGTGGTGTGCCACAGGGATCAGTGCTGGGGCTGCAACTCTTTACAATTTATATAAATGATTTAAATGAAGGGACCGATGCTATGGTTGCTAAATTTGCTGATGACAGAAAGGTAGGTAGGAAAGAAAGTTGTGAAGAGGGCATAAGGAGGCTATAAAAGGATGTAAGTAGGTTAGATGAGTGGGCAAACAACTGGCAAATGGAGTATAATGTGCGAAAATGCAAGATTGTCCATTTTGGCAGGACGAATAACAAATAAACATATAATCTAAATGGTGAGAGATTGCTGAGCTCTGAGATGCAGAAGGACCTGGTGTCAGGAAAATATAATAATTTTTATAATATTTTGGAATTTATTGTAAAATTGAGTAATAGTGGGGTCTGTGTCTATGGGTCTATGTCTGTGTGTGTGTGACTTAATTGAATTAAAGGCAGCTGGTCTGAAGGCTTTGATATCAGAAGATAAGCTAGATTTGAAATGTTAGGTGGGTAAACATGGGGGAAGTTTTAGAATGTGAGGTGTAATGGGAACATTTGCATTTTTAAATAAACCAGACTAGCTTGAATTCAAAGGAGGGGTGAAATGTTTCACCTAGGCAGGAGAAATTAAGAAACTGGGGCCAGAATTTTTCCGTTGGTGAGCTGGGGGCGGGACCCGCTCGCCGACGCGGGATGACATCGGGAGGAACCCCCGACATCATCCCGCCCCATTTAAATATTCCGGAAGGCAGGCGGACAGTGAAATCAGCTGTCTGCCCACCGACCTGTCAATGGCCAATTGAGGCCATTGACAGGATAATTAAGCCAATTAAAGGCCCTGCCCGTCCAACCTTAAGGCTGGTGTGCAGGCCAGGAACCCCAGTGGGATTCTGAAAAAACATGAAACCTCATCCACTGGCGGGATGAGGTTTCATGTCTGTTGTTAAAAACTTTAATAAACTTTATGTGATATTTATTAACATGTCCCATCTCGTGAGACATTGTCACATGAGGGGGACATGTTAATAAATTTTTTATTTTTCTATTTTTTAGGTTTATAAAACTTTCAGCGCTCTCCCTGAGACAGCACTCAGTCTCAGGGAGCTGTGCGCTCTCTCGTGTGCATGCGTGAAAGAGCGCGCTTTGACAGTTGGGGAATCCCTCCCCCGCCGCACAGGAAGTGCATAGCACTTCCCGTCTGGTGGCCCACTCAAAATGGCGGCAGGGCCCGATTCGGCGGCGGCAATCGGCTGCCTGCCCGCCGCTGAGCCGGTGGGGCCCGCCCGCCCATCAAGGGCAAAGTTTTGCCCAGTGTGTTTATTTTTCCCAAAGATTACTGGTGAAATTGGTAATTCTGGAGATTTTTATAATTAGAGAGGTAAAATCCAAAGACAGAGTGAAACATTGGGAATTTGCATTTGAAGAGGGAAATATGGATAAAGAAGAGCAGGCTGTGTGCAAGGGAAGGCATTCTAAAATCTAACAAGTGTGAAAAGCCTCCAACATCTAAGCCTCGAGCTGCAATCTACAAAGAATTAAAGTTAAGAAAGCTCACCTTGAATTTGACTGTTTCAGGGTATTGTGTGGGTATTGGGTCTTTTAAAATCTATGGGCGGGCGCGGCAAGCAGGTCCAGGAGTGGCTGCGAAACGGATCTCTGCCCACGATCGGGCCCTGACTGTGATTTCACTTTGGCTGGTCTTTTAACGGGCAGCCAGCATGAAACATGCACTGAGAACCTCAGTGCTTCTGGAGTGCGGGTGGGAGGAGCGCGACCACTAAAGTCTGCCCATGCGCAGGGGAGCATGCGCACTGAAAGCTCCCTGAAGGCACAGAGCTGCCAGGAAGCTGAAGAATTTTACAATGAAAAATAAAGATTTTAAATATAAGGGAAATATGTCTCCACATGTGACTTAGTCACAAGGACAAGGACATTTTAAAAATGGCGTTTAAATTTTTTTTTTAAATTACCGGCGGAAACCTCATCACACCCATGGATGAGGTTTCCTAAAAAATGCAAAGGCCTTTTAGCCTTTTGGCCTGCCCACCAACTGTAAGGTTGGACAGGAAGCGAAAAATACAAATTAATTGCTACTTTAATGGCCTTAATAGCCTTCTTAATTGTCAGCGGGCGCACTGCCCAGTCTTGCGTGCACCCGCCAACCGAAATATGGCCCAAGTGCGTGATGACATCGGGAGGCTCACCCAACATCATCATGCGCTATTTTACTCCTGATAGGGTTGGGTGCGCGCCCGCCAGCGGGATATAAAATTCTGCCCAATGTGTCTTACTGTTACCTTAATGAAAGTGTAACTGGGGTTTAGATTAATTAGGGGATTTAGAAGTTATCATAGCAGTAATTTGTAGGTCTATGTATGTGCTTGAAATCATTTCTTCTATTAATAGAAGTTTAATTTAGTTTTCTAAGAAACCTATAAGACTCAGTGGCCTTATTTCTATTTAATTCAAGGCATGGATCTCGAAACTTATACAAATTGCAAAAAAGTTGTAGCAGTTGTTTCAAGTTTCCTTTTGGGATTTGAGCAGCTCAGCATTTGCCATTGGCTGTGCCATAACACTTGGTTGTCCTAGTGCATGAATCGCAAAAGGTTAGTATGGAGGTGCTGCAAGTAATTAGCAAAGCTAATAGAATGTCATTGTTTATTGTGAGGGGAATTGAATACAAGATTAGGGAAGTTATGCTTCTGTTATACAGGGCATTGGTAAGGCTATACCTGGAGTACTGTGTACGGTATTGGTTTCCTTATTTCAGGAAAGATGTAAATGTGTTGGAAGCAGTTCAGAGAAGGTTTACTAGATTCATACCTGAAATGGGCGGATATCTTATGAGGAAAGGCTGGGCATACTAGGTTTGTATCCGCTGGAGAGTAAAAGGCGACTTGATTGAAATATATAAGATCCTGAGGGGACTTGACAGGGTGGATGTGAAAAGGATGTTTCCTCTTGTGGGGAAATCTAGAACTAGGGGTCGCACATTTAATACAGAGATGAGGATGTTTTTCTCTCTCCGAGGGCCATGAGACTTTGGAAATCTCTTCCTCAAAAGGTGGAAGAGTCTTTGAATACCTTTAAGCTAGAGGTAAATAAATTATTGGTAAGCAAGGGGGTGAAAGGTTACCGGAAGTAGGTGGGAATACAGAGTTGAAGTTAAAATTAGATCAGCCATGATCTTATTGAATGGCGGAGCAGGCTCGAGGGGCCGAATAGCCTATTCCTACTCCTAATTCGCATGTTCATATGATTTCACCCCCCCGCAACCTCTCCCCCGTGAATTCCCCTACAATCTCTCCCCTTGTAATCTCTCCCCATGTGATCTCCCCTCCCCACAATCTCTCCCCCCGCCATGCCTCACCTGCAATCTCTCCCCCTGCAATCTTTCTGGCCAGACTCTCACTCTGTCCGTCTAATGGGCAGCAAACTGAATCCAAAACTTCAAACAGAGATTCTGCTGTTAAAATCCGCAGGATTGCCACCTTTCCCATTTTTCCAGGTTTCCAGGTTTGCTGACAGTTATCCATGCTCCCCTCCCCCATCTCCTTCAACTTTGGAGCCAGTGACTGTGAAGTAAACGCATGGACTGACATTGAAAGCTTCTGCTGAAAGCAGTAAAATGCCAGCTTAATTCACCAGCTAAAAATGTAACTCAGGAGGGAATGACATTCTCAGCCAGTTCTCGAGCTGACTCCAATTCAACCTTCAATTGCTATTTACCAAATGACAATGGGAAAGTTATTATTCTGATTGTGTGAAGAGGTCATTCGAGTGATGTAAGTAAGATACAAGAAGTATTCAAATGTTCTATTTGCTCCATTGAGTTTGGCTCAATTTAATTTGCTATCAGGCTGATTACTCTGATCCCCTTTCAAATCAGCTTCCTCAATCAGAATTTATTGCAATGTATTATCTGGCCCTCTGTATCTGCCGCTCTATAATAAAAGTAGAAAATGCTGCAAATACTCACCAAGCCTGGCAGCATGTTTGGAGAGAGAGCAAAGTTAACATTTTAGGTCAATGGCATTTCATCAGAACATGAAAAAGTCAGCGATGTAAAAGGTTTTAAGCAAATACAAAGACAGAGAAAGATGCAGGGGGGTGGCGGGGAATGAAAAAAAATGGAAGATAAAGGCAGGAGAGATGAAATGAAAAAAGGGATGATGGAGCAAAGTGAAAGGGGATGGGAATGGGACAAGAAAAGTAACAAAAGATGAGACCAGAGGAGGTGTAAATGGCAACAGCAAAATCATCACTAAGGTTCACCCACAGACCATAGAAATGGTCGTAGAGGTTATGATCTATAATTGTTCAACTTAGCGTTGAGTCTAAAAGCCTGTAAAGTGCCTAATTGATAAATGAGGTGCAGTTTCTCAAAGCTGTGTGCAGCTTCATTAGAACAGGGAAGATTGAGTGGAAATGGGTTGGAGAATTAAAGTAAATTCAACCAATGCCAGGTGGTCCATTCGGTTTTATTCCGATTCAATTCTTCTGTAGTAGTTTTGTGCAACTGCAGCTGGGCAGGTGGCTGAGGTGGTGGTGGGGGAGCATTTTAGTGATAGCGACCACAACGTGGTACAGTTTAAACTTGTTATGGATAAAGAAATAGACAAGTTGCAAAAAAATGTTTTGGATTGGGGGAGAGCGGATTTTAGTAAAATAAGGCAGGATCTGGCCAAGGTAGACTGGGAACAGCTACTTGTGGGGAAATCTACAGAGGAGCAGTGGGGGAGCGTTCAAAAAGGAAATGGGGAGGGTACAGGCTCAACATGTTCCCTCTAGGGTGATAGGAAGGAGTAACAAACCCAGAGAACCATGGATGACCAGAGATATTCAGGTTACGATGAGAAGGAAAAGAGAGGCTTTCAGCAGGTACAAGGGAAGCAAATCAGCAGAGGCATTAGTGGAGTACAGAAAGTGCAGGGTGGAGCTTAAGAAAGCAATTAGGAGAGCAAAGAGGGGATATGAGAAAGCTCTGGCTGGTAAAAGTAGGGAAAATCCCAAGATATTCTATAAATATATCAATAGGAAAAGGATAACCAGGGAAAGAGTAGGGCCGATTAGGGACCAAGGGGTCAATCTATGGGTGGAGCCAGAGGACATCACTAGAGTGTTGAATGAATACTTCACATCCGTCTTCACCCAAGAGAATGAGGATGGAGGTATGGAACTCGGGGAGAGGGGCTGTGAGGTTCTTGAGCAAATTGATATAGGGAGTGACAAGGTATTGAAGGTGTTGGCAGGCGTAAAAGTGGACAAATCTCCAGGTCCGGATGATTTGTGTCCCAGGCTGCTGAGAGAGGCAAGGGAGGAGATCTGAGCCAAATGTTTAATTCCTCTCTGGCCACGGGGGAGGTACCAGAGGACTGGAGAACAGCTAATGTGGTTCTGCTATTTAAGAAGGGTTGTAGAGAAAAGCCAGGGAACTACAGGCCAGTGAGTCTCACGTCAGTGGTAGGGAAACTATTGGAAAAAATTCTAAAGGAGGGAATCTATCTCCACATGGAGAGGCAAGATTTGATCAGGGATAGTCAGCATGGCTTTGTCACAGGGAGGTCATGCCTAACAAGGTCCCACATGGGAGGCTTATAAAGGCAAAGGGACATGGGATACAGGGTAATTTGATAAGGTGGATTCAAAATTGGCTTAGTTGTAGGAGACAGAGGTGATGACAGAAGGATGCTTTAGTGACTGGAAGCCAGTGTCCAGTGGTATACCACAGGGATCTGTGCTCGGTCCCCTATTATTCGTCATTTGTATAAATGACATAGATGACTAAGTGGGGGGTGGGATTAGTAAGCTTGTGGATGACACAAAGATTGGCCAGGTGGTTAACAGTGAGGTTGAGTGTCTGGGGCTACAGGAAGATATAGACGGGATGGTCAAATGGGCAGATAAGTGGCAGATGGAATTTAACCCTGAAAAGTGTGAGGTGAAACACTTTGGAAGGAGTAATTTGACAAGGAAGTATTCAATGAACAGCATGACACTAGGAAGTTCTGAGGAACAAAGGGACCTTGGCGTGTGTGTCCATCGATCTCTGAAGTGGAGGGGCATGTTAGTGGGTGGTGAAAAAGGCATATGGGACACTTGCCTTTATCAATCAAGGCATAGATTACAAAAGTAGGGAGGTCATGTTGGAGTTGTATAGAACCTTGGTGAGGCCACAGCTGGAGTACTGTGTGCAGTTCTGGTCGCCACATTATAGGAAGGATGTGATTGCACTGGAGGGGGTGCAGAGGAGATTCACCAGGATGTTGCCTGGAATAAAATGTTTAAGTTATGAAGAGATGTTGGATAGACTTGGGTTGTTTTCATTGGAGCAGAGCAGACTGAAGGGCAACCTGATCGAGGTGTACAAGATTATGAGGGGCATGGACAAGGTGGATAGGGAGCAGCTGTTCCCCTTAGTTGAAGGGTCAGTCACGAGGGGATATAACTTCAAGATGAGGAGCAGGAGGTTTAGGGGGGATGTGAGGAAAAACTTTTTTACCCAGAGGGTGGTGACAGTCTAGAATGCGCTGCCTGGGAGGGTGGTGGAGGCGGGTTGCCTCACATCCTTTAAAAAGTACCTGGATGAGCACTTGGCACGTCATAACATTCAAGTCTATGGGCCAAGTGCTGGTAAATGGGATTAGGTAGGTAGGTCAGGTGTTTCTCACGTGTCGGTGCAGACTCGATGGGCCGAAGGGCCTCTTCTGCACTGTGATTCTGTGAATGACTTGCTAAGCCATTTCAGAGGGTAGTAAGAGTTAACTGCATGGCCCTGGAGTCATGTGTAACCTATCAGCTAAGGATGATAGATTTCCTTCACTAAAAGACATTAATGAACCAGAAGGGTTTTTACAACAAACTGCTAGTTACCTGATCATTATTGCTGAAACTAGCTTTTTAATTCCAGATTTATTGAATTAACAGAATTTAAATTCCCAAATTGCCATGTTAGGATTTCAAATGATGTCCCCAGATCATTAGCCAGGTTCTGAATTACTAGTCCAGTAACATAACCACTAGGCTCCGGTACATCTTATAGAAATTCAATGTTCCAGGTGTGACACTGAGCTCGGACCCTGCTGGCCCAATGTCACAGAGGGCAGTGACCTCACCTCCTAAGAAAAAACAATCGACTATTTGCCCTTTGCATAGAATCAAAGAATAGTTACAGTACAGAAGGAGGCTCTTCGGCCTGTTGTGCCAATGCTGGCCCTCTGCAAGAGCAGTTCACCTAGTGCAACTCACCTGCCTTTTCCCTGTATCTCTGCAAATGTTTCCTTTGTAGATAATGATCCAATTCCATTTTGGAAGCCATGATTGAACCAGCCTCCACCTCAATCTCAGGCAGTGCATTCCAGATCCTAACCACTCACTGCATTAAAAAAAGTTTTTTGCCATGTCACCCATGCTTCTTTTGCCAACTCCTTTAATCTGCACCCTCTGGTTCTTGATCCTGCCACCAATGGGAACAGTTTCTCCCTATCTACTCTGTCCAGAGCACTCATGATTTTGAATACCTCCCATCAAATAGGTATTTTTCTAGGTTTCACATTGACTTTACCAACATCACAAGGTCTAAGTGCTGGTACTTTTGTGGTTTTATAGTAACTAATAGTTCCAGTGTGTTTGGGAGAAGGATGCAGACAGAGGCCTTTACATAATAAAGTTTAAGAAAAATAAACAAACATCACACAAAAGTGAAATACTGGCAATCTGAAACAAGAGCAGAAAATGTAGGAAATATTGAGCAGGTCTGGCAGCAACTGTGGAGGGAGAGAGTTAATGTTTCTGGTCAATGACTGTTGTGGGGTGGCCGAGTCGTACTATTAATGATAGAGTTGATCCGCAGACCCTTCATGGGTGGAAACATTAAGTTTATTTACAATATATTCAGCAGCAACTACACGTGTGCTTTCAACTCCAACTCCATCTCTACACTGACTGCTGAGGTAGCCCACGCTACTCTCCTATTGGTTACTACAGATCATGTGATCTTGCCTAACACACATTATTCTTAAAGGTACATTACACACTAAATAAAACCATAATTACTACATTTCCCCCCTTCAACTCAGCTATACATATTATATTTACAAGTATATATTTTACAAGACAACATGATATTTACACTGGGTAAGGAATTTACAAGTTCAGTCGTTCAGGTGGTTTCCTGGTACATGTGGAATGTTGCAGCTCCATAACTTCAGATTCTCGTCAGGAACCTTCTTTTCCAGAGTTGCCTGAACATCAGGTGCTTCGATGGGCACTTGCAGTTCTGTATCCTCAACTCTTACAGGAACATCAGACATGTCAGTCCTGGGTTGAGTATCCTCAACAGGAAATGCAGACCTGGTCATGATCACTGGTGGAACCAAATCTTGGTGATTTGTCTCCCTCTTCCTTAAATGGTCCACATGTTTATGGATGATCCGGCCTTCCACCTCCACGTGGTAAGATAGAGGTCCAGTCACCGCACTTATTTCACCCGGTAACCACTTTGGTCCTTCCCTGAAGTTTTCCACGTGTACCAGCTCTCACACAGTAAATTTCCTCTCGTGACTATGCCAGTCTAGTCTAGTTTTCTGGCTTCCCTGACTCTTTTACTTTCCCTTCAAAATTCAGCATTATTAAACTCAATCTCATCCTGAGACAGTGTTTCAACAATAAACCCGCAGGTGTGACACTTGTTGTTGTGTGAGGGGTGGTCCTGTAATGAAAAAGAAAGCGTGCTAGCTTGGTTGCCAAGGAATCACCAGTTAGCTTTTTCATGCCTGCCTTGAACGTTTGAACTGCCCTTTCGACCAGTCCGTTTGAGGAAGGGTGGGTACGGTGCAGTTTTCACATGAGTGATACCGTTAAGGCTGATAAACTGTTGAAACTCAGCACTTGTAAATGCCGTGCCGATATCGGAAATGACTACTTCTGGTAGTCCATGAATGGCAAAACTCTGACATAGTTTCTCAATTGTAGCGCCCAACATTGGTGACTTCACCTCATATACGTCCAACCATTTTGAATAGGCATCGACAATGAGCAGAAACATTGTTCCCAGGAAAGGTCCAATGTGGTCAATGTGTAACCGCACCCAGGGTCTACCTGGCCACTCCCATGGGTGTAATGGAGCTGTCACTGGCAACTTTTGCAGTTGCTTACATTGTACACAGTGCTTTACCAAACTCTCTATTTCACCATCCATCCCAGGCCACCATAGATAGCTGTGTGCTATGGTCTTCATTCGGGAAATTCCTGGATGGGCACTGTGTAGTTCAATTAAAAGTGGCTCCCTTCCCTTTGGAGGAACTATCACTCGTGCTCTCCACAATAAGATACCATTCTGGCTGGTTATTTCATGTCTCCTGTTGAAGTACAGTTTCATTTCATCAGATACGGGCTCCTGTGACCAACCCTGTAACTTGAGAGGACTGGGTCCTGACTTGTCCAGTCTGATCTGTCGAGCACATACCGGCGAGGAATTTAAGAAATTTAACAGTAAAACAAGTTCCTGTGGAACTGGGACATGCTCATCATTTTCTTGTAAAGGCAAATGACTAAGGGCATCAGTGTTTGTGATTTGTTTACCAGGCCTTTGTATGAAAGTGTATTCGTATACTGCCAGAAATGGTTTGTGATCTGAAATGATTCTAAAATGGCAACAGTGCATGTACTGGTGAAATTTCTTGACACCAAAGATGATGGATAGGCCTTCTTTTTCTATCTCTGAGTATCCCTTTTCCACTGAGCAGAGCGTTCTTGATATGTAACCTATTGGCTGTTCTGTGCCGTTGTCCATCCGATGAGAGAGCACTGCTCCCACTCCGTAGGGAGACGTGTCACATATCAGCACCAATTCTTTTGTCTGGTCGTAGTGCACCAATAGATTGGACGAGTGCAACAATTATTTCACCTTTATGAAAGCTTCTTTCTGGGGCACCTCCCAAGACCAATGTTAGTTCTTTTTGAGTAGAGAATGTAGGGGGTCAGCATTGTAGACAAATTAGGTAAGAACTGCCCATAACAGTTGATTATTCCTGGAATGATTTGAGCTCGGAGGCGTTTTTTGGCGCAGGTACCTCTCTTATGGCTCTCACTTTCTCCTCAACCAGGTGGAGGCCCTGTGAATCTACCCGGTGACCCAAATAGATTACCTTCCTCGCTTGGAACATGCACTCTTCTTGTTTTCCACTCCAGTTTGCAAGAAACGTTTTAAGACTTCTTCTAAGTTTGCCAAATGCTCTTTTTCAGTGAATCCTCTCACCAATACGTCGTCTAAATAGACTACAACCTGGGGCAATCCCTGCAGTAAGCTTTCCATTGTTCCCTTAAAGATGGCACAAGCAGAGGAGACTCCGAAAGGCAATTGTGTATATTGGTACAACCCTTTATGGATATTAATTGTGACAAATTCCCAGGAGGCATTATCCAACTCTAGTTGTTAATAAGCATGACTCATGTCAAGCTTTGTGTACATTGTCCCTCCTGCCTGCTGGGCATACAGGTCTTCGATTTTTGGAATGGGGGGCCTGTCTAGCTACTTTATTAACCGTCAGTTTGTAGTCTCCACAAATTTGGACGCTTTGGTTGGGTTTAAGGGCAGGGACTATGGGTGTTGCCCATTCTGAGAACTGAACAGGTTGTATAACGCCCAGTTTCTCTAGTTTGTTCAGTTCAATGTTGACCTTTTCTCACAGGCAATATGGCACCGCTCTCGCCTTTATGAAGTAAGGGGTTGCTTCTGGATCCACATGAACCTTGGCCTGCAGGCCCTGGATTTTCCCCAGTTTGTCTTTAAAGACAGTGGCGTACTTTCTAAGTAGCTCTGGTAGCCCACTTGCTCTCAACTGGAAAATTTCAGCCCATTCCAACTTAATCTCCTTTAACCAATTTTGTCCCAAGAGGCTTGGCCCTTTACCTGCTATCGCCATCAAGGGCAGCTTTGCCTATTGGCTTCCATAATGGACAGTCATTCTGCTCATGCCTTTTACTTGAATGTTTTCACCCGTATATGTTTTTAGTTTGGCGGCTGTTTCTTCTCAATGTAATTTATGTTCACCATTATTCAAATATCTGAAGCAATGTCCCCAATTACTGTAGTGGAAGCTCCCGTGTCCACTTCCATTCTAACAGGTTTGGCATTTACTTTCACTGTGACAAATATCGGTTCTGTCTTTCCAACTTTCAGATTAAACAATGAGTAAATGTCAGAGTTTATTGTTTCAGGCTTTTCTATATTGTAGATTTCATTGGGCTTCTTCTTTTGTTTACTAGCCTGCTTGAATCTTTCCTTGTATTATCTCATCATTGGCCATTTCTATGACAATAGTAGCATTTGATTTTTTTAAACTGCCAATCACTAAAAGACCAATTGTTTCCACCTCTATTAAAATTATGCTTTGATTTCACTGCTAAGTTATTTTTCTTTATTCTTCGGCTAGCGAGCTCTGTTTCCCGCTTCTCGGCAGAGTCTCGCTTTTTCACGCCGTTTTTTGGGTGAAGTTTCCCACCCGATGTGAAGGACCATGCCATTTTGCACTCCCTGTGTTGCTTGTGAATCTCTTAATGCGCTTTTCATGGCCAGCGCTATCTCTAGCGCCTTCTTGATATCCAGATTCACTTCAGACAATAATCTTTTCTGAATAGTGTCCTCTTTCACACCACACACTAAACAATCTCTGAGCATGTTGTTCAGAGTCTTTCCAAACTCACAATGTTCCAATAGCTGCTTCAAATTTGCCATGTAGCATGCAGTTGTCTCACCTGGGCTCAAATTTTGCGAATTAAACCTGAACATCTGCATCATGACTGAGGGCTTTGGTTGATAATGACCCTCATGAGGTCCACCAATTCACCAAAATTCTTCGAATCTGGGCACTGGGTGCCATCAAACTTCAAATAAGACTGTAAGTTTTGCTTCCACAAGTACGCAAGAGGATCGCTCGCCTCTTCTTTTCCCCAGTAATCTCGTTTGCTTGAAAAAAGAACATGAGGGTTTCTATATATTGACACCAATCATCTGTGACTGGTTCAAAAGAATCAGGTTTCCCAAATTGTGGCATTTTGAGAGGGGATAACTTCTTCAATTCTAACGAAGCTTGCTACTTACAATTACTAGGCAAGGTACAGCGCCGATTTCTTTTTTAACTTGATATCTTCTGTTCAATCCTGTTTTATCCTCATCATCAGTTTGTTGTAGGGTGGTCCAGTTGTACTATTAATGGTAGAGTTGATCTGCAGACACTTCTTGGGTGGAAACATTAAGTTTATTTACAATATACTCAGCAGCAACTATACGTTTGTTTTAACTCCAACTCTATCTCGACACTGACTGCTGAGGTCGCCCACACTACTCTCCTATTGGTCACTCCAGATCATGTGATCTTGCCTAACAAGTGTTATTCTTGAAGGTACATTACACACTGAATAAAACCACAATTACTACAATGACCTTTCACCAGAAGTTCGGGTGAGAAGCACAGACCTGAAACATTAACTCTGAAGCTGGCTCCGCCGATGTTGCAGACCTGCTGAATATTTCCAGCATTTTCTGTTTCGACTGAATACACTGCAGGCTCAAAATCTAACAAAACAGACACTCCACTGACTGTGATTCATCTGCATTGTTATATCACAGTGCTGTTGACTAAAATATTTTTGTAATCATTTAAAACCTTTTTCAACAAGTTCCTAAAGCTTATTTTCTAAATCTCCTTCCACATTCAGTGCATCCCTAGATCCTCAAGTCGTAAGAGTCATTGAATCATGTACAGCACAGAAGGATACCATATGGCTGATCAAGCGTATGCCGGCTCCCTGGAGAACAATCCAATTAATCCCATTGCCCTCCATCCCTGAAGCTCAGCAAGTTTATTTCCCTCAAGTATCCGTTCAGTTTCCTCTTGAAATCATTGATTATTTCCACCTCCACCACCCTCGTGGCAGTGAGTTCCAGGTTGTAACCATTCACTGTATAAAGAAATTCCTCCTCATAAATCCCCCTGCTCTTTTTAGCCCAAAACCCTAAATCTGTCTCCCCCAGTCTTTATACCATCAGCAAATGGCTACGACTTTTCTAAACCTGTCATCATCTTGTTCACCTCTAGCAAATCTCCCCTCAATCTCCTTTGCCCCAAGGAGAACAAAAACCCCAGCTTCTCCAACCTAACCTTATAACTAAAATCCCTCATCCCTGAAACCATTCTGATAAATCTCCCCTGCACCATACTTCACCTAAAGTATGGTAACCAGAACCAAAAAGAAACTGTTCCCATTCTGAAAGGATGGAGAATGAGAGGTCACAAGTAACCAGCAAAAGAAGCAAAAGGGACATGAGGAAAACCTTTTTCATGCAGCGAGTGGTTGGGGTCTGGAATGTACTGGTGGAGGTAGGTTCAACTGAAGCATTCAAAAGGGAATGAATCTGTTATCTGGAAAGGAAGAATGTGTAGGGTAACAGGGGGATGGCAATGACCCTAGGTGAATTCCTCATTCAGAGAGCTGGCACAGACAGGATGGGTCAAATGGCCTCCTTCTGTGCAGTAACAATTCTGTGAAAATCCATAGAGACAACAGCCACAGCATTCCTTCCACCAACCGTCTCTGTATTTCATCAAAAAATTCAATTTGATTATAGTCAGGAATGATCGGCCTTTTAGTTGGATCCTGTAGCCTGGTTTGTTGAGACTAAAGGATCCAGGTTGCACCCTTGCTTCGGGGTAACCGAGTTGGTACAGCGACAGAAAAGATTTCTTAGAAGAAACACATTCTGTTTATTTACCACAGGAACTCAGCAGCTACACTTGCGTGCTTACAACTCAAAACTCTGTCTTCTCTCTTCAGACTCTAACTCAAGAGTTCTTTACAGAGGTAGCCCACGCTACTCTGCTATTCAGTATCAAGATAATGTGATCTTACATTACAACACTTGTCTTAAAGGTATATTAAACATCAGGTTACTACATTTTTACAGCTCTATGCCAAGCTTAATTAACTCAAAACTCACCAAGCGGAGAGTTGAAGAGGCCCTGGAGCTGCCTGGCCACCATTGGCAGTGGCAAGACCAGAACATCCTAGCAGGGAGCCCTAATCTCTTTTGTTTTCTCCCACAGATTAGTCAGCGTCCCAAACAGCCAACAACCCTGGGGACACTCGCCCACTTGGAGAAGGAGAAGGGCTCCTCAGGGGGTGCACCATCACATCTTTACCCTGCACCCTCCACCAGCTCAAATACTCTCACCTCGGCAGATATGTGTGCGATTACTGACTTAGACTCATAATGCGTTACTAGCATCGCGCGACTGCCAGACCAGCTGTCAGAGGCTGGGACAGGCGAGGCCACTGACACTCGGAGGACTGTGGGAGGCCAGACTGATACTGGGCCCCAGGCTGATACTGAGCCCCAGGCTGATACTGGGCCCCAGGCTGATACTGAGCCCCAGGCTGATACTGAGCCCCAGGCTGATACTGGGCCCCAGGCTGATACTGAGCCCCAGGCTGATACTGAGCCCCAGGCTGATACTGAGCCCCAGGCTGATGCTGGGCCCCAGGCTGATGCTGAGCCCCAGGCTGACACTGAGCCCCAGGCTGATACTGAGCCCCAGGCTGACGCTGAGCCCCCGGCAGATACTGAGCCCCAGGCTGATACTGGGCCCCAGGCTGATACTGAGCCCCAGGCTGATACTGGGCCCCAGGCTGATGCTGAGCCCCAGGCTGATACTGGGCCCCAGGCTGATACTGAGCCCTGGGCTGATACTGAGTCCTCAGCTGATACTGAGCCCCAGGCTGATACTGGGCCCCAGGCTGATGCTGAGCCCCCGGCTAATACTGAGTCCTCTGCTGATACTGAGCCCCCGGCTGATACTGAGCCCCAGGCTGATACTGGGCCCCAGACTGATACTGAGTCCTCGGCTGATACTGAGCCCCAGGCTGATACTGGGCCCCAGGCTGATACTGGGCCCCAGGCTGATACTGAGCCCCAGGCTGATACTGAGCCCCAGGCTGATACTGGGCCCCAGGCTGATACTGAGCCCCAGGCTGATACAGGGCCCCCGGCTGATACTGAGCCCTCGGCTGATACTGGGCCCCCGGCTGATCCTGAGTCCTCAGCTGATACTGAGCCCCCGGCTGATACTGAGTCCCCGGCTGATACTGAGTCCCAGGCTGATACTGGGCCCCAGGTTGATACTGAGCCCCAGGCTGATACTGAGCCCCAGGTTGATACTGAGCCCCAGGCTGATACTCGGCCCCAGGCTGATACTGAGTCCCCGGCTGATACTGAGCCCCCGGCTGATACTGAGCCCCCGGCTGATACTGAGCCCCAGGCTGATACTGAGCCCCAGGCTGATACTGAGCCCCAGGCTGATACTGAGCCAGAGGGTACGCACACCCGGCCTTGGACAGTGGATGAGACCGTCCAGGCCATGAGAGCTGCGATCTCACTCTCGTATGCATGCACTGCCCCCTCCATCAAGAGATTGGCGACTTTCATGGAGAGCCAGACCGGCCTGGAGATACAGAGCTGTACACCATTGCATTGTCCATGAGTGCTATCCGGCAGTGGCAATGTGAGAGGGTGATGAGGCACCTGGGCTCACCACCATTTCCTCATTTCTTTCAGGTCAGCACGTGTGTCTCATGACAGCAGAGGGAAGGAAACAGTTGGCATCTTGGCTTTCCTCTCGGTGTGCCGCCAGTACAGCCAGTGGCTCCACTACCCCTCTGCCAGTGATATTAGCATCTCACAGGGTGAAGAGGAGGATCCTGTCATTGGGCTAGATACCCTCACAGTGCGGTGCACCTCACAGCCTCAGGCTACCAGAGAACAGCCGCCAAAGTCATCCCAGGCAATGGGGCGGCAATCTCAGCCTCCACTGCAGCTAGTAATGAAGGGGAGCACCATGTAGCAGCACCCGGGAGTTAGGAAATCACACTAGATACATTTTTGATTCATGGGCATAATATGATTGTAAATGTTATATTAATCAGATGTGAAGCCCTTATTAAATGTCATTTTGTGATTATAACTATCCAAACTATAACTATCTCAAAGTAATGAAAGGGTCAATGGCCAGATGAAATTGTATTAACTAATGAGCCAGAGACCACTGGGGGTTAGCCCATGATGTTGTGCTGATGGGAGGGACAGTTACTGAGGTGCAGTGCACTGATAGCCAAATTGTTCTGGGCTGTCATTGGTCAGACAAGGTCATAGTGCTCCATAATAAGAAACCCTGATGGAGCAGATAGCAGGTGTGATTCAGGGCACAAGAGGCACCTTAGGATCAGAGACTCCTGCGTCTCTCTTGTACCTAATTCTTGTGGGTCTGCAGGCTGGTCGGATGCTGCAATTCCTCTTCAGAATCCTCATCAATATCCTCTTCTGAGGGTGCTTCACAGTCCAGGATGTCTCCCGCTGTCAGGGCTCCCACTCCCCACGCCCTCCTGCAGTGCCAGGTTATGCAAGGTGCAGCAGCCAACGACAATCAGAGAATCTCCAGTGAGGACAAGGACTAGAGGAGAGAGAGGTGGGCAGCTAGGCTAAGGATTGCATCGCCTACTGTGCAGACACAGCAGCAGCCTGGTGATTGTGAAAGGGCAGACAGAGTATACCGGTGTACACTGCAGGGCACCAGCCAATCAGTCCAGCCACTAAATCAGCTATCTGCTCTATGGTGGCTCTGATGGTTGCTTGATTTGCATTGCAGTGTTCCTGAACCTCATGCCTCACGTCATAACATTCAAGGCTATGGGCCAAGTGCTGGTAAATGGGGTTAGGTAGGTAGGTCAAGTGATGCTCGTGTCGGTGCAGACTCAATGGGCCGAAGGGCCTCTTCTGCACTGTGTGATTATGTGATTGCCTTTAACATAATAAAATTCCAAGGCACTTCACATGAGTATTATCAAACAAGCCACATAAGGAGATATTAGGACATCTGACAAATCCCCTAAAGGCACCTCCGTGCATGTGTAAGAGCGCAGGGAACCACTCAGGGAATTCCACCCCCCCCCCCACCACCTGCACAGGGAGCGCTCAGCGCTTCTAGGCGCACGTCACGATGGGCGGGCTTTAATTGGCCCACCCATGTAAAATGGCGGCGCAGACCTGATCGGGGGGGGGCCAATCGAGTTTGCGGCCACCCCTGCACAAACCCCCGACAGGAGGAAATTTCTGGCCATGGGATTGGAGCCTCAACTGAGGGTCCAATAGAACAGTAAAGGTGTGAATGGTTCTGTTCAACATCGGAAGTGGTCAGGGAAGACAATGGAGCCAATGGCTAGGAAATGAAATTTGTCACAAGACCAAGGAAAGCAGTTTTCCCAATATTTAATTGAAGGGAATTCCTGCTCATCCAGTACTGGATCTTAGATAAGCAGCCTGATAATCAGGCAGCGGAGAGGATGGGAGAGGTGGTGGCCAGGTAGAGCTGAGTGTCATTGTGCATATATGGAATCTGAAGTGTTTTCAGATGGTTTTGCCAAGGGAAATATAAGGTGATATACTTTGAAAGAAGTGTAAGATGAGGAAATGTACACTAAATGGTAAAACCTTAAAAGGAACAAAGAGACACAGAGGTATTTGAAAGTAAAAAACAAGTTGATAAAGCTGTAAAAAAAAACTTATGGAATCCTAGGTATAATAGACAGGGTTATAGAGTATAAAATAAAAAGGGAATGCCAAACATATATAGATGATTGGTTAGGCCACAACTAGACCTAAATTTTCAGCTCGGTGGGTGGGCGCAATCAATCGGCTTGGGAGCGGTTAGGAAACGGACCGCCAACCGTGATTGGCCCAGGACCACAATTTCACGCTAGCTGGCCAACCAATGACCAGCCAGTGTGAAGCACCCGCTGAAAAGCTCAGTGCTGCCGGGGTGGGGGCTGGAGGAGGGCGGGCGATGACGTCAACCCGGGCGTGGGCGAGCGCTGACAGACAGCTCCCTGAAGGCAGAGAGCTGCCTCAGGGAGCTGAAGACCCGAAACCCAGGAAATAAAGTTTTTAAAGTCAGGGAAAAAATGTCCAAGCATCACAATCAGGCCCTTGGGCATATAGATTATAAAAATGCTTTAAAAATTATTCAATAATGGAAACCTTATCCCGCCCTTGGATGAGGTTTGATGAAAAATGTGAAGGTCACCTGGCCGATTTGCCTGTCCGCCAACCATAAGGTTGGACGAGCTATGTAAAATGACAGACAATTGCGCCATTAATGGGCTTAATTCCCCGTTTAATTGTTGGCGGGCACCTGCCGACCGAAATATGGTGTGAGCACGGGATGTTCACCCAACATCACCTTGCGCGATTTCATGCCCGATCGGGTCAGGGGCGTGCCCACCCAATCAGCATAAAGTTCAGCCCTTAGATATTGCATCCACTTCTGGATGCCTTACTTTGGGAAGTATGTCAAAGGTCGTACACAGGGTGCTGAAAGAGTTTATCTAAATGATCCCAGGGATACGAACCTTCATCCTAAACAAAGATTAAAGAAACTATGTCACTTTTCATTTGTAAAGCAAATTCAGTAACAGCGACACTCCCAGAAGTGTATCTCAGAGCTTCTATTATCCAAAGTATACCATATCCTACCCAATATCCAGGTAAATGATAGTTTGGGTCAAGCTCAGCGATTGTAACAGAAACTCTTACTCTGTATACCAGCTTTGGATATAACACATGCCTCTAGACTGAATATATACTATTGCCATGCTGAGATTTTAAAAATGTATCTATTTAAATGGAACAGGAGAATGAACCATATGAAAAATATAACAGTATATCCTAGATACTGCCATCATCCTTAATATGTAAAGCAATAAAGATCCCATTCACTATCAGTGCCTTCTGAGACAATATGATCTAAATTCATTAGAAGATATACTGAAACAAAAGACAATGGACAACTGTATCACATAAAATAAACAAGCATTCAGAAAGAGCTTATCAATAAAGTCAGGAAGATATATTAATTTTCATAGTGTTATTGGAATTTACTGTAAAGTGGAGTAATATTAGGGTCTGAGTCTATGGGTCTGTGTCTTTGTGTGTGGGGGACTTAATTGAATGAAAGGCAACTGGTCTGAAGGCTTTGATGTATCACAAGATAAGCTAGGTTTGAAATGTTAAGTAGATTAACATGGGGGATGTTTTAGAATGTAAGGTGTAAAGAGAGCATTTTTAAATAAACCAGACTAGCTTGAAGTCAAAAAAGGGGTGGTGACATTTTTCACCTAGCCAGGAGAAGTCAAGAAACAGCATGTTTATTTTTTCCAAAGATTACTGGTAAAATTGGTACTATGATAGTTTTTTTTATTATTAGGGAGGTAAAGTCCAAAGACATTGTGAAACAATGGGAATTTGCATTCAAAGGGGAAAATATGGATAAAGGAGAGCAGGCTGTGTGTAAGGGCAGGCATTCTAAGATCTAACACAAGTGTGAAAAGCCTCCAGCATCTAAGCCTCAAGCAGCTACCTATAAGGAACCGATGTGATATCAAGAAATGGCTGAAGGCACTGGATATTGCAAAGGCTATGGGCCTTGACAATATTTCGGCAATAGCACTGAAGACTTGTGCTCCAGAACTTGCTGCGCCCCTAGCCAAGCTGTTCCAGTCCAGCTACAACACTGGCATCTACCCGGCTATGTGGAAAATTGCCCAGGTATGTCCTGTACACAAAAAGCTAAACAAATCCAACCCAGCCAATTATCGCTCCATCAGTCTATTCTCCATCATCAGTAATGTGATGGAATGGGTCATCAACAGTGCTATCAAGCAGCACTTGCTTAGCAATATTCTGCTCACTGATGCTTAGTTTGGGTTCCACCAGGGCCACTCAGCTCCTGATCTCATTACAGCCTTGGTTCAAACATGGACAAAACAGCTGAACTCCGTGGTGAGGTGAGAGTGACTGTCCTTGACATCAAGGCAGCATTTGACCGAGTGTGGCATCAAGGAGCCCTAGCAAAACTGGAGTCAATGGGAATCAGGGGGAAAACTGTCCGCTGGTTGAAGTCATACCTAGCACAAAGGAAGATGTTGAAGGTCAATCATCTCAGCTCCAGGACATCACTGCAGGAGGTCCTCAGGGTAGTGTCCTAGGCCCAGCCATTTCGACTGCTTCATCAATGACCCTCCTTCCATCATAAGGTCATAGGTGGGGATGTTCACTGATGATTGCACAATGTTCAAGCACCATTCACAACTCCTCAGATACTGAAGCAGTCCATTCCCAAATGCAGCAAGATCTGGAAAATATCCAGGCTTGGGCTGACAAGTGCCAAGTAACATTTGTGCCACACAACTGCCAGGCAATGACCATCTCCAACAATAGAATCTAACCATTGCTCCTTGACGTTCAATGGCATTACCATCACTGAATCCCCCCACTATCAACATCCTGGGGTTACCATTGACCAGAAACTGAACTGGACTAGCCATATAAATACTGTGGCTACAAGAGCAGGTCAGGGGCTCGGAATCCTGCAGCGAGTAACTCACCTCCTGACTCCCCAAAGTCTGTCCACCATCTACAAGGCACAAGTCAGGCGTGTGATGGAATACTCCCCACTTACCTGGATGAGTGCAGCTCCCACAACACTCACAAAGCTTGACACGATCCAGGAAAAAGCAGCCCACTTGATTCGTACCCCAGCAACAAACATTCACTCCCTCCACCACCGACACACAGTAGCAACAATGTGTACCATCTACAAGATACACTGCAGAAACTCACCAAGGGTCCTTAGACAACACCTTCCAAACCCACAACTGCTACCATCTAGAAGGACAAGGGCAGCAGATACATGGGAACACCACCACCTGGAAGTTCCCCTCCAAACCATTCATCATTCTGACTTGGAAATATACATGGAAACATACATAGAAAATAGGAGCAGGAGTAGGCCATTCAGCCCTTTAAGCCTGCTTCACAATTCATTATGATCATGGCTGATCATCTAACTCAATAGCCTGCTCCCACTTTCTCCCCATATCCTTTGATCCCTTTCGCCCCAAGAGCTACATCTAACTCTTTCTTGAAAACATACAATGTTTTGGCCTCAACTACTTTCTGTGGTAGCGAATTCCACAGGCTCACCACTCTCTGGGTAAAGAAATTTCTCCTCATCTCAGTCCTAAATTGTCTACCCCGTATCTTCAGACTGTGACCCCTGGTTCTGGACTCCCCCACCATTGGGAACATCCTTCCTGCATCTACCATGTCTAGTCCTGTTAGAATTTTATAGGTTTCTATGAGATCCCCCTTCATTCTTCTGCACTCCAGTGAATATATCGCCGTTCCTTCCCATGTGGCTGGGCCATAACCCTGGAACTCCCTCCCTAACAGCACTGTGGGTGTACCTACACCACAGGGACTGCAATGGTTCAAGAAGGCAGCTCACCACCACCTTCTCAAGAGCAATTAGGGATGGGCAATATTTGCTGGCCAAGCCAGTGAAGACCACATCCCTTGAATGAATAATAAAAAAATTCTTTACACAGAGGGTAGTGAATCTTTGGAATTCTCTACCCCAGAGGGCTGTGGAAGCTTTGTCATTGAGTATATTCAGGACAGAAATCAATAGATTCCTGGAGACCAATGACATAAAGAGATATGGAGAAAGTGCGGGAAAGTGGAATTGAGGTAGATGATCAGCCATGATCAAATTGAATGGTGGAGCTGGCTCGATGGGTGGAATAGCCTACTCCTGTTCCTATGTTCCTATGTCAGGTTATTGCTTGACTACCCCCAGATGTTAGTAAGGAGGACTTTGCAGGGTCGACAAGCCTGGGGTTACAACTATCGTTTCCAGTGTCCAGGTTGATGCTGGTTGGTCCATTTGGTCTCATTCCTTTTTGCAGACTTTGTAATGGTTTGATACAATGGAATGGCTTGCTAGCACATTTCAGAGGGCATTTAAGAGTCAACCATATTGCTGTGGGTCTGGAGTCACACTTAGGCCAGACCAGGTAAGGATGTCAGATTTCCTTCTCTAAAGGATATTGGTGAACCAGATGGGTTTTTAGGACAATCGACAATGGTTTCATGATCATTATTACAGAGACTAACTTTATATTCCAGATTTATCAACTGAATTTAAATTCCACCAGCTGCTGTGGTGGGTTTCAAACCCATGTCCCCAGAACATTAGCCTGGGCCTCTGGATTACTAGTCCTGTGGCATTATCACTACATCACTGACTCCCCTTTTCTTTGTCTACGTTATGCCATCACCTTGTTCACCTCCAACAAATCTCCCCTCGATCTCCTTTGCTCCAAGGAGAACAACCCCAACCTCTCCAACCTAACCTTGTAACGAAAATTCCTCATCCTGGAACCATTCTGGTAAATCTCCCCTGCACCCTGCCAAGGACCCTCACATCCTTCCTAAAGTGTGGTGATCAGAACTGAACGCAATACTCTAGTTGTGGCTTAACCAGAGATTTATAAAGGTTGAGCATAATTTCCCTGCTCAATATCTCTATTTCTGAAGTCCAAGATCCTATATGTTTTGCTAACCACTCTCCCAATATTTTCTGCCCTTCAGAGGTCTATGCATATGAACCCCAGGTTCCTCTGTCCCTCTACACGCTTTAGAACACTGTGCCATTAAGCCTATATTGCCTCTTCCTATCCCTTCCAAATGCATGACCTTACAGTTCTCTGTATTAAATTCAATCTGCCACACGACTGCCCATCCTGCTGGCTGACCTGTGTCCTGTTGCAGTCGATTGCTGTCATCCTCACTGTGTGCCACTCCCCCAAGTTTGCTATCACCATCAAATTTTGAAATTTTACTCCCATAATCTGATATCCAAAATTTATATTTATATATATATCGAAAAAAGCAGTGATCCTAACATTGACCCTTAGGGAACATCACTGTCTACCATCCTCCAGTCTGAAAAACAACCATTTACCACAACTCGCTGTTTCCTGTGCTTAAGCCAATTTTTTAATCCAAGCTGACACTGCCTATTCCATGAGCCCCAATGCTGTTAACCAAATGTTGTAAGTTGTCAAAAGCTTTCTTAGAATCCATATAGACAACATCCCTTGATCAACATTCACTGTTACTTCGCCAAATTCAATTTGATTAGTCAAATACAATCTGCTTTTTACAAATCTGTGCTGGCTCTCCTGAATTAACTCAATCCTCTCCAACTGTCTGATGCTTATTTTCCTCCTGATTAATGTTACCCATTATCGGTGTTAAACTGACCGGCCTATAGCCACTAGGATGCCCTTACAGCCTTCCTTGAATAAGGGTGTCACATTTGCCTTTCTCCAATTGTTTTCCTCCTCCACCTCCTTCTATAATGCTAATTTGTCACAACTGGTGGTCACAACTTGAATGGAGATGATTGTAAATGAAGATGAGAACTTTGAACTCAGTGTATTGGGATCCAGGCAGCAGTGAGGATAGCGACGATGGACATAAAGACATAAGAAATAGCAATGGGGGTGAGTAGGCTATCAGGCACTTTGAGCCTGCACTGCCATTCAATACAATCATGGTTAATCTTCTGCCTCAACTCCACTTTCCAGCCATTCCTCATATCCATTGATTCCCTGAGAGACTAAAAATCTTTCTGTCAATAACCTGTCTAAATATATTCAATGTTGGAGCATCCACAAACTGCTGGAGTAGAGAATTCTAAACATTCACAACCCTTTGAAGGGATTTCTCTGCATCTTCATCCTCAGTGATCAGCCTGTTACCCTGAGCCTGTGCCCCTATGTTCTAGATTTCCCAGTCAGGGAAACAATCTTTCAGTGGCACCTGATTTAATGTGGCAGGTATAGATTCAATGTGGTGACATGTTTGCACTGGAGGTTTTGCTGCAAGAGGAGAGAGGAGGAAAACAGCCCAATTGGAAGGGGGGCCACAGCTCCATGATGCAGGCATGAATTATGCAGTAAGGACAGCACTGCCCAAAAACTCCATACACACAGCGGGATGGGAGCACCCAGGGATGGGATACAGCAGGATGAGAAAAAACAGGGATGGGAGCACCCAGGAATGGGATTCAGCGGGATGGGAAACAGTGGGATGGGAGCACCCAGGGATGGGACATAGTGGGATGGGACCCAGGGATGGGAGCACCCAGGAATGGGATACAGCGGGATGAGATACAGCGGGATAGGATACAGCGGGATGGGAGCACCCAGGGGTGGGTCACAGGGGGATGGGAGCACTCAGACTGCAGAGCTCAAGACACATGCCAAGGTAAGTGGGGAGTTGGAATATGTTAGGGACCTCCTGGAAATTACAGGCAGTGTCAGTTCCAGAGAGCTTATCATCTCTATGACAACCAGTCTGATGTATTAACTGGAGCAGTCAGGCCTGACAGATCAAGGTCAATGAGTAACATGAATGGAAACTTGCTAATGGGAAAACCAGAATTCTGAAGATGCTGAATTGAATCTGTGGGCACAATGACAGACGAGTTAAGCTAGTTCACTATGTGCCTTAGGTATCTGCGTTCCACTGTCAATATTTCATCGTTACTGGAACGAGAGTGTGGCTTTTAACTGCCCGTACAGAGAAGGATTGACACACAGTCCCCAGGTCTCATCTCAGCAAATAATGTTCAGAAAGAACATTCAGAGGACAGTGATGCCTTTGTCAGAGGACCAGTACTGATAGTGCACTGCACTGTCAACATTGAGGGAGGGCATTGCTGAGGGAGCATCTCACTGTCAGAGGGTCAGTACTAAGGGAGTACTGCATTGTCGGAGGGTCAGTACTGAGGGAATGCCGCACTGTCAGCATGTCAGTACTGAGGGGATGCTGCACCTCCGGAGGATCAGTACTAAGGGAGTGCTACATTGTCAGAGAGTCACTACAGAGGGAGCTCTGCACTGTCAGAGGGTCACTATTGGGGGTTGTCTGCACTGTCAGAAGGGTCACTACTGAGAGTGTGCTGTACTGTAAGAGAGTCAGCATTGAGGGAGTGCTGCTGTGTCAGAGGGTCATTACTGAGACAGTGCTGCACTGTTCAAAAGTCAGTACTGAAGGAGTACTGCATTGTCAGAGGGTCAGTGTTGAGGGAACGCCAACTGCCAGAGGGTCGGTACTGAGGAAGCTCTGCACTGTCAGAGAGTCAGTATGAGGAGTGCTGCACTGTCAGAGGCTCACTACTGAGGACAGTCTGCACTGTCAGAATGTCAGTACTGAGGGAGTGTCACACTGTTGGAGGGTCAGTACCGAAGGATGCTGCAGTGTTGGAGGGTCTGTACTGAGGAAGAGCTGCACTACCGAGGGTCAGTACTGAAGGAGTGCTGCACTGTCAGAGGGTCAGTACTGAAGGAGTGCTGCACTGTCAGAGGGTCAGTACCTGGGGAGCTCTGCACTGTCAGAGGGTCAGTACTGAGGGAATGCTGCACTGTCAGAGGGTCAGTACTGAGGGAATGCTGCACTGTCAGAGGGTCAGTACTGAAGGAGTGCTGCAGTGTCAGAGGGTCAGTACTGAGAGAGTGCTGCACTGTCAGAGGGTCAGTACTGAGGGAGTGCTGCACTGTCAGGGGGTCAGTACTGAGGGAGTGCTGCACTGTCAGAGGGTCAGTACTGAGGGAGTGCTGCACTGTCAGAGGGTCAGTACCGAGGGAATGCTGCACTGTCAGAGGGTCAGTACTGAGGGAGTGCCGCACTGTCAGAGGGTCAGTACTGAGGGAGTGCTGCACTGTCAGAGGGTCAGTACTGAGGGAGTGCTGCACTGTCAGAGGGTCAGTACTGAAGGAGTGCTGCACTGTCAGAGGGTCAGTACTGAGGGAGTGCTGCACAGTCAGAAGGCCAGTACCTGGGGAGCTCTGCACTGTCAGAGGGTCAGTACTGAAGGAGTGCTGCACTGTCAGAGGGTCAGTACTGAGAGAGTGCTGCACTGTCAGAGGGTCAGTACTGAAGGAGTGCTGCACTGTCAGAGGGTCAGTACTGAAGGAGTGCTGCACAGTCAGAAGGCCAGTACCTGGGGAGCTCTGCAATGTCAGAGGGTTAGTATTGAGGGAGTACTGCGCTGTTGGGGGGTCAGTACTGAGGGAGTGCTGCACTGTTGGAAGGTCAGTACTGAGGAAGTGTGGTGCTTGCAGAAGTCAGGACTGAGGACTGCTGGCCTACAGCATTGCTCTGCACAAGCACCAGCCACTGACCACAGCACCATCTGCACAACTATCATCCATTCTGGACAACATAACCCCTACAGATACCTGTTGCATGTCCTGTTATTTTGGAAAGGGAGCACGGAGTGTCCACTGGCATATTTGAGGCCTTCACGGCTGTTGAGCACTGTGGGAACTGGAGTGCATTATCAGCCCCCAAAATGATATTTTGATTTGATTTGGAAAGTTTCATTTAAATTTCTCCCTTAGTTACAGTGCCTCTTAGGGGCTGTCAATTTAATAAAATCAATTTACTCTTTAACTTAGTTTGCTAATTGCTTTTCCCCCTCATTAATTTGGTCTACCAAAAGAGTATAAATAGGGGATGGCCCGATTGTCTGCCCTTCTGTGGCTATACTTGTGGTTGGGTGTCCTATGGGAAAGGAGTGTATGGTGTCCACCTTCTGCGGCTGGTGGGCACCATGGGGCCTGGAGTGCACCATTAGCCCCCAAGATGATATTTCAATTTGATTTCATAAGTTTACTTTAAGATTTTTGTCTGTTGTTACAGTGCTCCTTTATGGGGCTATCACTTTAACTTGATTTACTAATTTGAACTTTTGTTTATTTTATCTTTCTCAAAAGAGTTTAAAGAGAGACTGTTAGTTAGATAAGTTTTCTTTGGAGTTTTGTTCTGTTACAGTGCCCCTTTAAGGGACAGTCACCTTGAGTTTATTTGTTCATTTGTTAATTTTCCTACCTGTTTATTGTTTAACCTCAAAAGAGGAGAAATAGGGGACAGCCCAACTGTTTGCCCCTCTTCTGCAGCTACATTTGTGGCCGGGAGTCCTTGGAGAGGGAGCATGCGGTGTCCACTGCCAGGTCAGCAATGAAGTCTTCGGTGACCAGTGGCCACCACAGGGGTTGGAGTGTTTCATCAGCCTCCAAAATGACATTTTGCTTTAGTTTGAGTTTCCTTTAAATCCTTATCCTTTGTTACAGTGCCCCTTTAAGGGGCTGTCAATTTGGTTAATTTAGTTCATTTGATTAATTGTTCTTAGTTCACAGGTACTCTGCCCCTCTCCCATGGCTACGTCCACAGCTGGGCATCCTTAGAAAGGGAGCACTTGGTGTCAGCTGGTATGCTTGGGGCTTTCTGAGGCTGGTGGGTACGGTGGGGGGGCTGGGATGCTTCCTTACCCCACAGAATTACATTCTGATTTAATTTGGTAAAGGTTCCTTTAGTTCTTTTCCTTACAGTGCCTCTTAGGGGCTATCATTTTGTTTATTGGTTTAATTAGCTTTTTAAAATTGGTCCATTGAATAATTTATCAACTCAGAAGTGTATAAATAGGGGACAGCTAGGACACAGTGAGGTGAGAGGTGAGCTATGAAACTGGACATAGTGAATAAGATCTCTTAGTAAAGAAAATCTTTGTGTCTTGATTTTGACATCACCAACTGGTTTGGATTTTATTTAACATGAATAGCAGAGAATGTTTGGCCTATAGGTAAAGATTAGAAATTAAGACTTATTTTCAGTCAGAAGGTTGTAATTGGAGTTACTTTGGAGAAGAATGGCTGAAATCAAGTGTAGAGTATCAGGGTTTGATTTTCCACTGTTGTTCTGTGAAGCTGAACCTTATGACCAATGAAGTGGAGATGTGGATATGGGTTATGTCCTTACCAAAGGAAAAGCAAGGTATAGCCTTGGCACTTTTGGTTCCTACCAGAAGCAGGTTCAGGTGCAAAGTATTTTCAGAGCTAGAGGCTCACTATTTGGACACTGAGGAAAGTTTGTATAACCTCTTAAAATTTACAGACAAAATTTATGAGGAAGATGGTCTGTTAAAAGCATATGAGGCATGGTCAGACTTTGATAAATTTAGAAGGATGGATGATTATTTCTTCATGGAATGTGGGCTTTGCTGGCTAGACCAGCATTTTATTGCCCATCCCTAGTTCTCCTTGAGAAGGTGGTGGTGAGCTGTTGCCTTGAATCGCTGTAGTCCATGTGGTGTAGGTACACCCACAATGCTGTTAGGGAGCGAGTTCCAGGATTTTGACCCTGCCATTTCCAAGTCAGGATGTGGTATGGCTTGGAGGGGATCTTAAAGGTAGTGATGTTCCCATGTATCTGCTGCCCTTGTCCTTTTAGGTTATAGAGCTTATGGGTTTGGAAGGTACTTTTGAAGGAGCCTTGGTGAGTTGTGGCAAAGCATCTTGTAGATAGTACACACAGCTGCTGCTGTGTGTCAATGGTGGAGGGAGTGAATGTTCAAGGTGGTAGATGGGGTGCTAACCAAGTGGACTGCTTTGTCCTGGACAGTGTCAAGCTTCTCAAGTGTTGTTGGAGCTGCATTCATCTTTGCAAGTGGGGAGTATTCCATCACACTCCTGACTTGCGCTTTGTAGATGGTGGCCAGACTTTGGAGAGTCAGGAGGTCTCCAGGATTCCTAGCCTCTGACCTGTTCTTGTAGCCACAGTGTTTATATGGTTAGTTCAGTTTCTGGTCATTGATAACCCTCAGGATGTTGATAGTGGGGGATTCAGTGATGGTAATGCCATTGAATTTCAAGAGGAGATGGCTAGATTCTCTTGTTGGAGATGGTCATTGCCTGGCACTTGTGTGGTGTGAATGTTACTTACCACTTGTTAGCCCAAGCCTGGATATTGTCCAGGTCTTGCTGCATTTAGACATGGACTGCTTCTGTATCTGAGGAGCTGTGAATGGTGCTGAACATTGTGCAATCATCAGCGAACATCCCCACTTCTGACTTTATGACAGAAAATCGTTGATGAAGCAGCTGAAGATGGTTGGGCCGAGGACATTACCCTGAGGAACTCCTGCAGTGATGTCCTGGAACTGAGATGATTGACCTCAGACAACCACAACCATCTTCCTTTATGCTAGGTATGACTCCAACCAGTGGAGAGTTTTCCCCCTGATTTCCATTGACTTAAGGTAGGGTGATGCCACACTCAGTCAAATGCCTCCTTGATGTCAAGGGCTGTCACTCTCACCTCACCTCGAGTTCAGCTCTTTTGTCCATGTTTGGAGCAGATTGTAGAATTCTGTTTGGAGATCCCTAATTCAGTACTGGCTTTCACGTTCTTGGATTGTGCCAAAGTATTGAATATGGATAGGCTCCTGATCTTGACTGGAGTTAGATTCTCAGAAAGAGAAACTCTTTTGCCTGAAGCTTTAAAAGAATTTCTGGGAAAGTGTTCATTCCCAGCGGTAACACAAAAGATGGAGGATTTGATGCTGGCAGCGTTTGGAGACTGCTTGTTTAGTTATGGAGCAAAAGCATCAATATGAAAGCAGAACCACAAACAAAAGAAATGAGGATAAAGACTCTTTTGTTAGCTCTAACAGACAACATGAATTGGGTAACTATGGCAGGAGAATGAACCCCAGAAATAACTAAGGAATGGTCAACAGGTGTTTCAGATATCACTTAAAATATCATTGTGCAATGAATTGTCCGAAACGGAAATGGGGGTTTTTGAAATGATGTGTGGAAGGACCTGAAGGGGGAAGATGATGATATTGATCAGTCAGGAGGAACTATATTTGTCACCAGAAGCTTTGCTCTGGTAATGGGTGTTCTAGTTGTGGACTCCTTCGATTATGCTGTGTTAGACAGTCCACAGTGTATGGGGTGGATTGGTTAAAGTGTTGCCTAGATTCTCTGAATAGTGAAGATGAATTTAGGTTAAGGAATGTGAAAGTTCTGCTTACTTCAGGTTTGGGGATGATAACATGTTATAAAGTTACTAAAGAGTGGTGATTCCGTGTAAAGAAGCAGGGATAAACCATTGTTTTTTCAGCACAGATATAGATCCAGTGAAATAACTTTACTGTTGAGTAAGCCATTTATGAAGAAGGCTCAGATGAAATTAGATATGGAACACGATAAGGCAATTGTTTTTGGGAAATCTGTCGATTCAGAGTTCACACAATTGGGACATTATTATATCTGTTTAACAAGCCCTAACATTTCTCATCATGATGTTGATGACATTTGATGATTGGGGGGTAGGAATTTAAAGGGGGGGAAAAAAGTAAATTGTTTTAAAGCTACATCGTCAATTTGTCCATCTATCTTTTCATTGATTAGAAATGTTACTGAAGGATGCGAGTAATGGACGATGAATATACCAAGCTTATAGAAAAGATCAGTGAGAAATACGATATGTAAAAAATAATGTAGGAGGACACTGTCTTGGCCTGCAGCAAGTCTCCCAGTAGCAAGAGACTTAATGAAATCGAAGGTATGGGATAGGGGAAAATTTTGTCTCTTACACTTCATAGACGTGGCAACAAGATTCCCAATGTCAGCAGTAGTATATGGTAAAGACAAAAAGGTAATTGTGGACAAAAGATAACGGAAAAATGGATAGGAACTGGACTCGGAGCACCAGCCAAATTCCTAACTCTCAATGGAGGAGAATTTGCCAATGATAAATTTAAAATTAATGGTGAAAATATGAACATCGTACTAATGAACACAGCAGTGGAAGTCCCTTTATTAATGGGGATTGTGAAAGAAATTGTGCAGTAATTGATGAGATGCTTCACAAAATCTTAGTTGACCAGTCAATCCCTGGTTTGGGCAGTCCATGCGAATAATTCACTCCAAATGGCTGAGGGCTACAGTCCCTGTCAATTTTTTTTTTTACTGGAAGTGAAGTGGGATCATCCTCCGGTCTTGGAAGGACTATGATTAGTTCAATCTTTCTGAGCATTTGAATGCCCTGCGTACAGGGAAAAAGGCATTTCTCAAGGCTGAGGCTTCAGTAGATTTGGTAAGCTTTATGGCACCACATAAGGCAATCCGAAATGCTGTTTAATCCAGGGGACATTGAATATTACAAACATGAAGGGCAGAAAGAATGGAAAGGCAGCAATGGAAAAACCAGTAATTTTGCAACATGGTAATCAAACTATTAGAGTACATTCCTCGAGGCCAATTGGCACTGATTGTACATTTACAGAATCTGAACTGGGAATAAAAAGTGGAGGCACCATATAGTTGACATAAACATATGTTAAACAATTACGAGGAGCAGATAAAGAGCTGACTGAATATGAACAGTGATACCGAAGCACGTGAATGGCTATTTATTCCAAGGGACAACTACCCAAAATCGGCACTAGAGTAACACAAATGCCAGTAGGGGCCAGTGAATGGAGGGGATACAACCAGTATAGGGGCAGCAGGTAAAGATGCTGGGAAATACAAACATTGGCTGAATGTGCAAGATGAAGGACAGAAGGTAAGACCCATGGATTGGCAAAAATTAGGTAACGATGTGGAAGGCCAGAAAATGCAGTGTGAGTTCTAAAAGTCGGCCTAGAAGTGATCACAAACCTAGGAAAAGATTACAGGCTTACAAAGGGACTCTGATTGTAGAAGGGAAAGATTGTGTATCTGTTGTCTAGACAGAGATAAGGGTGAGTGGCAGTCGTAGTTTGACAAGAGCAAGGACCATAACATAGAAGTAGAAGCCCTTAAGATTGAGAAGTTTTAGTGGCTGCTAACAAATTAGAAGATGAGTTGATAAAGGATGCCAAACAAAGAGTTGGAAAGTTGAAAAGAATTTGATGTATTAACTGAAATACCAGCGAGTGGACAGCCAACCTTATCACACAGCTGGCTATGCACAGAAAAGGTACTTCCTGGTGACACATAGAGGGCTAAAGCTAGAATTGTAGCTCAGGGATTCGAAGAAAAACTTGGTGATCAAGATGTCAGAGTGGACTCCTGCCCCTGCCTTTGCAGGAAAAGTGAGATTGAAGATTTTCTTATCTCTTTTAGCAACATATTCCTGGGAATGTAAATCGATTGATATAAATACTACATTTATGCAGGGTGAGAAATTTCAAAGCAAAGTGTTTTTGAAACCACCAAAAGAAGCTGGTGATATAGAAGGGAAATTGAACAAGTGTGTTAATGGATTAAATGATGCATCAAGGGTAAGGTATTTTTCAGTTAGGTCCATCCTGCTGAAAATGAGCTCACTTCCCCTGCGGATGTCCACTCTGACAACTTGATCACCAAGTCTTTCTTCGGATCCCTGAGCTGCAAGTCTAGCTTTAGCTTTATACGTGGCTAAAGTGAATGTGGCCCATGCCAAGTTCTCAGAAGTTGAATCAAGTCAATCATGTAAGTTGAGTTTAGCCCCACCC
The DNA here is from genome assembly GCF_964194155.1 of Cetorhinus maximus. Taxonomy (NCBI): domain Eukaryota; kingdom Metazoa; phylum Chordata; class Chondrichthyes; order Lamniformes; family Cetorhinidae; genus Cetorhinus; species Cetorhinus maximus. The sequence continues at coordinate 45,779,884 of NC_135903.1, read as the reverse complement.
CTCTCCCCACCCACCCAGTGACTGAGACCACAAGCTGAGGAGCATCTCATGCTAAACAAAATACTGAACATTAAAGTCCAGTAACTGTACATTAAACAGAAGAAACTATCTCATTTGTTAACCTTGCCACAGGAGGGAATCAACTGAAGGGAGTGATTTTACTGACAGCAGCCTTGGGGGAGCCTGGGTGACATTCCTAAGCAGGTGAATGACAGCTCATAGTTCAACTAAACAAAGAACAAATCAAACATTGTACCCGACCTAACATTACCCTGCAGCCAGTGGGACAGCAGGGTGGAAAGGGTTCTCATAAAAATAGGTCATTGTCAAAATTGATCATTATAAAAAGCAGGATAAATCTTCTATTCAAAAAGATCAGAGTGGAGTTTAGGATTCTTATCTTCACTCAAGAGTTACAACATTCGCTGATCCATTGCTGTAATCACTCAATGTATTCAATTAATTCTGAATATTCTAAGGTGGTGTGGCTGGGGTTACTCACCTACCTCTCACCTACCCCGTCACCGAGACTCTGCACAGGACAAAGGGCTCAGTGCTCGATGTACTGGCTCAACTCAGGGCTCTTCCTCATGTTCCCCTCAGCAATGTTAATGAATATCAGCACTGAGACTGAACAGTGACAGCAAAAGGCTCAGGGCCCAGCGAATCAGGTTCCCTACACACCGGTTATTCCTTCCATGGGTTTGTTCTCATTCAGGAGGCCATTAAGGAGTGAAATTAGAAAAAAATTCTTCACACAGAAGGTATTCGAAATCTGAAACTCTGATTTTCTTTTTCATTCATTCACAGGACATGGGCTTCATTGGCTGGACCAGCATTTATTTCCCATCCCTAATTGCCCTTGAGAAGGTGGTGCTGAGCTGCCTTCTTGAACCGCTACAGTCCATGTGGTGTAGGTACACCCATAGTGCTGTTAGGGAGGGAGTTCCAGGATTCTGACCCAGCGACAGTGAAGGAATGGCGATATATTTCCAATTCAGGATGGTGTGTGGCTTGGGGAACTTCCAGATGGTGGTGTTCCCATCTATCTGCTGCCCTTGTCCTTCTATGTCTAGAAGAAGGTGCTTCTAGGTAGCAGTCATGAGATTGGAAGGTTGTCGCTGGAGCCATGGTGAATTAGATGGTACACACTGCTGCTACTGTGCGTTGGTGGTGGAGGGAGTGAATATTTGTGGATGTGGTGCCAATCCTCAAGAGTTTGTGGATGTTGGGAGTCAACTGAAATGTTGAAATCGGAGATTAAAATATTGTTATGAAGTAAAGATATTGAGATATGAAACAAAGGCAGATAAATGGAGTTGAGGCATGAATTAGTCATGATTAAATCAAATGGCAGAATAGGCTCAAGGGGTGGAGTGGTCTTCTGCTTCCAATGTATCAAGCTTGGGGAGTTGAAAGAATATAAGAGTATAAGAAATAGGAGCAGGAGTAGACCACACAGCCCATCGAATCTGCTCCACTATTCAATATGATCATGGCTGATCCTGGGCCTTAGCTCCATTCTCCCCATATCCCTTAATTCCCTGAGACACCAAAGATCTGTTTATCCCAGCCTTAAATATATTCAATGATGGAGCATCCACAAACCATTGAGGTAGAGAATTCCAAAAACTCACAACTCTTTGAATGAAATAACTTCTCCCCATCTCAATCCTAAATGATCGGCTCCTTATCCTGAGACTGTGCCCCTGTGTTTTAGGTTTCCCGACCAGCGGAAACAATCTCAGTGTCCAACCTATCAAGCCCCTTCAGAATTTTGTAGGTTTCAATGAGTTCGCCTCTCATTCTTCTAAACTCCAGAGAATATAGACCCAATTTACTCAGCCTCTCAAATAGGATAACCCCCTCAGCCCAGTAACTGAATTTGTGAACCTTTGCTGTATCCTTTCTAAATGTGGAGACCAAAGCTGCACGATGTGATCTGACCAAAACCCTACACAACTATAGCAAGATTCCATTGTTCTTATACTCCAATCCCCTTGCAATAAAGGCCAACATGCCATTTGCCTTTCTAATTGCTTGCTATGCCTGCATACTAACTTTCTGCATTCCTTGTATGACCAAGTCTCCTTGAACATCAACAGACATTTCTCTCCTTTTCAAAAATATTCTGCTTTTTTATTCTTACAACCAAAGTGAATAACTTCACAGTTTTAATCTGCACCTGCCATCTTGTTTCCATTTACTTCACCTGTCCATATCTCTTTGCAGCCTCTGTGTCCTCCCCACAGCTTAACTTCCCATCGATTTAAAATGTAAATTCCACCAGCTGCCATGGTGGGATTTGAGCGCATGTCATCAGAGCGTTAGTCTGGGTCTCTGAAATACTAGCCCTTTGACATTCTCACTACACCACCATCTCCCCAAGGCCGCCTCCTGTTCCTAAATAACAGGAACGAGGGGTTGGGGCCTCCTCCCACATCTATTTTCCAGCAGATTTTGAAATTTTGCAGTCTTCTAACAATTACCCAGCATCAGCAGAGGATGTAGAAACTGCACAGCTTCAACTGGTCCCCTTAGATGTTCCTTTGACACATCAGGGTAGATATTGACTTTGTATAAATGTATAAAATGTATAATGGCAAAGGGTATTGTCATTAGTGTCAAATGTGACATTAGTCACATTTTGGATCAATTATTAAAGAGAAAGTAACCCCACTGAGTACATGCTCTTGGTTGTTTGGAAATGACATTGATGTGTCTGTAAAGGGCATGTAATTGTGTGCAACCATCCAGATCCCTGATAACACAACATCATCACAGGAGACACTAGCTGTTTCATTTAGAGACAGATAAAACATCCATCTCCGCTCTGCCCATCTCTATAATCCACTTATCTCTCCACCACTCTCTCCCTTACCCTTAACGCTCACTGGCCTGCACTGTCTCCCTGTCTCATGATAGTGCTGAAAGACGCCCCTCGCCTTCATCTATAAATCCCTCAATGGCTTTGACCCTCTTCACATCACAGGGATGTATAGGATGGAACCAGGTGGAATCGTATCCCAGACATGTGGTAAAATTTCACCTCAGTATCAAGGCAAGAGTGAACACACTCATGTACATATGAAGTGATTATCGAGGACAGTGATTGGAAAAATTGGATAGTTAAAGAATGCTGGACTTGTTGGCCATCATTCCCAGCCAATGCAAGTGCGGATAACACAAAGATTGGCCGGGTGGTTAACAGTGAGGTTTGGTGTCTTGGGCTACAGGAAGATATAGACAGGATGGTCAAATGGGCAGATAAGCGGCAGATGGAATTTAACCCTGAAAAGTGTGAGGTGATACACTTTGGAAGGAGTAATTTGACAAGGAAGTATTCAATGAATGGCATGACACTAGGAAGTTCTGAGGAACAAAGGGACCTTGGCGTGTGTGTCCATAGATCTCTGAAGGCAGAGGGTGGGGTGGTGAAAAAGGCAAATGAGACACTTGCCTTTATTAATCAAGGCATAGATTACAAAAGTAGGGAGGTCATGTTGGAGTTGTATAGAACCTTGGTGAGGCCACAGCTGGAGTACTGTGTGCAGTTCTGGTCGCCACATTATAGGAAGGATGTGATTGCACTGGAGGGGGTGCAGAGGAGATTCACCAGGATGTTGCCTGGGGTGAAACATTTAAGTTATGAAGAGAGGTTGGATAGACTTGGGTTGTTTTTGTTGGAGCAGAGAAGACTGAGGGGCGACCTGATTGCGGTGTACAAGATTATGAGGGGCATTGACAGGGTGGATAGGGAGCAGCTGTTCCCCTTAGTTGGAGGGTCAGTCACAAGGGGGCATAAGTTCAAGGTGAGGGGCAGGAGGTTTAGGGGGGATGTGAGGAAAACCTTTTTACCCAGAGGGTGGTGATGGTCTGGAATGCGCTGCCTGGGAGGGTGGTGGAGGCGGGTTGCCTCATATCCTTTAAAAAGTACCTGGATGAGCACTTGGCACGTCATAACATTCAAGGAAATGGGCCAAGTGCTGGTAAATGGGTTTAGGTAGGTAGGTCAGGTGTTTCTCATGTGTCGGTGCAGACTCGATGGGCTGAAGGGCCTCTTCTACACTGTGTGATTCTGTGGTTGGAATTCTGACAATGATCCACAAAAACCTTTAGCCAATGAGAAAATGATTTTGGATTACTTTTGTGCAATCATGTGCCGCTGCCAACAAATGCAGTACAATGATTTAATTCCTCTCCCTGAGGACCTTGTGATGTGCTGCATCATGAGATATTTTAGCTGCAGTTCATAACTGCTCCTAACAATCTTGGAGAGCTGCTTTACAGGTGCTGTACAGCAGCCTAACAGCTCACCTTCCCTTTTCCGTTGCAATAACAGGCTCTGGTGTCTCTTCCTCCCAGCTAAAAATAGGGGTCAGAGCCTGCCCATAGTAAGACCAGCTGTTCTGTGGCCATCTAATGGCCAAATGGATTGGAGGAGGGACTTTCATCCCTCAGGAAGAGGAAGTCCTGCCTCAGAGAGATACCAGCCAGTCAAAGGCCAGCAACTTTCCATTAACGGCAATGCGGCCAAAGAGGTGGACACGGCCAGTATTTCACTGGGGCCTTCACCAGGTATCACAGAATTGTTATGGCACAGAAGGAGGCCATTCGGCCTATCATGTCTGCACCAGCTCTCCAAATGAGCATCATGAGTTAGTGCCATCCTCCTGCCTTTTCCCCATTCCCTTGCACATTGTTTCTATTCAAATAAGGCATCATTGCTATTCTTAAAAGATAAGGTAACTGGCCAAAGATGCTAAGCCATATTAGAGTCATAGAATCATTAGAGAGCTACAGCACAGAAAAAGGCCCTTCGGCCCATCGAGTCTGTGGTCAAACAAGTACCTAACTATTCTAATCCCATTTTCCAGCACTAGGCCCACAGCCTTGTATGCCATGGCATCGCAAGTGCACATCCAAGTACTTCTTAAATGTTATGAGGGCTTCTGCCTCTACCACCCTTTCAGGCAGTGAGTTCCAGATTCCCACCACCCTCTGGGTGAAAAAATTCTTCCTCACATCCCCTCTAAACCCCCTACCCCGCAACTTAAATCTATGCCCTCTGGTTATTGATCCTTCCACCAAGGGAAAAGTTCCTTCCTGTCTATCCTATCTATGCCCCTCATAATTTTATACACCTCAATCATGTCTCCTCTCAATCTCCTCTGCTCCAGGGAAAATAACCCCAGCCTATCCAATCTGTCCTCATAACTAAAACTCTCCAGCCCAGGCAACATCCTGGTAAATCTCCTCTGCACTCTTTCTAGTGCAATCACATAATGCGGATTCCAGAACTGCACGCAATACTCTAGCTGTGGCCTAACCAGCGTTTTATACAGTTCCAGCATAACCTCCCTGCTCTTATATTCTATGCCTCAGCTAATAAAGGCAAGGTATCCCACATGCCTTCTTAACCACCTTATCTACCTGCCCTTAAGGGGGCGGTAGACATGCACACCAAGGTCCCTCTGATCCTCGATTCCCAGGGTCCTACCATTCATTGTGTATTCCCGTGCCTTGTTTGTCCTGCCCAAGTGCATCACCTCTCACTTATCTGGATTAAATTCCATTTGCCACTGATCAGCCCATCTAAATCCTCCGGTAATCTAAGGCTTTCCTCCTCACTATTTACCACCCTACTAATTTTCCATGTCATCCGTGAACTTACTGATCAACCCTCCTTCATTCAAGTCTAAATTGTTTATATATACCACAAACAGCAAGGGACCCAACACCGATCCCTGTGGAACCCCACTGGACACAGGCATCCAGTCACAAAAACACCCCTCGACCACCACCCTCTGCTTCCTGCCACTCAGCCAATTCTGGATCCAATTTGCCAAATTGCCTTGGATCCCATGGGCTCTTACCTTCGTTATCATTCTCCCATGCGGGACCTTATCTGAAGTCCAAGTAGACTCCTGTATTGTATACTGATATTGAAAATCAAAAGAATACCATGCTCATCACGTCTTTAGGATACCTCAGTGACCTACCCAGCTTGGCGAAGCTGAGAGTTTCAGCTACTGGCTACACTCTGGGAAACATCTTTACGTTTCTCACATTCTAGTTACCTTTAACAATAAAAACTTCAATTGACTGGTACCGGCAACATCCAATACTTGTAATGGACAATGTTAATTTCACAAGTACTCAGAAAAAAAACAACTTAAAAACTCCACTCGCATCAGATAAATGATTGAATCCATGGAAGAACTGGTCAAATGTTCAGCCCCAGTTTTCTCACTATTTTATGATACTTCAGTCAATAAGTTTTAATGATCACCTTCAGCATGTTGCCATTTGAAAACTGAGGCAATTGCTACAATCTTCAGCCAGAAGTCCCAAGTGGATGATCCATCTCAGCCTCCTCCAGAGGTCCCCAGTATCACAGATGCCAGTTTCAGCCAAGTTGATTCATTCCACATGATATGAAGAAATAGCTGAAGGCACTGGGTACTGCAAAGACTATGGGCCCTGACAATATTCTGGCAATAGTACTGAAGACTTGTGCTCTAGAACTAACCATGCCATGAGTCGGGTCTGTTCCAGTACAGCTACAGCACTGGCACCTACCTGACAAAACTGAAAATTTCCCAGGTATGTCCTGTCACAACAGCAGGACAAATCCAACCCATCCAATTAGCATGCCTTCTGTCTGCTCTTGATCATCAGCAAATTGGTGGAAGGAGTTTGCGATGGTATTATCAAGAGGCACTTACTCAGCAACCATCTGCTCACTGATCTGGGTTTGGGTTCTACCAGGACCACTCAGCTTCTGACCTCATTACAGCCTTCAACCAAACATGGCCAAAAGAGCTGAACTCAAGAGATGAGGTGTGAGTGACTGCCCTTGACATTAAGGCAGCATTTGACCAAGTGTGGCATCAAGGAGCCCCAGCAAAACTGGATGGGAATCAAAGGGAATCATGGAAAACTCTCCACTGGTTGGAGTCATATCTAGTACTGAGGAAGATGGTTGTGATTGCTGGAGGCCAATCATTTCAATCCAGGGCATCACTACAGGAGTTCCTCAGGGTAGTGTCCTAGGCCCAGCCATCTTCAGCTGCTTCATCAATGACCTTCCTTCCATCATAAGGTCAGAAGTGGGGATATTTGATGATGATTGCAGATCCATTAGAAACACATCAGATTATGAAGCAGTCCAAGTTCATTTGCAGCAAATTCTGGACAACGCTCAGGCTTGGACTGAATATTGGCAAGTAACATTCACGTCACGCAAGAGCCAGGAAATGGCTATCTCCAACAAGAGAGAATCTAACCACCTCCCCTTGACATTCATCTGCATAGGGGAGGTGATGGCATTGTGGTATTGTCACTGGACTAGTAATCCAGACAACCAGGGTAATGCTCTGGTGACCTGAGTTCGAATCACGGCAGATGGAGGAATTTGAATTCAATAAAAATTTGGAATTAAAAGCCGAATGATGACCATGAAGCCATTGCTGATTGTTGTAAAAACCCATCTGATTCACTAATGCCCTTTAGGGAAGGAACTCTGTTGTCCTTACCTGGTCTGGCCTACATGTGACTCCAGACACACAGCAATGTGGTTGACTCTTAATTACCCTCTGAGCCTAGCAAGCCACTCAGTTGTATCAAACCACTACAAAGACTCAAAAAAGGAATGCAACAGGATGGATCATACAGCATCGACCCAGGTATCGGAAATGACAACTGCAGTCTCAGCCCTGTCGATCCTGCAAAGTCCTCCTTACTAACATCTGGGGGCTAGTGCCAAAATTGGGAGAGTTGTCTCACAGGCTAGTCAAGCAATGCCATGACATAGTCATCCTTACGGAATCGGACCTTAAAGATAATGTCCTAGACACCGCCATCACCATTGCTAGGTATGTCCTGTCCCATCAGCAGGACAGGCCCAGCAGAGGTGACAGAACAGTGGTATACAGTCAGAAGGGAGTTGCCCTGGGAGTCCTCAACATCGACTCTCGACCCCATGAAGTTTCATGGCATCAGGTCAAACATGGGCAAGGAAACCTCTTGCTGATTACCATGTATTGCCTTCCTGAGCTGAGGAATCAGTGCTCCTCCATGTTGAACACCACTTGGAGGAAGCACTGAGGGTGGCAAGGACACAGACTGTACTCTGGGTGGGGGACTTCAAGTCCATCACCAAGAGTGTCTCGGTAGCACCACTAGTGACCGAGCTGGCCAAGTCCTAAACGACATAGCCGCTATACTGGGCTTGCGATAGGTGGTGAGGGAACCAACAAGAGGGAAAAACATACTTGATCTCATCCTCACCAACCTGCCTGTCGCAGATGCATCTGTCCACGACAGCATCGGTAGGGTGACCACCACACAATCATTGTGGAGATGAAGTCCCGCCTTCACATTGAGGATACCCTCCATCGTGTTGTGTGGCACTACCACCGTACTAAATAGGATAGATTTCGAACAGATCTAGCGACTCAAGATTGGCATCCATGAGGTGCTGTGCGCCATCAGCAGCAGCAGAATTGTACTCAAACACGATCTGTAACCCCATGGCCCAGCATATCCCTCACTCTACCATTACCATCAAGCCAGTGGATCAACCCTGGTTCAATGAAAAGTGCAGAAGGGCATGCCAGAAGCAGCACCAGGCATACCTAAAAATGAGGTGTCAACCTGGTGAAGCTACAACAAAGGATTACTTGCGTGCCAACCAGCATAAGCAGCAAGTGATAGACAGAGCTAAACGATCCCACAACCGAGGGATCAGATCTAAGCTCTGCAGTCCTGCCACATCCAGTTGTGAATGGTGATGGACAATTAAACAACTCGCTGGAGGAGGAGGCTCCACAAATATCCCCATCCTCAATGATGGAGGAGCCCAGCACAGCAGTGCAAAAGATAAGACTGAAGCATTTGCAACAATTTTCGGCCAGAAGTGCCGAGTGGAGAATCCATCCTCTAGACATCCCCAGAATCACAGATGCCAGTCTTCAGCCAATTCGATTCACTCCATGTGATATCAAGAAACGGCTGAAGGCACTGGATACTGCAAAGGCTATGGGCCCTGACAATATTCTGGCAATAGTACTGAAGACCTGTGCTCCAGAACTTGCCGTGCCCCTAGCCAAGCTTTTCCAGTAAAACTACAACACTGGCATCTACCCGGCTATGTGGAAAATTGCCCAGGTATATCCTCTACCCAAAAACCAGGACAGATCCAAATTGGCCAATTAACGCCACTTCAGTCTACTCTCGATCATCAGTAAAGTAACGGAAGGGGTCATCAACAGTGCTATCAAGCAGCACTTGCTCACCAATAACCTGCTCACTGACGCCCAGTTGGGTTCTGACAGGGTCACTCATTTCCTGATCTCATTACAGCCTTGGTTCAAACATGGGCAAAAGAGCTGAACTCCCGAGGTGAGGTGAGAGTGACTGTTCTTGACATCAAGGCCGCATTTGACCGAGTTTGGCATCAAGGAGCCCTAGCAAAACTGGAGTCCATGGGAATCAGGGGAAAACTCTCCGCTGGTTGGAGTCATGCCTAGCACAAAGGAAGATGGTTGTGATTGTTGGAAATCTATCATCTCAGCTCCAGGACATCACTGCAGGAGTTCCTCAGGGTAGTGTCCTCGGCCCAACCATCTTCAGCTGCTTCATCAATGACCTGCCTCCTATCATAAGGCCAGAAGTGAGGATGTTCACTCATGATTGCACAATGTTCAGCACCATTCATGTCTCCTCAGATACTGAGGCAGTCCATGTCGAAATGCAGAAAGACTGAGTCAATATCCAGGCTTGGGCTGACAAGTGGCAAAAAACATTTGTACCACACAAGTGCCAGGCAATGACCATCTCCAGCAAGAGAGAATCTAACCATCACCCCCTGATGTTCAATGGCATCACCATCACTGAATTCCCAAATTTTAATATCCTGGGGGTTACCATTGACCAGAAACTGAACTGGACTAGCCATATAAATATCGTGGCTATGAGAACAGGTCAGAGGCTGGGAATCCTACGATGAGTAACTCACCTCCTGACTCTCCAAAGCCCGTCCACCATCTACAAGGCACAAGTCAGGAGTGTGAAGGTATATTCCCCACTTGCTTGGATGAGTGCAGCTCCCGCAACACTCGAGAAGCTTGACACCGAGAAGGACAAAGCAGTCTGCTTGATTGTCATCTTATCCATAAACATTCACTCCCTCCACCACCAATGCACAGTAGCAGCAGTGTGTACCATCTACAAGATGCACAGCAGGAATTCACCAAGGCACCTTCAATTGCACCTTTCAAACCCATGACCACTACCATCTCGAAGGACAAGGGCAGCAGATAAATGGGAACACCACCGCCTGGAAGTTCTCCTCCAAGTCACTCACCATCCTGACTTGGAAATTTATTGCCGTTCCTTCACTGTCACTGGGTCAAAATCCTGGAACTCCCTAACAGCACTGTGGGTGTACCTACACCACATGGACTGCAGCGGTTCAAGAAGGCAGCTCACCACCACCTTCTCAAGGGCAATAAGTGCTGGCCCAGCCAGGGAAGCCCACATCCTGTGAATGAATAAAATAAAATTACCATTGCTGAATCCCCCACAATGAACATCCAGGGGTTTGCCATGGAACAGGAATGAACTGGACCAGCCAGATAAATACTATGGCTACTAGAGCGGTTCAGAGGCTGTGAATCCTGTGGTTAATCACTTCCTGACTCCCCAGAGATGGTCCACCATCTACAAGGCACAAGTCAGGAGTGTGATGCAGTACTCCCCACTTGCTTGGACGAGTGCAGCTCCAACAACACTCAAGAAGCTCAACACCATCCAGGAACTGTTGTGTCTCCTTCTTGAAGTCAGCAAGTCAGCACACCCACTGGCAGCACAATCCACGGCTCACTGCTCTCTGAGAAAAGAGACTGTCTGCTTGATTAGCACCCCAGCCACTTTAAACATTCGCTCCAAATGTTTGCCATAAACAAGATGTACTGCATCAATTCACCAAGGCTCCTTCGACAGCACCTTCCAAACCTGTGACTCTACCATCTAGAATAACAAGGCCAGAAGTTCCTGTGCATGTCACACACCAGCCTGAACTGGAACTATATCGCTGTCCTTCCACTGTGTCTGTCTGAAAATCCTGGCCCTCCCTGCTGAACAGCACTGTGGGTGTGACTATGCCATATAAACGGCAGCGGTTTTGGAAGGTGGCTTACCTTCTCAAGGGCAGTGAGGGATGGGTGATAAATGCTGGCACTGTCAATGACATCCACATCATGTGAGTGAATAAAAATAACTTTTTTGTGAAACCACTTACTTTCCCAATAATGTAATTCCAGCCCCAGAGAGGAACTGTTGTGTCTTCTTGAAGTCAGCAAGTCAGCACACCCACTGGCAGCACACCCACTGGCAGCACACCCACTGGCAGCACAATCCACCGCTCACTGCTCTCTGAGAAAAGAAGAAATATTTAACATCCAGTCTGTTTCTACTCTTATGTAGTTTAAACTCTAGTTTAATGTATTCACATTTATTTAAATATATTTTTAAATTTACATTGGCTCCCAGTTAAACAGCATCTTGATTTTAAAATGTTCATCCTTGTTTTCAAATCCCTCCCTGGCCTTTCTCCTCCCTATCTCCATAATCCCCTCCAGCCCCTACGACCCTCCCTATCTCTGTAATCTTCTCCAGACCCTAAGAACCTCTCAATCTCTGTAACCTCCCCCAGCCCCTACAACCCTCCCTATCTCTGTAACCTCCTCCAGCCCCTACGACTCTCCCTATCTCTGTAACCTCCTCCAGCCCCTACGACTCTCCCTATCTCTGTAACCTCCTCCAGCCCTTACGACCCACCCCATCTCTGTAACCTTCTCCAGCCCCTACGACCCACCCCATCTCTGTAACCTTCTCCAGCCCCTTCGACCCACCCCATCTCTGTAACCTTCTCCAGCCCCTACGACCCACCCCATCTCTGTAACCTTCTCCAGCCCCTACGACCCACCCCAGCTCTGTAACCTTCTCCAGCCCCTACGACCCATCCCATCTCTGTAACCTTCTCCAGCCCCTACGACCCACCCCATCTCTGTAACCTTCTCCAGCTCAAGAAAGTTGTGGAATATCTGTGCTCCTCTAATTCTGGCCTCTTGAGCCAGAATTCAATTCGTCTACAATTGGTGGCCTTAAAATCCCTGAATTACCTCCATAAAGTCTACATCTTAGGCAAGCTTTTGGTCATCTGCCTTATTATCCACCGGTGTGAAATTTTGTTTCATAATGCTCTTATGAAGTATCTGGCGACATTTTATTACGTTTAAGGCTTGCATGTTTGTTATTTAAGTTGTTTTTGTATGTCCCTGGGCCTCCCCAATCCATTAACCTGATGCTGTCCAGTCCTTTAAGTATCTGATAGACATCTATCAGGTCACCTATAAGCTAATACTCCTTTAAAATGTAAATAGAACAAGAGCCTGGAGCCTGAGTAACTGAAGTTTCTTATCATTCTTGTCAGTCTCCTGTGGGTCTTCTCCATTGTGTTGTATGGGTCCACCACCGTGCTAAAAGGGATAGATTTCAAACAGATCTAGCAACTTAAAACTGGGCATCCATGAGGCGCTGTGGGCCATCAGCAGCAGCAGAATTGTACTCAAACGCAATCTTTAAACTCATGGCCCAGCATATCCCCCACTCTACCATGACCATCAAGCCAAGGAATCAACCCTGGTTCAATGAAGGGTGAAGAAGGGCATTTTTAAAAATTAATTTACAGGATGTGAGCTTCGCTGGCTGGGCCAGCATTTGTTGTCCATCCCTAGTTGCCCTTGAGAAGGTGGTGGCGAACTGCCTTCTTGAATCGCTGCAGTCCCTGTGGTGTAGGTACACCCACAGTGCTGTAGGAAGGGAGTTCCAGGGTTTTGACCCAGAGACAGTGAAGGAACGGTGATATATTTCCAAGTCAGGATGGTGTGTGACTTGGAGGAGAACTTCCAGGTGGTGGTGTTCCCATGTATCTGCTGCCCTTGTCCTTCTAGATGGTAGTGGTCATGGGTTTGAAAGGTGCTATCGAAGGAGCCTTGGTGAATTCCTGCAGCGCATCTTGTAGATGGTACACACTGCTGCTACTGTGCATCAGTGGTGGAGGGAGAGAATGTTTGTGGATGTGGTGCCAATTAAGTGGGCTGCTTTGTCCTGGACGGTGTCAAGCTTCTCGAGTGTTGTGGGAGCTGCACTCATCTAGGCAAGTGGGGAGTATTCCATAACACTTCTGACTTGTGCCTTGTAGTTGGTGGACAGGCTTTGGGGAGTCAGGTGGTGAGTTTCTTGCTGCACGATTCCTAGCCTCTGACCCGCTCTTGTAGCCACAGTATTTATATGGCTAGTCCAGTTCAGTTTCTGGTCAATAGTAACCCCCAGGATGTTGAAAGTGGGGGATTCAGTGATGGTAATGCCACTGAAAATTGGGGGGCGATGGTTAGATTCTCTCTGGTTGGAGATAGTCATTGCCTGGCACTGTGTGGCATGACTGTTACTTAGCACTTGTCAGCCCAAACCTAGATATTGTTCAGGTCTTGCTGCGTTTGGACATGGACTGCTTCAGTATCTGAGGAGTTGCGAATGGTGCTGAACATTGTGCAATCATCAGCGAACATCCCCACTTCTGACCTTATGATGGAAGGAAGGTCATTGATGAAGCAGTTGAAGATGGTTGGGCCTAGGACACTACCCTGAGGACCTCCCGCAGTGATGTCCTGGAGCTGAGATGATGGACCTTCAACAACCACAACCATCTTGCTTTGTGCTAGGTATGACTCCAATCAGTGGAGAGTTTTCCCCCTGATTCCCATTGACTCCAGTTGTGCTAGGGCTCCTTGATGCCACACTCGGCCAAATGCAGCCTTGATGTCAAACGCAGTCACTCTCACCTCACCCCAGGAGTTCAGTTCTTTTTTCCATGTTTGAACCAAGGTTGTAATGAGGCCAGGAGCTGAGTGGTCCTGGCAGAACCCAAACTGGACGTCAGTGAGCAGGTTATTGCTGAGCAAGTGCCGCTCGATAGCACTATTGATGACCCCTTCCATTACTTTACTGTTGATGGAGTAGACTGATGTGGTGGTAATTACCTGGGTTGGATTTGTCCTGCTTTTTGTGTAGAGGACATACCTGGGCAATTTTCCACATAGCCGGGTAACTGCCAGTGTTGTAGCTGTACTGGAACAGCTTGGCTAGGGGCGCAGCAAGTCCTGAGGCACAAGTCTTCAGTACTATTGCCGGAATATTGTCAGAGCCTTTGCAGTATCCAGTGCCTTCAGTCATTTCTTGATATCACGTGGAGTGAATCGAATTGGCTGATGACTGGCACCTGTGATGCTGGGAACCTCTCAAGGAGGCCGAGATGGATCATCCACTCGCCACTTCTGGCTGAAGATTGTAGCAAATGCTTCAGTCTTATCTTTTGCACTAATGTGCTGGGCTCCTGCCTCATTGAGGATGGGGATATTTGTGGAGCCTCCTCCTCCAGTGAGTTGTTTAATTGTCCACCACCATTCACAACTGGATGTGGCAGGACTGCAGAGCTTAGACCTGATCCGTCAGTTGTAGGATCGCTTAGCTCTGTCTATCACTTGCCGCTTATACCGTTTGGCATGCAGGTTGTCCTGTGTTATAGCTTCACCAGGTTGACACCTCATTTTTAGGTATGTATGGTGCTGCTCCTGGCATGCCCTCCTGCACTCTTCAATGAACCAGTGTTGATCCCCTGGCTTGATGGTAATGGTAGAGTGGGGGATATGCCGGGCCATGAGGTTACAGATTGTGGTTGAGTACAATTCTGCTGCTGCTGATGGTCCACAGCACCTCATGGATGCCCAGTCTTGATTTGCTAGATCTGTTAGAAATCTATCCTATTTAGCAGGGTGGTAGTGACACACAACACGATGGAGGGTATCCTCAATGTGAAGGCAGGAATTTGTCTCCACAGCGACTCCTCTGCAATGGTCACTCCTACCGATACTGTCATGGACAGATGCATTTGCGGCAGGCAGGTTAGTGAGGATGAGATCAAGTATGTTTTTCCCTCTTGTTGGTTCCCTCACCACCTGCCGTAGACCCAGTCTAGCAGCTATGTCCTTTAGGACTCAGCCAGCTCGCTTGTGGTGATGGACTTTGAAGTCCCCCACCCAGAGTACATTCTGCACCCTTGCCACCCTCAGTGCTTCCTCCAAGTAGTGTTCAACATGGAGGAGCACTGATTCATCAGCTGAGGGAGGGCGGTACGTGGTAATCAGCAGGAGGTTTCATTGCACATATTTGACTCGATGCCATGAGACTTCATGGGGTTCGTAGTTGATGTTGAGGACTCCCAGGGCAACTCCCTCCCGACTGTATACCACTGTGCTGCCACCTCTGCTGGCTCTGTCCTGCTGGTGGGACAGGACATACCCAGGGATGGTGATGGTGGTGTCTGGGACATTATCTGTAAGGTATGATTCCGTGAGGATGACTATGTCAGGCTGTTGCTTGACTAGTCTGTGGGACAGCTCTCCCAATTTTGGCACCAGCCCCCAGATGTTATTAAGGAGGACTTTGCAGGGTCGACAGGGCTGAGATTACCGTTGTCGTTTCTGGTGCCTAGGTAGATGCCGGGTGGCCCGACCGGTTTCATTTCCTTTTTGTGACTTTGTAGCTGTTGCAACTGAATGGCTTGCTAGGCCATTTCAGAGGGCATTTAAGAGTCAGCCACATTGCTGCATGCCAGGAGTAGCACCAGGCATACCTAAAAATGAGGTGTGAATCTGGCGAAGCTGCAACACAGAACTACTTGTGTGCCAAACAGCGGGAGCAGCATACGATAGACAGAGCTAAGTGATCCCACAGTCAATGGATCAGATCTAAGCTCTGCAGTCCTGCCACATCCAGTTGAATGATGGTGGACAATTAAACAACTCATTGTAGGAGGAGGCTCCACAAATGACCCATCCTCAATGATGGGGGAGCCCAGTACATCAGTGCAAAAGGTAAGGCTGAAGCATTTACGACAATCTTCAGCAAGAAGTGCCGATGATCCATCTCGGCCTCCTCCAGAGGTCCCAGTATCACAGATGCCATCATAAGCCAATTCGATTCACTCCACATGATATAAAGAAACAGCTCAAAGCACTGGATACTGCAAAGGCTATGGGTCCTAACAATATTCTGGCAACAGTACTGAAGACTTGTGATCCAGAACAAGTTGCATGCCCTAGCCAAGCTGTTCCAGTACAGCTACAACACTGGCATCTACCCGGCAAAGTGGGAAATTGCCCAAGATTTCCTGTCACAAAAAGCAGGGCATATCCAACCCGGCCAATTCACACCCCATCAGTCTACACTCGATCATCAGTAAAGTGATGGAAGGGGTCATCAACAGTGTTGTCAAGCGGCACTTGCTCAGCAATAATCTGCTCACTGATGTTCAGTTTGGGTTCTGCCAGGGCCACTCAGTTCCTGATCTCATTACAGCCTTGGTTCAAATATGGACAAAAGAGCTGAACCCCCGAGGTGGGGTGAGAGTGTCTGCCCTTGACATCAAGGCAGCATTTGACCGTGTGTGGCATCAAGGAGCCCTAGAAAATCTGGAGTCAGTGGGAATCAGGGGGAAAGTCTCTGCTGGTTGGAGTCATACCTAGCACAAAGGAAGATGGTTGTGGTTGTTAGAGGTGAATCATTTCAGCTCCAGGACATCACTGCAGGAGTTCCTCAGGGTAATGTCCCAGGCCCAACCATCTTCAGCTGCTTCATCAATGACCTTCCTTCTATCATAAGGTCAAAAGTGGGGATGTTCACTGTTGATTTTGCACAATGTTCACCATTTACAACTCTTCAGACATTGAAGCAGTCCATGCCCAAATGCAGCAAGACCTGGACAATATCCCGGCTTGGGCTGACAAGTGGCAAGTAACATTCGCGCCACACAAGTGCCAGGCAATGACCATCTCTAACAAGAGAGACTCTAACTATCGCCCCCTGATGTTCAATGACATTACCATCATTGAATCCCCCACTATCAACATCCTGGGGGTTACCATTGACCAGAAACTGAACTGGACTAGCCATATAAATATTATGGCTACAAGAGCAGGTCAGAGGCTGGGAATCCTGTGGAGGGTATCTCACCTCCTGACTCCCCAAAGCCTGTCCACCCTCTATTAAGAGTTTGATGGAGCATTATCCACTTGTCTGGATGAGCGCAGCTCCAACAATGCTCAAGAAGTTTGACACCATCCAGGACAAAACGGCCCTGCTTATTGGCACCCCATCCACCGCCTTGAACATTCACTCCCTTCACCACCATCAAACAAATAACAACAGTGTGTACCATCGACAAGATGCAGTGCAGCAACTCACCAAGGCTCCTTCAACAACATCTTCCAAACCCACGACCACTACCATCTAAAAGGACAAGGGCAGCAGATAGATGGGAACACCACCACCTGGAAGTTCGCCTCCAAGCCATTCACCATCCTGACTTGGAAATATATCACCGTTCCTTCACTGTCACTGGGTGAAAATCTTGGAACTTCCTCCCTAACAGCACTGTGGGTGTACCTACACCACATGGACTGCAGCGGTTCAAGAAGGCAGCTCAAGGGGCAATTATAGATGGACAATAAATGCTGGCTAAGTCAGTGATGCCCATCCCACGAATGAATTTTTAAAAAAAACAATCACACCAGGAACTTTTTATTTCTTAACCTCAGTCAGAATTGTTTCCTAATGTACACTGATACACGTTTGCTATGTTGGTCCAACTAACATGCATAACACTCCATTGATCAAAATTAGATGTCGCTTGTACATTTGTAACCCACTCTTCGGCACATCATAATCTTTTTGGATTTTATTGCACTCTTTTACCATTTTAAGCCTTGCATAGATTTGGGATTTTGGTATTATCTTCAATCTTACTGGCCTATTCCCAGCACTGCTGCCATTACATTATAAAGGCCATAAAGAATAGTCAGCTGATGACCCATTCCTGGAGAACACCCACTGGTAACATGTCCCTAAATTGTACCACATCCATTAACTACAACTTTTTCACTAAGGGATTAGAGTCAATTCCAAATCTGACACTTTAAATTTCCAATTTGTGAAATAACCTAGTGTGAAGAAGTGTACTGATGACTTTCTGAAATTCCAGTTGAACAATCTCTACTGGATTTCTGTCATCCACTGCTCCAGTGACTTCCTCAAGAAACTTATCAAATTTGTTAAGTATGATCTGTTTTTACTGAAGTTGTACAATTAATTTCTAATGGCCCCTTCCCTTCGCCAATAATCTGAAGGACATCTCTTACAATCCCTCCTAATATCTCCACAGTATGTCAGGCTGATGGGCCTGTGGTTCTCTGGCTTTGTTCATTTTGGCTTTGTCCCTTTTTTTTGATAATGGGAACTGCATGAGGTAGTTTCCGGTCTAAGGGAACTATCTCAAACTCTATTAACCAATGAAAATTTGGGCAAAGGCGTTTGTCCCATCTCTTTCATCACCCTTGAAGAGATATTATCTGGACTTAGAGCCTTATCAAATCTAAGCTCCTTACTATTAGGGAAAACTATGTTGCTATCTATTTTAACACTAAAATATTAGTGAGCATCCCTCATCATCGCATAAGCATCATCTACAGGATAATAGACTTATGCAAAATCAGTACTCAGAAACTCTGTCATAAACTGCGAATCAGTTTGAATTTTCTCGACAGTATATTTTAGTGACCCTATCTGGTTCATAATGACTTTCTGATTTCTGCCACAGCTGAGAAAACATTTGTCACAATTACGCACCACCTTTTTCCTCAGAGATGTCTTAATTCTGTGCTTTTCCTTGTTGGATGAACTGCCTTAAATATGTAGAATACTTTCTGTTTCAATCAAATTTGTCTCTGTACATTCCTCGTCAACCATAATGGTTTATTTTACCATGTGACCTTCCTTCATCTATTGCACAGTTCATGGTTTCACGCTGTTTAAGAATAGTTTAAATAGAACACTTTTGTCCTCATTACTTCATTGCCTAACCAGCACAGTTTACCAGTCAACTTTTGTCAGATCTTCAGTTATTTTTTGTAAAGGTAGCTCTCTTAATATCTGGCACCTGCATTACATTACCTGCAGCCTTAGATTGACTAATAAGATTAAACCTATCTATACTATCCAAGGATACAGGTGAACAATCATTAAAATCAGCATCACAGGTCAACAAAACAATTAAAAATGCTATCAAAGCACTGGGATTTATTTCTGTAGAATTCAAAGGTATAGGACAATGAGCAAGTAGCACTTAGCACTGTGAACAGTTCTGGTCTCCATACTATAAAACTGACATCGAAGCACTGAGAAAATGTGAAATAGCTTTAGAAGGAAGGTGCCAGAACTGAGAGATTATAGCTCTTCTGAGAGATTATATTGATTATATTGATCATAACTATCAGGAGAGATTGAACAGGTTTGGGTGTTTTCTTTAGAAAAGTCAAGGTTTGGAGGTGACCTAAGAGGTTATGAATGGACTGAGCAGGATAAATGTGAAGGGAATATCTCCACTTGTTGGAGAATGCAAAGCCAGGGGCCAAAATACAAGATAGTCGTTTGGTAGTTTTGAACTTGAATATTGCTGTAACTGGGAGATATGCTGTCAAAGCTTTTCATCTTGCACTCGTCAGGACAGTTCTCAAGAATACCAATTGTAAACAGAACAACAATTTATACTGCAGAAGAAGAGAGTGCTGATTGGTTGGCAAGTAGACTCTGATTATTAGAAGTGTTGACATGGAGAATGCACCAGGGAACAGTTATCTGCCAACCTTTGGTTCAAATTCAAACTAGGCAGTTTCACCTGATTGGTCAAGGCATTGCCATGAGGAATGAGCCAGGGAATGGCTGACCCCCTAGCTTTTGTTGAGTTGAATTTAGTTGCATTTTGTCTCTTTTTTATTCTTTCATGGGGTGTGGGCATCACTGGCATGAACAGCATTTATTGACATTCCCTAGTTGCCCTTGAGAAGGTGACAGTGAGCCTTATGATCATATCAGAATATTCCCCTTTAATTCTAACTAAAGGTTTTAGAATCAAACTATTTACATGCCAGCACAGGAAAATAATATTGTGTCTGAATGGACTTTAGCACAGAGCAATAAATTTACAAGTATCTGAAAGATGTCAGTAATTTGTTTATCCATCCACGTTTAATTCTGGTGATCTCTGCTTGAGGTTCCTGGATGTTTTCAGAATGCTGGTTACAGGTGCTCTGGGCCTCAGACTGTGTTCTGACCGTAATAGGGTCACTCGATGTTTCTAGTTTGGTATTGTTCTGATTTGCAATCTATTTCATTGCAATGCCATCCCATGGTATTTGTACATGATACAATATTGGTTTTGGGCATATGCTAACAATTACTGCTGGATTCTAGATGCCATCAGTTCGGTATTGTACTTTAACTTTCTGTCTGAAGTTGAGGTTGGGTAATTCATTACCTGCACGCTGGTAATGGGCATCTTTCATCTTCCCCTGTTTTTTGAGTAATGCATAATGTACACCTGAGAGTACTGACAAGTGAAGACTGGGGAGTATTGTCCACGCTTGCCTGCTGAATAGTAATGCCACATTGGCCCCACAGTATGAAGTTTGCAGACTGGGTATACATATTCGGTTCAAGCAGTGTTGTGTAGCCTGTCGGCTAATGATCTGTGTTGCAGAGTTTGGTGATCTTCTCCTGCTGGGAGCACACAATGAGCACAATGTATACAATGAGCTTGGCAGTGGTTAATTCAATCATTGCTTGCCACATCTGTGGGTACACATTTCGATGTTCGAAGTGGAAGGATGTTTGCACCTGCACTGGTATCCAGCTTTGCATATGTGGACATGTGTGGACATATGTGGGCATATAATCTGGATGGTGGTAAAGGCTTCTGTTGGTATCACTGTGCCAATACATTTTTTGATGTTCACCATGCTGAATATCAACTCACTTTGTGGATCAACAATCTGGTCATCCTCATCATCTGACCATATTGCTTTGCTGGACATTTTGTGGGTCTTGTCTTTACGATGTTTGGTACACGCACTTGGTTGTTGGGAATGTTGCACCTCTCTGGCTTCTAGTTGTGGCTGCTCATGATATCAAACCACTTGTTTTGGTCTTTCTTTCTGCACTGGCACTGCCAATGACCTCTGGTGCCCCATGCCTTGCACATCGCATTAAAAGCTGGGCATTTTCTGGGTGTATGTATGACGCCTCACTGCCCACATTGCTTACTAGGCTTGTCTGCATTGGCTATCATGCCAATGGTGGATCAAATATGCATAGCCTGTAGCCTCTGCCTAACCATTAGTATGGCTTCATGTTTGTGCCCACTTTGTAGTGGTGCTTCTACGTTGTAACCTTTGAGGTGGTCAAACAGTCTTTTTGGAATGTTTCCATTGCAGTAGATGCTTCCATTGGGGTAGATGTTTCCATTGGGGTAGATCCTTCCATTGGGGTCGAGGCTTCCATTGGGGTAGATGCTATCACAAATCCAAATTCTGTCAGCTAGCTCTGCCGCCATGAAGTCACAATCATGGCCCTTGGCCAGAAATTTCCAACCTCCCCGACGGCAGGTTTCCCCATGGTGGGGCCAGCGAGCCATTGAAATCTCCATTAACATCGGCGGGACCGGAAGATCCCGCTGGGGTGAGGGGCTGGAAAATTCTGGCCCTTGTCTCTGCGTCTTACGAATTGGCCAATGGTTTCTGTCAGTTGTTGCCTAAAAGACATGAATTCCAGACCTTGTATTCTGAAGTTGAACTCCACTTGTAATTGATTTTCTAGTGTTGACCATACTTTTTCTGATTATTCACATGGTCGTCAGACAGACCTTATGTGTTCAATCTGTGAGGCCTTCAATTGCATGGAAATTCTAATTTAATCAGATGGGCAAAGGCAGCCTAGACGAAGAGTTCATAGAATGTTTTCAGGATCGTTTCTTGGGTCAGCCAGAGAAGGCCTGGTATTGTGCAATGAGGTGGGATTAATTGATAACCTCATAATGAAGGAACCCCTAGGTAGCAGTGATCATAATATAATTGAATTTTACATTAAGTTTGAGGGAAAGAAGACTGGGCCCAAGACTAGTATTTTAAACTTATAAGGGCAATTATGAGGGCATAAAAGCAGAGCTAGCTAAAATAAACTTGCAAATGATGTTAATGGATAGGTCAATAGTGATGCTGTGGGAGACATTTAAAGGGATATTTCAGAATACACAGAATAGATACATTCCAGTGAGAAAGAAGACTTCCAAGGGGAGAACCCATCATCTGTGGTTAACTAAAAGAGTTAAAGACAGCATCAAGCTTAAAGAAAAAGTATATAATTGCACAAAGATGGGTGATAGGTCAGAAAATTGGACAGAATATAAAAAACAGCAAAGAATGACAAAAAGATCAATAAGGAGAGAAAAATTAGAGTACGAGAAAAAACTATCTGGAAATATAAAGACGGATACTAAGAGTTTCTATAGTTATTGAAATAAGAAAAGAGTTAAAAAAGTGAGCACTGTTCCTATAGAAAGTGAGTCTGGGGAATTAATAACGGGTAAGGAGATGGCAGATGAATTAAAGAGGTATTTTGTTTCAGTCTTCACAACAGAGGATACAAGTAACATGCCAGGAATAGCTGTAAATCTGGAAATGGAAGTGGGGGAGGAATTCAGGAAAATTACAATCACCAGAGTAGTGGTAGTGAGCAAGCTGTTGGAGCTGTGGGCTGACAAATCCTGGGTCCTGATGGACTTCACCCTAGGGTTTTGAAAGAAGTGGCTAGTGAAATAGCTGATGCATTGGTTTCAATTTTCCAAAATTCCCTAGATTTGGGGAAGGTTCCATTAGATTGGAAAATAGCAAATGTAAATCCTTTGTTCAAAAAGGGAGGGAAACATAAAGCGGGAAACAGCAGGCCAGTTAGCTTAACATCTGACATAGGGAAAATGTTAGAAGCTATTATTAAAGATGTTATAGCAGGGCACTTGGAAAAGTTAATGGCAATCAGGCAGAGTCAACATCGTTTTGTGAAAGGGAAATCATGTTTAAACAATTTATTGGAGTTCTCTGCAGAAGACACATGCTGTGGATAAAGGGAAACTGGTGGATATACTGCACTTAGATTTCCAGAAGACATTTGATAAAGTGCTACATCAAAGGTTAGTGTGGAAAATAAAAGCTCATGGTGTAAGGGGTAACATACTGGCATGGATAGAAGATTGGCTAGCTACCAGGAAATAGAGGGTAGCCATAAATGGGTCATTTTCTGGTTTGCGGGATGTAATGAGTGATGTGCCACAGGGATCAGCGCTGGGGCCTCAATTTTTTACAATTTATATAAATGACTTGGATGAAGGGACAGATGGTATGGTTCCTAAATTTGCTGATGACACAACAACAGGTAGGAAAGTAAGTTGTGAAGAGGACATAAGGAGGCTACAAATTGACATAGATAGGTTAAGTGAGTGGGCAAGGATCTGGGAAATGGAATATAATGTGGGTAAATGTGAACTTGTCCATTTTGACAGGAAGAATAAAAAGAAGCTTATTATCTACATGATGAGAGGTTGCAGAGCTCTGAGATTCAGAGGGATCTGGGTGTCCTAGTGCATGAAGCACAGAGGCTAGTATGTAGGTACAGTAAGTAATTAGGAAAGTGTATAGAATGTTATTGTTCATTGTGAGGGGAATTGAGTACAAAAGTAGAGAGGTTATGCTTCAGTTCTATAGGACACTAGTGAGACCACATCTCGAGTACTGTGTACAGTATTGGTCTCCTTATTTAAGGAAAAATGTAAATGCGTTAGAAGCAGTTCAGAGAAGGTTCATAGAACCATAGAACACTACAGCACAGAAAAAAGGCCATTCGGCCCTTCTAGTCTGTGCCTAAATATTATTCCGCTAGTCCCATTGACCTGCACCTAGTCCATAACCCTCCAGACCTCTCCCATCCATGTATCTATCCAATTTATTCTTAAAACTTAAGAGTGAGCCCGCATTTACCACTAGATTAATACCAGGAATGGATAGATTGTCTTATGAGGAAAGGTTGGATAGGCTAGTCTTGTATCTACTGAAGTTCAGAAGAGTAAGAGGTGACTTGATTGAAACCTTTAAGATCCTGAGGGGTCTTGACAGGGTGGATGTGGAGAGGATGTCTCCTCCTGTGGGAGAATCTAGAACTAGGGGTCATGGTTTAAAAATAAGGGGTCGCACATTTAAGACAGAGGTGAGCAGAAATAATTTTTCTCTGAAGGTCATGAGTCTTTGGAACTCTCTTCCTCAAAAGGCAGTGGGAGCAGGGTATTTGAATATTTTTAAGACAGAGCTAGATAGATTCATGTTAAACAAGGAGGTGCAAGGCTATCGGGGGTAGGCAGGAGGTTACAATCAGATCAACCATGATCTTATTGAATGGCAGGGCAGACTTGAGGAGCTGAGTGGCCTACTCCTGCTCCTAATTCCTATGTTTGTATGTTTATCTGGTTTGCAAGTATTGAGCTCCAGAAAACATAGCTGAATGTGTTATCAGAACAAAGTAAAGTCAGATAGGAGATCTGTTACTTCCCAATTGAGTGTTACATACGAAATAGGAGCAGAAGTAGGCCATTTGGCCCATCAAGCCTGCTCTGCCATTCAGTAAGGCTGATTTATTTATATTACTAATTCCACATTCCCATCTACCCCCGATAACCTTTGATTCTCTTGCTTAACATGCATCTATCTACCTCCATCTTAAAGATATGCTAAGGCAGAGAGTTCCAAAGTAGCACAACACTGAGAGAAAAAAAATTCTCCTCATCTCTGTCCTAAAAGAGCGACTCCTAATTTTAAAACAGTGCCCCCTAGTTCTGGACTCACCACAGGAGGAAACATCCTTTCCACATCCACCTTGTCAGGGCCGTTCCGGATCTTTTATACTTCAATCAAATCACCTCTCACTCTTCTAAACTCCAGTGAAAACAAGCCCAGTCTGTCCAATCTATCCTCATATGACAACCCACTCATTCCAGGTTTGAATCTAGTAAACCTCCTCTGAACTGCCTCTAATGTATTTACATCCTTCCTTAAATAAGGAGATCAAAACTGCACACAGAATTCGAGATGTGGCCTCACCAATGTCCTGTATAACTGAAGCATAATATCATTACTTTTATAAAAACAGAAAATGCTGGAAAAGCTCAGCAGGTCTAACAGCAACTGTGGAGAGAAAAAAAACAGAGTTAATGTTTCAAGTCCTTATGACTCTTCATCAGAGCTAAAGAGAAGTAAAAATGTGATGAAATTTATACTGTTTAAGGGGGTTGAAGCAGGTGAAGCTGGATAGAAGGCCAGCGATAGGTGGAGGCAAGGGAGAGATTGCCAGAGATATCATGGACAAAAGAACAAAGGGGTGTTAATGATAGTGGTATTGGCTAAAGGAGGTGCTGATGGTGGTATTAAGGTCAGAAAGCAGAATGTGATATTAGCGGGACAAGGGTAAGCATTTTGGAAAGAACAACATGAACAAGTGACAGATGGCCCTTGTGGGGGTGGGGTGGGGGGAGGGGATGGTGGTGGGTAAAAAGGTTTCCCACCCACTGTGGTTGACAGGGCCCTCAACTGTGTCTGACCCATCTCCCACGCATCTGCCCTCACACCTTCCTCTACCTCCCAGAACCATGATAGGGTCCCCTTTGTCCTCACTTTTCACCCACCAGCCTCTGCATTCAAAGGATCATCCTCCGCCATTTCTGCCAACTCCAGCATGATGCCACCACCAAACTCCTCTTCCCTTCAATCCCCTGTCGGCATTCCGTAGGGATCATTCCCTCCGAGACACCCTGGTCCACTCCTCGATCACCCCCAACTCCTCATCTCCGTCCCATGGCACCTTCCCATGCAACTGCAGAAGGTGCAGCACCTGCCCCTTTACTTCCCTTCTCCTCACTGTCCAAGGGCCCAAACATTCATTTCAGGTGAAGCAGCATTTCACTTGCACTTCCCTCAACTTAGTCTACTGCATTCGCTGCTCCCAATGCGGTTTCCTCTACATTGGAGAGACCAAACGCAGACTGGGTGACCGCTTTGCAGAACACCTTCGGTCTGTCCGCAAGCATTACCCAGACCTCCCTGTCGCTTGCCATTTCAACACTCCACCCTGCTCTCATGCCCACATGTCCATCCTTGGCCTGCTGCAATGTTCCAGTGAAGCTCAGCGCAAACTGGAGGAACAGCACCTCATCTTCCGACTAGGCACTTTACAGCCTTCCGGACTTAACACTGAGTTTAACAACTTCAGACCATGGAGTCTCTCCTCCATCCGCACCACCCTTTTTATCCCCTTTTTTTCAATATTCATTTTAATTTTTAATTTAATTTCATTTTTATTCATTGTTTTATCCCCACCTTTTATACTATTTTCAAGCTTTTTATCCCACCACCATCCCCTCCCCCCACCCCACCCCCACTTGGGCCATATGTCACTTGTTCATGTTGTTCTTTCCAGAGTGCTTACCTTTGTCCTGCTAATATCACATCCCCCTACGAATGTAATCTCTATTGTCCTTACCCCCCTTGGCCTCTCTAAGCCAACCCCCACCCCTTACCCCCCTCACTGGAGTCTTCCTGTTGTGCCTGCCCAAAATCCACAGAAGCCCAAGAGACATCTTCACTTTTTCCTCAGCACTGCTTGTAGTCCCGTAAAGTTCACCCGGTTTATTGGGGAGGATTTTACTGACATGTACCAGGGCAGGAAAACCAGGGGGAACCGTGGCAGATCAGCTCCCTGACCATGGCCTGTGGTTGGGGAAAGATACTAGCAGTGGGTAAGGGAGCCATAAGGAGGCGGGAAACCTATTTAAATATTAAGGGCCATTTGATCAGTTTGCCGATAGCGGATTGACCAAACTCCCTTGTCGTGTGGGGAAGCTGCCAGCAAAGTGAAGTTGGCCTGGAAGCAGCAACCCAGAGGGGGCTGTTGATTTGAATCAAAGAGGGAACCAGAGACAGGGAGCTCAGCACCTGTGCACCCCAGAGATTTCCCCACAGGGGATTTCCCCCCAACACCGCCAGTAATGGGGCCATTCATTGTTTTTAAATATTTTTCCCTCCCTGCTGAATTCAGCAGGTTTCCAGTTGGCCTCAGCAGTGACCATGTTCCTGGTGGTGGTGGTGCTGAGGTTTCTGAACTGCCAGACCAGCTGAAATCACTGTCATCCATAAAACTGAGGAGGAAATCCCGCCGGCTACCCTGGGCGCTGGAAACCTGCTTTTCCGCCAATGTCACATTGTCTGTCCAATTGGCAAAATCCTTCCTAACTTCCTTCTTAGAAATGAAGGTGGAGGTTTCAGACATAGAGAGGCAGAAGAACTCAAAAAGAAAGAAGATGGAGCTCATCGTAATAGCACAGAGGGAACAATCTGTAATAAGGGAGATGGAGCTGGATGTAATGAGGGAGCTCCCAGTAATATGGTAAAGGGAGCTCTCAGTATGAAGGGACAGGGAGATGTCTGTAATGAAGCAGGTGAACTTCTCTGTAATAAGGGAGAAGGAACTCTCAATAATATGATCATGGCTAATCCTGGACTTTAGCTCCACTTTCCCACCCATTCCCCATATCCCTTAATTCCCTGAGACATGAAAGATCTGTCTATCCCAGCCTTAAATGAATTCAATGATGGAGCATCCACATCTGGGGAAGAGAATTCCAAAGATTTACAACCTTTTGAGTGAAGAAATTTCTCCTCATCTCAGTCCTAAATGATCGGCTCCTTATCCTGAGACTGTGCCCCTGTGTTTTAGATTCCCCGACCAGTGGAAACAATCTCTCAACATCCATCCTATTAAGCCCCTTCAGAATTCTGTATGTTTCAATGAGTTCGTCTCTCATTCTTCTAAACTTCAGAGAATATAGGTCCAATTTACTCAGCCTATCATCATAGGACAAGCCCTTCATCCCAGGGACTAATCTAATGAACCTTCGCAGTACTGCCTCCAATCCAAGAATATCCTTTCTTTAATGTGGAGACCAAAACTGCACATAGTACTCCTGATGCCGTCTCACCAAAACCCTATACAATTGTAGAAAGACTTCTATATTCTTATACTTCAATCCCCTTGCAATAAAAGCCAACATGCCAACATGTCTGTGGTGAGTAACTCGCCACCCTTGATACCCCAAAGCTTGTCCACCACCTACAAGGCACAAGTCAGGAGTGTGATGGAATACTCCCCACTTGCCTGGATGAGTGCAGCTCCCACAACAATCAAGAAGCTTGACACCATCCAGGACAAAGCAGCCCCGCATGATTGGCACCACATCCACAAACATTCATTCCCTCCACCACTGACACACAGTAGCAGCAGTGTGTACCGTCTACAAGATGCACTGCAGGAATTCATCAAGTCTCCTTTATCAGCACCTTCCAAACCCATGACCACTACCATCTAGAAGGACAAGGGAAGCAGATAGATGGGAATGCCACATGGAAGTTCCCCTCCAAGTCACTCACCATCCTGACTTGGAAATATATCACTGTTCTATCAGTGTCACTGGGTCAAAATCCTGGTTCTCCCTCTCTAACAGCACTGTGGGTGTACCTACACCATATGGACTGCAGCGGTTCAAGAAGGCAGCTCACCACCACCTTTCAAGGGCAACTAGGGATGGATAATAAATGCTGGCCCAGCCAGTGACACCCACATCCCGTGAATGAATTAAAAAAAAATTTGCCTTCCTTTGCCACATCTCAGAATCACAGAATCTTTGTGGCACAGAAGAAGGACATTCAGCCCATCGAGTTTGCACTGGTTCTCTGAAACAGCATTCTACCGAATCCCACTGTTTTATCCCTGTAACCTTGCACATTCCTTCTTTTCAGATAGCAATTCAAGTCCCTTTCGAATACCTCAAAAGAATGTGCCTCTACCACCCGCTTAGGAAGTTGGGAGGTGATGGCGTAGTGGTATTGTCGCTGGATTAGTAATCCAGAGACCCAGCATTATGCCCAGGGACTCCTGTTTGAATCCTGCCACAGCAGATGATGGAATTTAGATTCAATTAAAAAATAATCTCGGATTAAAAGTCTAATGATGACCATTGTTGTAAAATCCCATCTGGTTCACTAATGACCTTTAAGTAAGAAAACCTGCCGTCCTTACCAAGGCCTGGCTTACATGTGACTCCAGACCCATATTTGGTTGAGTCTGAAATGGCTGACCAAGCCACTCAGTGTCTCAAACCACTACGCAGTCTCATGAAACTGGAGGCACTAGAAACGACAATGGCAAACTCAACCCAATTGACCCTGCAAAGTCCTCCTTACTAACATCGGGAGGCTAGTGCCAAAATTGGGAGAGCTGTCTCACAGACTAGTCAAGCAACAGCCTGACATAATCATCCTCACAGAATCATACCTTACAGATAATGCACCAGACACCACCATCACCATCCCTGGGTGTGTCCTGTCCCACCGACAGGACAGGCCCAGCAGAGGTGGGGGCACAGTGGCATACCGTCGGGAGGGAGTTGCCCTGGGAGTCCTCAATATCGACTCCGGACTCCATGAAGTCTCATGGCATCAGGTCAAACATGAGCAAGGAAACCTCCTGCTGATTACCACATATCCCCCTCCCTCAGCTGATGAATCAGTGCTCCTCCATGTTGAACATCACTTGGAGGAAGCACTGAGGGTGGTAAGGGCACAGAATGTACTCTGGGTGGGGGACTTCAATGTCCATCACCAAGAGTAGCTCAGAAGCACCACCGCTGGCTGAGTCCTAAAGGACATAGCTGCTAGACTGGGTCTGCGGCAGGTGGTAAGAACCAGCAAGAGGGAAAAACATACTTGACCTCATTCTCGCCAGCCTGCCTGCTGCAGATGCATCTGTCCATGACAGTATCTGTAGGAGTGACCACCACACAGTTGTTGTGGAGACGAAATCCCACCTTCACACTGAGGATACCCTCCATCGTGTTGTGTGGCACTACCACTGTGCTAAATGGGATAGATTTCCAATGGATTTAGCACCTCAAGACTGGGCATCCATGAGGTGCTATGGGCCATCAGCAGCTATAGAATTGTACTCGAACACAATCTGTAACCTCATGGCCCGGCATATCTCCCACTCTACCATTACCATCAAGCCAGGGGATCAACCCTGGTTCAATGAAGTGTGCAGGAGGGCATGCCAGGAGCAGTACCAGACATACCTAAAAATGAGGTGTCAACCTAGTGAAGCTATGACACAGGACTACTTGCATGCCAAACAGCATAAGCAGCATGTGATAGACAGAGATAAGCGATTCCACAACCAACAGATCAGATCTAAGCTCTGCAGTCCTGCCACATCCAGTTGTGAATGGTGATGGACAATTAAACAACTCACTGGAAGAGGGCTCCACAAATATCCCCATCCTCAATGATGGGGGAGCCCAGCACATCAGTGCAAATGGTAAGGCTGAAGCATTTGCTACAATCTTCAGCCAGAAGTGCTGAGTGGATGATCCATCTTGGCGTCCTCAGCATCATAGATGCCAGTCTTCAGCCAATTTGATTCACCCCCCAGGATATCATGAAACAGCTGAAGGCACTGGATACTGCACTGGACAATATTCCAGTAATAGTACTGAAGACTTGTGCCCCAGAACTTGCCACACCCCTAGCCAAGCTGTTCCAGCTACGACACTGGCATCTACCCGGCTATGTGGAAAATTGCCCTGTACACAAAAAGCAGGAGAAATCCAACCCAGCCAATTACTGCCCCTTCAGTCTACTCTCCATCATCAGTAAAGTAATGGAAGGGGTCATCAACAGTGCTATCAAGCGGCACTTGCTTAGCAATAACCTGCTCACTGATTCCCGTTCTGGGTTCCGCCAGGGCCACTCAGCTCCTGACCTCATTACAGCCTTGGTTCAAATATGAACAAAAGAGCTGAACTCCCGAGGTGAGGTGAGAGTGACTGCCCTTGACTCAAGGCAGCATTTGACCGTGTGTGGCATCAAGGAGCCCTAGCAAACTGGAGTCAATGGGAATCAGGGGGAAAACTCTCCACTGGTTGGAGTCATACCTAGCACAAAGGAAGATGGTTGTGGTTGTTGAAGGTCAGTCATCTCAGCTGCAGGACATCACTGCGGGAGTTCCTCAGGGTAGTGTCCTAGGCCCAACCATCTTCAGCTGCTTCATCAATGACCTTCCTTCCATCATAAGGTCAGAAGTGGAGATGTTCACTGATGATTGGACAATGTTCAGTACCATTCGCGACTCCTCAGATACTGAAGCAGTCCATGTCCAAATGCAGC
Organism: Cetorhinus maximus; assembly: GCF_964194155.1. NCBI lineage: Eukaryota > Metazoa > Chordata > Chondrichthyes > Lamniformes > Cetorhinidae > Cetorhinus > Cetorhinus maximus. The sequence goes on along the minus strand of NC_135903.1, from coordinate 45,748,556 downwards.
AAGACCTGGACAATATCCAGGCTTGGGCTGACAAGTGGCAAGTAACATTCGCGCCACTCACGGGTCAAGCAATAACCATCTCCAACAAGAGAGAATCTAACCATCACCCCTTGATGTTCAATGGCATCACCATCACTTGAAACCCCCATTATCAACATCCTGGGGGTTACCATTGACCAGAAACTGAACTGGACTAGCCATAAAAATACTGTGGCTAAAAGAGCAGGTCAGAGGCTAGGAACCCTGTGACGAGTAACTCACCTCCTGACACCCTAAAAACTGTCCACCACCTACAAGGCACAAGTCAGGAGTGTGATGGAATACTCTCCACTTGCCTGGATGGGTGCAACTCCCACAACACTCAAGAAGCTTGACACCGTCCACGATAAAGCACCAGATCCACAAACATTCACTCCCTCTACCACCGACCAGAGGTGATTGATGAGGTCAAAGCCATTGATGTGGTGTACATGGGCTTCCAAAAGGCATTCAATACAATACCACACAGCAGACTTGTGAGGAAAGTTACAGGTGATGGAATAAAAGGGACAGTAGCAACGTCGATGCAAAATTGGCTGAGGGATAGGAAACAGAACAATGGTTAATGGGCATTTTTCAGGCTGGAAGAAGGTTTATAAATGTGTTCTCTAGGGGTCGGTATTGGGACCCTTGCTTTTCCTGATATATGTAAATGACAGAGTCATAGAGGTTTACAGTACAGAAAAAGGCCCTTCGGCCCATCGAGCCTGCACCGGTCAAACAAGTACCTAACGATTCTAATCCCATTTTCCAGCACTAGGCCTTGTATGCCATGGCATCGCAACTACACATCCAAATACTTCTTAAATGTTATGAGGGTTTCTGCCTCTACCACCCTTTCAGGCAGTGAGTTCCAGATTGCCACCACCCTCTGGGTGAAAAGATTCTTCCTCACATCCCCTCTAAACCTCCTGCCCCTTACCTTAAATCTATGCCCCCTGGTTATTGATCCCTCCACCAAGGGGAAAAGTTCCTTCCTGTCTACCCTATCTATGCCCCTCATCATTTTATACACTTCAATCATGTCCCCCCTCAATCTCCTCTGCTCCAGGGAAAATAACCCCAGTCTATCCAATCTGTCCTCATAACTAAAACTCTCCAGCCCAGGCAACATCCTGGTAAATCTCCTCTGCACTTTCTCTAGTGCAATCACATCCTTCCTATAATGCGGATTCCAGAACTGCACGCAATACTCTAGCTGTGGCCTAACCAGCGTTTTATACAGTTCCAGCATAACCTCCCTGCTCTTATATTCTATGCCTCAGCTAATAAAGGCAAGGATCCATATGCCTTCTTAACCACCTTATCTACCTGTCCCGCTACCTTAAGGGACCGGTGGACATGCACACCAAGATCTCTCTGATCCTCAGTACTTCCCAGGGTCCTACCACTCATCATGTATTCCCCTGCCATGTTTGTCCTGCTCAAGTGCATCACCTCACACTTATCCAGATTAAATTCCATTTGCCACTGATCAGCCCATCTGACCAGCCCATCTATATCCTCCTGTAATCTAAGGCTATCCTCCTCACTATTTACCACCCCATCAATTTTCGTGTCTTCCACGAACTTACTGATCAACCCTCCTTCATTCAAGTCTAAATCGTTTATATATACCACAAACAGCAAGGGACCCAACACCAATCCCTGTGGAACCCCACTGGACACAGGCACCCAGTCACAAAAACACCCCTCGACCATCACTCTCTCCTTCCTGCCACTCAGCCAATTCTGAATCCAATTTGCCAAATTGCCTTGGATCCCATGGGCTCATACATTCATTATCAGTCTCCCATGCGGGACCTTATCAAAAGCCTTGCTGAAGTCCAAGTAGACTACGTCAAATGCATTGCCCTCATCTACACACCTGGTCACCTCTTCGAAAAATTCAATCGAGTTGGTCAGACATGACCTCCCCTTAACAAAACCATGCTGACTGTCCTTGATTAATCCCTGCCTCTCCAAGTGTAGATTAATTCTGTCCCTCAGAATTGCTTCCAATAGCTTCCCCACCACTGAGGTTACACTGACTGGCCTGTAGTTCCCTGGTTTATCCCTTCCTCCCTTCTTGAATAACGGTACCACATTGGCTGTCCTCCAGTCCTCTTGCACCTCTCCTGTGGCCAGCGAGGTATTGAAAATTATTGCCAGCGCCCCTGCTATCTCCTCCCTTGCCTCACTCAACAGCCTGGGATACATTTCACCCGGGCCTGGAGATTTATCTACTTTTAAGCCTGCCAGACCACTTAGAACCTCCTTCCTTCCTATGCTAATTTCTTTAATTATATCACAGTCCTTTTGCCTGATTTTCATACCCACGCTGTCCCTCTCACTTGTGAACACCGACAGAAAGTATTCATTTAAAACCCTACCTACGTCTTCCGGCTCCACACACAAATTACCACTATGGTCCTTTGTTTTACCTGCCAATGTATTTCCCCCTTTTTGCTCCTAATTTCCTTTTTAAGTTCCACCCCCTACACATTCTACACTCCTCTGGGGCTTCCGCTGTTTTGAGCCCTCGGTATCTGCCATAAGCCTCCCTTTTTCTCTTTATCCAATCCTGTATATCCCTTGACATCCAGGGTTCCCTGGATTTGTTGGTCCCACCCTTTGTCTTTACTAGAATATGTTGGCCCTGTACTCTCTCTATTTCCTTCTTGAATGAGTCCCACTGCTCTGACGCAGATTTACCTAAACGTAGCTGCTCCCAGTCCACTCTGGCCAAATCATATCTTATGTTATTAAAATCGGCCTTCCCCCAATTTAGAATTCTGATTCCTGGCCCATCCTTGTCCTTTTCCATAACAACCTTGAATCTAACGGAGTTATGATCACTAACTGCAAAATGCTCCCCCACTGATACCTCTACCACTTGCCAAGCTTCATTCCCTAAAATTAAGTCCAGGAATTGCTTAGCAATAACCTGCTTACTGATGCCCAGTTAAGGTTCCGCCAGAGCCACTCAGCTCCTGACCTCATTACAGCCTTGGCTCAAACATGGACAAAAGAGCTGAACTTGTGAGTTGAGGTGAGAGTGACTGCCCTTGACAAGAAGACAGCATTTGACCGAGTGTGGCATCAAGGAGCCCGAGCAAAACTAGAGTCAATGGGAATCAGGAGGAAAACTCTCCGCTGGTTGGAGTCACACCTAGCACAAAGGAAGTTAGTTGTGGTTGTTGGAGGTCAATCATCTCAGCTCCAGGACATCACTGCAGGAGTTCCTCAGGGTAGTGTCCTCGGCCCAACCATCTTCAGCTGCTTCATCAATGACCTTCCTTCCATCATAAGGTCAGAAGTGGGGATATTCGCTGATGATTGCACAATGTTCAGCACCATTCGTGACTCCTCAGACACTGAAGCAGTCCATGTCCAAATGCAGCAAGTGCTGGACAATATCCAGGCTTGGGCTGACAAGTGGCAAGTAACATTCATGTCACACAAGTGTCAGGCAATGACCACCTCCAACAAGAGAGAATCCAACCATTGCCCATTGATGTTCAATGGCATTACCATCACTGAATCCCCTACTATCAACATCCTGGGGGTTACTATTGACCAGAAACTAAACTGGACTAACCATATAAATACTGTGGATACAAGAGCAGGTCAGAGACTAGCAATAGTGCGATGAGTAACTCACCTCCTGACTCCCCAAAGCCTGTCCACCACCTGCAAGGCACAAGTCAGAAGTGTGATGGAATCCGCCCCACTTGCCTGGATGAGTGCAGCTCCCACAACACTCAAGAAGCTTGACACCATCCAGGACAAAGCAGCCGCTTGATTGGCACCACACCCACAAACATTCACTCCCTCCACCACAGACGCACAGTAGCAGCAGTGTCTACCATCTACAAGATGCACTACAGGAATTCACCAAAGTCTCCTTTGACAGCACCTTACAAACCCACAACCACTACCATCCAGAGAGAGGACAGCAGATACATGGGAACACCACCATCTGGAAGTTCCCCTCCAAGTCGCTCACCATCCTGACTTGGAAATATATCGCCGTTCCTTCACTGTTGCTGGGTTTTGACCCTGTAACTCCCTCCCTAACAGCACTGTGGGTGTACCTACACCATATTGACTGCAGCGGTTCATGAAGGCAGCTCAACACCACCTTCTCAAAGGCAGCTAGGGATGGGCAATAAATGCTGGCCCAGCCAGCGAAACCCACATCCCATGAATGAATAAGGAAAATAAAAATCACCACCTGCTGCAGACCCAGTCTAGCAGCTATGTCCTTTAGAACTCGGCCAGCTCGGTCAGTAGTGGTGCTACCGAGCCACTCTTGGTGATGGACATTGAACTCCCCACACCCAGAGTACATTCTATGCCCTTGCCACCCTCAGTCTTCCTCCAAGTGATGTTCAACATGGAGGAGCACTGATTCATCAGCTGAGGGAGGGTGATACGTGGTAATCAGCAGGAGATTTCCTTGCCCATGTTTAACCTGATGCCATGAGACTTCATGGGGTCCGGAGTCGATGTTGAGGACTCCCCAGGGCAACTCCCTCCCGACAGTATACCACTGTGCTGCCACCTCTGCTGGGTCTGTCCTGCCATTGGGAAGGACATACCCAGGGATGGTGATGATAGAGTCTGGGACATTATCTGTAAGGTATGATTCCGTGAGGATGACTATGTCAGGCTGTTACTTGATTAGTCTGAGACAGCTCTCCCAATTTTGACACAAGCCCTCAGATGTTAGTAAGAATGACTTTGCAGGGTCGACAGGGCTGAGATTACCTTTGTCGTTTCCGGTGCCTAGGTAGATGCCGGGTGGTCCGTCCAGTTTAATTCATTTTTATTGTGTTTTTAGTGGTTTGATATAACTGAGTGGCTTGCTAGGCCATTTCAGAGGGAATTGAAGAGTCAACCGCATTACTGCAGGTCTGGAGTCACATGTAGGCCTGACCAGGTGAGGATGGCAGATTTCCTTCCCTAAAGACCATTAGTGAACCAGATAGGGTTTTATGACAATTGACAGTGGTTCCATGGTCACCGTTAGACAGTTAATTCCAGATTTTTATTGAATTCAAATTCCACCATCAAACCTGGGTCCCCACAGCATTACCCTGGGTCCCTGGATTACCAGTCCTGTGGCAATACCACTATGTCACCGCCACCACCATTCTATAACCTCAACTTCTAGACCCATATTGCCAGTTTGATTCTCCTAGTCTATATGAAGATTAAAGCCCCCCACAATTATTACATTTCCTTTGTTACAAGCTCCGATAATTTCTTGCTTAAGGGTAATGGTATCATTACCGTCAGAGGGCCTAGAGACCACTCCCACTAGCGTTTTCCAACTCCTGTTATTCCTAATTTCCACCCATGCTGATTCCACTTCATGATCTTGAGGTCAGATCCTTCCTTACTAACGCTCTTATGTCATCCTTTACTATCAGGGCTACCCCTCCTCCTTCGCCATTCTGTCTGTCTTTCTGAAATATTGTGTTTCCTGGAATATTTATTTCCCAGCCTTGATCGCTTTGTAACCATGGGCAGAATTTTCTGCTTGTCAGGGGGGTTGTGTGGGCGTGTTTGCTGGCGGGCAGGTTCCCAATCGGCACCCCCAGTTGGGGGCGCGCCGCCATTTTATGTGGGTGGGCCGATTAAGGGTGCTCCCTGTGTGGATGGGGTGGAGTCACAGATCTCCCTGAGGCAAAGGGCTGACTCAGGGACATCGCTTCAACTTTAAAAACTGTGCTGAACGGAGAAGAAAAAAATTATTGACGTGTCTCCTCTTGTGACACCGTCACATGAGCTGGGATATGTCAATTACTTGAATGTTAAAACTTAATAAACATTTTTAAAACCCTCATGAAAGCTCATCCTGCCCGTGGATGAGGTTTGATGTTTTTTCAGAAGCCTGCCTGGGCTCCCGGCCTACCCGCCAGCCGTAAGGTTGGACAAGCAGCCCTGACAACAACCTCAATTAGGTAATTAACAGGCCTTGATAGGCCTTTGACAGTTCAGCGGGTGTGCAGCCAATTCTGCTGCGTGCCCACCCAACTGAAAATCTAAATGATGCGGGGTGACGTTGGGACGCACGCCCGATGTATCCCAACGTCATTTTACGTGTCGGCGTGCAGGTCCCGCCCCCACACACCGACCAGGAAATTCTGTTCCATGTCTCTTTAATGGCAATTAAATCAAAATCATTTACTTCTATTTGTGCCGCTTGTTCATGTTAGTTCATTATTATAGATGTTTTCTGCATTCCGATAAATAACCTTTAACTTCAGCTTCTATTCCCTGCAAGTATCTTATTCACTGATGTACAAGTTTTGTTAAACTCTCTGTCCATTCCTGTCCCACTCTGCTTGTCTTTACCCACATCACTATAATGTTCTGATGCCTCGAGCATTCTCTTTAGATTTGTAAATCTCCCTTCACCCAACAACATCCCTCCCCTGACCCACCCTCCAAACCACTCACCAACTCTAAATTTCTGCCTAATCTAAGGGGTTTGACTGCCTTCTGGAACAAAGTGTCCAAGTAACTCTGCCTGTAGAGAAAATAGTTAATGCTTATGTTAATTAGATAATGGTGTTAATGATGATGTAAGCATGACAGATTTGCAAGGGACTCTGATGGAGCAAGTCACAGAACAGTCTGTGTAAAGAGAGTACCGTTTCTCACCATGCACACTTGGTTGTAAATAGTTGTAAATAAATAGTTTTAGGAAAAACTTAATATGGCCTATGTCCAAGTCACTCATAGTGTGAGAGGCAATTCAACACAAAACATAGGACAATGCTCCAAACTATGGTGGCAGCGATGGAGGCAGCAGTTTAAAATAACTGATGCCATGAATTCAAAACCCACAGGAGAAAACCTAGGAAATGTGCTTTAAACATAAAAGCTCAATTTTGCAAAGAAAAGGAAAGGAAAAAACAAGATGCACCTTCGTAGGGGACAGAAAGTGAAGCAGTGAAGATGACTGCATTGTTTCAACAGTCACTACCCCTTCCTCAGCCCTTCACAAACAAAAAGGGTCTGCAGCAAAGACATTGCTGGAGGTGCCATTTTGAAGAGTATTGAATACCTTCGGGCTTACAGGAAAAGGCACAAGACTCATAGGTCAGTACCCTTTTATATGCCATTAGGACCATAGCAGATGATGTCCTGGTGAGGCAAGGAGTCGAGGATGTTTTGGCATCCTATAAAGAGGGCCTGGGGACATTTGATACCTAATTCAGCCCTAAGAAAAATCTGGTAATTGAGTGACCGAGATTCAACCAAAGAAGCCAGAGGCTGTGAATCCATTGATTCATTTATCAATGACTTATACAGGCTAGCCAGTAGTTGCAGCTACAGAGGCATAAACAAGAGGTAATCCATGACCCTATAGTAGTTGGTGTGCTTGATGAGTTGTTAGCAGAATTCTTACAAACCAAAGATGATTTAACTTTAGAAAAAGCTGTACAGTACGCAAGGCAGTAGAGCTGCGGAATTAAAATTGGAGCATACTCCAGAGACTCTGAGGCTCTGGAGGGTCGATCCATTACCTAGGCCAATAGTTGGGAGCCCCATCCACCAAAAAGACCATGAAAAAGCCCACCAAAACCACTGAAGGAGCGAGAAGAACCATTTCACCCATTTTAAAATGCTGCTAATGTAGTGCCATAAAACTGCATCACTGAGAAGAATGTCCAGCAGGGGGAGCCAAATGCTTTGAGGAGAGGAGATTTTAAACAGTTTTGCAGGTCCAATCCTCCATTTACAGGCAGAAAGCTGAAAGTTTCCAATAATTTCAAAATACATGAAATTGGGAATAAAGCAATGGAAGCTGAAGATTTCCTAGGAGAAATAAAAGATCCCGTTGATTAGTTCTGGTTTGTGGAAGTCAAAGGACACAGAACAGAGTTTAAACTGGATACGGGGGACTGAGTCACAGTCTTATCAGACAAATTGGAGTGGCTTAACAAAGTTGAAATTCAGCCATTCAAAATGGAGATAAAAACAAAAAACTACTGCGGATGCTGGAAATCCAAAACAAAAACAGAATTACCTGGAAAAACTCAGCAGGTCTGGCAGCATCGGTGGAGAAGAAAAGAGTCGACGTTTCGGGTCCACACGACCATTCAACAGAACTGAAGTATAGTTAGGAGAGGGGTGAAATATAAGCTGGTTTAAGGTGGGGGGCAGGGGGAGAGAAGTTGAGGGTGGGATGATTGTGGAGATAAGCAAGCAGTGAAAGGAGCAGATAATCAAAAGATGTCATAGACAAAAGGATCAAAGAGGTGTTGAAGGTGGTGATATTATCTAAGAAAAGTGCTAATTAAGAATGGAAGGCAGGACACTCAAGGTACAGCTCTAGTGGGGGTGGGGTGGAAAGATTGACAAGGTATTAGTTGTAGATTTAAAAATAATGGAAATAGGTGGGAAAAGAAAAATCCATATAAATTATTGAAAAAAAAACTGGAGACACAGACTTCAAAGTAAAGGATCAGATCCCCTTAGACACAAAGACAAAGAAATTCATGAAACTCTTTATATCTTGCAGAACCAGCGTCTCTGTTCAGCAGGTAAGCGTGTTCAAGACTTGCTCTTCTGCAGAAGGTCGACAAATTAGTGCAAGATGACAGCGGGGCCAATATTTCAAGGCATGTGCTCTGACTCTGCAACAGAGTACGTGCCGACAAAAGCCAAACAGCTGCAGACATTCTGTTGAGAGCGACAGTTGACCAGGCTACAAGGCAAGACTTGGTGCTTGTCTCTAAGGTAGAAACATGTTCTTCCACAATAACAAGGACCCTACCAGCCTCAGAAAACAAGCTCAGAGAAGCCCAGTTGAAGGACGCAGAATGTATTCAGGCCAGAACATACTGCCAGGATAGCCAGTCTGAATATGTCCCAAACAATCAGGTGTTAAGGCAATATTAGGAGCAGCGGAAACATCTGATAATCGTTGATAACCTTCTTGTCCTCAATGACAGACTGGTAATCCTGAGAGCAATGCGAGAAAACATTCTCCAAAAACTGCATGTCAGTCATTTGGGCAGAACAAAATGTGGAGCAGGAGCACAGCAGTCAGTGAGGTGCAGATCCAGGTACTTTTTAAAAGAGTTTAGAGTTTCTGCCTCTACCACCAACTTGGGCAGCGAATTCCAGACACTCACTACCCTCTGCCTAAAAAAGTTTTTCCTCATGTTCCCCCTACACCTTCTGCCATTTATCTTGAATCTATGTCCCCTGGTTCTAGAATTCTCCACCAAGGGAAACAATTTTATCCTGTCCACTCTATCTATTCCCCTCATAATTTTATACACCTCAATCAAGTCACCTCTCAGCCTTCTTTGTTCTAAGGAAAATAACCCCAACCTATTAAATCTCTCCTTGTAGCTACACTTTTCTAACCCTGGCAACATTCTTGTAAACCTCCTCTGCACTCTCTCCAGAGCTATTACGTCCTTCCTGTAATGTGGTGACCAGAACTGCACACAATACTCCAGTTGTGGCCTCACCAGTGTTTTATACAATTCCAACATTATATCCTTACTTTTATATTCTATACCTGTGCCAATGAAGGAGAGCATTCCATATGCCTTCTTTACAACCTTGTTTACTTGAACTGCTGCCTTCAGGAACCTGTGTACTTGTACGCCAAGATCTCTCACTTCATCTACCCCTCTTAGTATATCCCCATTTATTATGTAATCCCTGTAACTGTTTGACCTCCCTAAATGTATGACCTCACACTTCTCTATGTTAAAATCCATCTGCTACTTTACCGCCCACTCCACCAACCCATCTATATTGTTTTGGAGATTATGACTATCTTCTACACTATCCACTACACGGCCAATCTTTGTGTCATCTGCAAATTTCCCAAACGTGCCCCCATCCTTTAAAAAGTACCTGGATGAGCACTTGGCACGTCATAACATTCGAGGCCATGGGCCAAGTGCTGGTAAATGAGATTATGTAGGTAGGTCAGGTGTTTCTCATGTGTCGGTGCAGACTCAATGGGCCGAAGGCCTCTTCTACACTGTGTGATTCTGTGACAGATGTTAAACTAACTGGTCTATAGTTTCCTACTTTCTGCCTCCCCCCCTTTTTGAATAAGGGTGTTATATTAGCATTTTTCCAATCCACTGGAACCTTTCCAGAATCCAGGGAATTTTGGAATATTATAGCCAATGCATCCACTATCTCCGCTGCCACTTCCTTTAAGACCCTGGGATGTAGGCCATCAGGTCCTGGGGACTTGTCACTCTTTAATCCCAATAGTTTGCTCAGTACTTTTTCTCTGGTGATGGTGATTGTTCTAAGTTCCTCCTTCTCTATATCCTCTGCACAACCTGTTACTATTGGGGCCATTCACCGCGCCAGTCTGTCAGAGTGAGTCTAGCCACTGCGCCAGTCTGTCAGAGTGAGAGTCTAGCCACTGCGCCAGTCTGTCAGAGTGAGAGTCTAGCCACTGCACCAGTCTGTCAGAGTGAGAGCAGAGTGGGGTTAGCCACAGCGCCAGTCTGTCAGAGTGAGAGTCTAGCCACTGCGCCAGTCTGTCAGAGTGAGAGTCTAGCCACTGTGCCAGTCTGTCAGAGTGAGAGTCTAACCACTGCGCCAGTCTGTCAGAGTGAGAGTCTAGCCACTGCGCCAGTCTGTCGGAGTGAGGGTCTAGCCACTGCGCCAGTCTGTCGGGGTGAGAGTCTAGCCACTGCGCCAGTCTGACAGAGTGAGAGTCTAGGCACTGTGCCAGTCTGACAGAGTGAGAGCAGAGCGGGGTTAGCCAATGCGCTCCAGTCTCTTGATTCACTGCCTGCATTCAGAAAGAAAACTCAAGGTGTACTATCACAGGAAAGCAGGTAGGTGATTGGCTGGTGAATATTTCTTATTTATCTGATCTAAACTAGTGAATTTCTACTGGGGTAAGTAGAACATTATTCAAAATAACCTGAGCTTTGGGAATGGAGGCAGGAGCTCTCTGGAGAGCGTCAGAGTTTGGAATCAAAATTAAACCCACAGGAAAGGTGTGAGTTGATTGGCTGGTGAGTATTGTTGCTTAGGGACCACATCAAAACAACTGGTGGATTAAAAACGTTAAAAATATTCAGTAATAATAACCAGTAATAAGCGAGCAGCTGGTGAGTCTTTTTTTAAAGTAAGGTTTAGTAAAATGTGTTAAGTATTAGCAGGGTTTAGCAGTGTGTTAAGGTAAGTATGGCAAGCCTTTAATAAGATTTATTTGTTTTGGCAAGGTTTATTCATAGTAGTAAGATTGATTAGTATTGGTAAAGGTTGATTAACATTAGCAAGCAATAGATAGAGGAATGGCAGAGCTCTCCCACCCTCTAGAGTGTACAGCCCATATTATGTGGGAACTCCAGGGCCCTTCCCATGTTCTGGATAACCACTTGTGCAGGAAGGGAAATGAGTTGCAGCAGTTTGAGCTGTGGGTTTCGGAACTCGAGCAGCATCTTGCATCACTGCAATGCATCCATAAGGCTGAGAGTTTCACGGAAAGCACGTTAGTAGATGTGGTCACCCCACAGCTTATGAGAAACGCAAAGAAAGAGGGAATGGGTGACCAACAGACAGTCAAGTAGAAACAGGCAGGTAGTGCAGGAGTGCCCTGAGTGCATCCCACTCTCCAGCAGTATTCAGTTCTGAATGCTGATGAGAGTGATGTTCATCTGGGGAGTGCAGCCACAGCCAAGTCTATGGCAGCACTGGGGGATCAGCTCTACAGGTGGATACTAGGAAGTCTGCAATGCCAATAGCAATAGGGGAGTCGATAGTTAGGTGAACAGACAGGTATTTTTGTGGCCAAAGATGTGAATCTGGGATGGTGTGTTGCCTCTCTGATCCAGGGTCAAGGATGTCACTGAGCGGCTCTAGTGCACCCTTAGTGGAGAGGGTGAACAGCCAGCAGTCGTGATCCATGTAGTTAGGAACAACATAGGTAGAAAGAGGGACGTGGCTCTGCAGTCAGAATATAGGGACCTAGGTAGCAAATTAGCAAGCAGGACATCAAAACTTACTATTACTTACTAACTTACTATAAACTCACAATTATTCCCAGTATCACACGCAAGTGAGTACAGGAATGGGAGGATTAAGCAGATGAATGCATGGCTAGAAAGATGGTTCAGGGGACAGAGCTTTAGATTCTTGGGACATTGGGACCAGTTCAGGAGGAGATGGGACAGGTGCAGGCCGGACAGGTTGGACCTAACAGAGCTGGGACTGAGCTCCTTGCTAGTGCTGTTGACAAGGGTTTAAGCTAACTTGGCAGGGGTGTTGGAACCAGGAGATTATATCAGAGAGAACACAGAATACTGGGAGAGAGATAGCACTGGAATAGGAAATAATAAATTATTAGGTGAGTTCAGAGTAAAAGAGAAAGTAATAAAGTCTAAATCAGGGTTACTGTACATGTAATAAAAACAGAAAATGCTGGAAAAACTCAACAGGTCTAGCAGCACCTGTGGAGAGAGAAACAGGGTTAACGTTTTGAGTCCGTTTGACACTTTTTCTGAACTGCCCTGAAGAAGACCTGCTGACTTTTCCCAGCATTTCCAGTTCTTATTTCAGATTTCCAGCATCTGCAGTATTTTGCTTTTATCTTACTGTGCATTTATGTGAATGCAAGAGTGTGCTAAATAAGATTGCTGAGTTACAGGTGCAGACTGCCATGTGGAATTATGATGTTGTGGCTATAACAGAGACCTGGCTCAAAGCAGGGCAGGACTGGGTGTTAAATATTCCTGGATACAAGCTGTTCAGGAAAGACAGGAAAGGAAGGAAAGTGGGAGGGTGGCGGTATTGATTAGGAGAGCCTTGCAGTACTTTAAAGGGGATTTTGAAGGGGGTGCTGGAGCAGAAAGACCTGGGTGTATATGTGCATTGATCATAGAAGGTGGCAGGACAGTTGGAGAGAGCAGTTAATAAAGCATATAGTATCCTGGGCTTTATTAATAGGGGCATAGAGTACAAGAGCAAGGAGGTTGTGCTGAATTTATATAAGGCACTTGTTAGACCTCAGCTGGAGTATTACACTAACTGTTCTGAGCCCAGCTCCTTGGAGTCCCTTGGTCATCGGATCTTATGTCATACTTACATTATCATTAACATAATTGCCTAACTAACATAAACATTAACCTTTTACTCCATACCTCCCCCCTGGTGTAATCTCAAAAAATTATTAAACTAACTTGTTAAACTAGTTACCTTCCCACCATCTCCCCCCAAAGTCTTAACATTACAAGTACAGTTCTGGGCGCCACATTTTAGGAAGGATGTGAACACATTGGAGAGAGTGCAGAAGAGGTTTACAAGAGTGGTTGCAGGGATGAGAAATGTCAGCTATAAGGATTGATTGGAGAGGTTGGGACTGTTCTCCTTTGAGAGAGGAAGGCTAAGTGGAGATTTAATAGAGATGTTCAAAATCATGAGGGGGAAGCTGTTTCTGCTTGTAAAAGGATGAAGAATGAGAGGGCACAGATTTAAAGTGATTTGCAAAAGAAGCAAATGTGATGTGAGAAAAAACTTTTCACACAACGAATAATGAGTGGTTCGGGTCTGGAATGCGCTGCCTGGAAGTGTGGTGGAGGCAGGTTCAATCAAGGCATTCAAGAGGGCATTGGATGATTATTTGAATAGAGGCAATGTGCAGGGATATGGGGAAACGGCAGGGCAATGGCACTGGGTCATAATGCTCATTTAGAGAGCCAGTACAGACACGATGGGCTGAATGACCTCCTTCTGTCCCATTAAAATTCTGTGATTCAATGAAGTCACACATAAGGTAAGAGGAGCCTCATTCAGCCCAAAATCAATATGAAGCATAGGACAATGAGCCAAACCGTTCTCCCTGCCTGATGCCCAGCAATGTCCACACCTCAGACTCCAGGTCTGCAACTCGGAGAAGAAGTTGCCTGAGCTGCAGACATTTCCTGCAGATATGGTTGTCTGGGATTGCAGTGCATTCCACAGATTCCCACATTCGCAGTCATGGCACACCACCAGCCCTGACGTTTCAGCCTAACCGTCTTTATTTAATTAGTCATTTAGTTAATAATTTACATAGATAAAGTATTAGAAAGTTACACTCCCCTAGCTTAGAGACAAAGGAAGAAAACTTACCAACTACAAAGAGGATGAAAGGTAGGAAAGATGCACCTTTTTGCCCCTCTCCACTGAATTGCCACCTGAACCAAACCCCCGACTAGACACTAAGTCTCCATCTCACTCTGCTGGAACATCCTCTCTGAGCATCTCCCTTACTCCATGCGGTTTGAGAAACCTGTCAGCTTATATTGAGCCTCTAATGAGTCACTAGCTACTTTAGCTTTGTGCTACTATAATTATCACATGTTGAAATAACTACTTTCAGCTAATAGACAGATAACTACCATTGCCAGGCAGCTCCCTGTTTAACAAGGCTATTTAACTCACTTGAAGGTTGAAAGTTCTTTGTCAGAGCATTACTGTTAACCTACGTTTAAACTTGAGAGAAAACTTATCAGAACTTACCACCTGAACGTGGACACAAATAACATACCAGAAATGTTGGGGAACACAGTGTTTAGTGAGAGGGAGGAACTGAAAAAAATCAGTATTAGTAGGGAAATGGTGTTGGGGAAATTGATGGGATTGAGCCGATAAATCCTCAGGGCCTGATAATCTACATCCCAGAGTACTGAAAGAAATAGCCCTAGAAATAGTGGATGCATGCATTGGTGGTCATCTTCTAAGATTCTATAGCCTCTGGAACAGTTCCTACAGATTGAAGGGTAGCTAATGTAACCCCACTATTTAAAAAGGGAGGTAGAGAGAAACAGGGAATTATAGACCAATCACCCTGATGTCGGTAGTGGGGAAAATTCTAGATTCCATTATAAAAGATTTAATAGTTGAGCACTTGGAAAACAGTGGCAGAATGGGACAGAGTCAGCATGGATTTACGAAAGGGAAATCATGCTTGACATATCTACTGGATGTAACTAGTAGAGTTGATGAGGGGGAGCCAGTGGATGTGGTTTATTTGGACTTTCAGAAGGCTTTCGACAAAGTCCCACATAAGAGATTGTCGTGTAAAATTAAAGCACATGGGATTGGGGGTAGTGTATTGAGATGGATAAAAAACTGGTTGGCAGACAGGAAACAAAGAGTAGGAATAAAGGGGTCTTTTTCCGAATGGCAGGCAGTGACTAGTGGAGTACCGCAGGGATTGGTGCTGGGACCCCAGTTATTCACAATATATATTAATGATTTAGATGAGGGAACTAAATGTAATATCTCCAAATTTGCAGATGAGACAAAGCTGGGTGGGAGGGTGAGCTGTGAGGAGGATGCAGAGATGCTTCAGTGTGATCTGGACAAGCTGAGTGAGTGGGCAAATGCATGGCAGATGCAGTGTAATGTGGATAAATGTGAGGTTATCCGCTTTGGTAGCAAAAACAGGAAGGCAGGTTATTATCTGAATGGCTATAAATTGAGAGAGGGGAATGTACAACGAGACCTGGGTGTCCTCCTACACCAGTTGCTGAAGGTAAGCATGCAGGTGCAGCAGGCGGTAAAGAAGGCAAATGGTATGATGGCCTTAATAGCCAGAGGATTCGAGTACAGGAACAGGGATGTCTTGCTGCAATTGTACAGGGCCTTGGTGAGACCACACCTGGAATATTGTGTACAGTTTTGGTCTCCTTATCTGAGGAAGGATGTTGTTGCTATAGAGGGAGTGCAGCGAGGGTTTACCAGACTGATTCCCGGGATGGCGGGACTGACATAAGAGGAGAGATTGAGTCGGTTAGGATTATATTCACTGGAGTTCAGAAGAATGAGGGGGGATCTCATAGAAACCTATAAAACTCTAACAGCACTAGACAGGGTAGATGCAGGAAGGATGTTCCCGATGGTGGGGGGAGTCCAGAACCAGGGGTTACAGTCTGAGGATACGGGGTAGACCATTTAGGACTGAGATGAGGAGAAATTTCTTCACCCAGAGAGTGGTGAGCCTGTGGAATTCGTTACCACAGAAAGTAGTTGAGGCCAAAACATTGTATGTTTTCAAGAAGGAGTTAGATATAGCTCTTGGGGCGAAAGGGATCAAAGGATATGGGGAGAAAGTGGGAGCAGGCTATTCACAGAATCAGAGAATCACACAGTGCAGAAGAGGCCCTTCAGCCCATCAAGTCTGCACCAACATTGAGTTGGATGATCAGCCATGATCATAATGAATGGTGGAACAGGCTCGAAGGGCCGAATGGCCTACTCCTGCTCCTAGTTTCTACGTTTCTATGTTTCTATGAACCAAATTTCCACACACCCCGTCTACGGCTCCCCTCCATCTGCCTCCATCCCCATACTACACGAGACGGAGCTTGCAGTATTAATGGAGAGGGAGCTCTCTGTAATGAGGGAGAGGGAGCTCTCTGTAATGAGGGAGAGGGAGCTCCCTGTAATGAGGGAGAGGGAGCTCTCTGTAATGAGGGAGAGGGAACTCTCTGTAATGAGGGAGAGGGAGCTCCCTGTAATGAGGGAGAGGGAGCTCCCTGTAATGAGGGAGAGGGAGCTCTCTGTAATGAGGGAGAGGGAGCACCCTGTAATGAGGGAGAGGGAGCTCCCTGTAATGAGGGAGAGGGAGCACCCTGTAATGAGGGAGAGGGAGCTCTCTGTAATGAGGGAGAGGGAGCTCCCTGTAATGAGGGAGAGGGAGCACCCTGTAATGAGGGAGAGGGAGCTCCCTTTAATGAGGGAGAGGGAGCACCCTGTAATGAGGGAGAGGGAGCACCCTGTAATGAGGGAGAGGGAGCTCTCTGTAATGAGGGAGAGGGAGCTCTCTGTAATGAGGGAGAGGGAGCTCTCTGTAATGAGGGAGAGGGAGCACCCTGTAATGAGGGAGAGGGAGCACCCTGTAATGAGGGAGAGGGAGCACCCTGTAATGAGGGAGAGGGAGCTCTCTGTAATGAGGGAGAGGGAGCTCTCTGTAATGAGGGAGAGGGAGCTCCCTGTAATGAGGGAGAGGGAGCACCCTGTAATGAGGGAGAGGGAGCACCCTGTAATGAGGGAGAGGGAGCTCTCTGTAATGAGGGAGAGGGAGCTCTCTGTAATGAGGGAGAGGGAGCACCCTGTAATGAGGGAGAGGGAGCTCTCTGTAATGAGGGAGAGGGAGCTCTCTGTAATGAGGGAGAGGGAGCTCCCTGTAATGAGGGAGAGGGAGCACCCTGTAATGAGGGAGAGGGAGCTCTCTGTAATGAGGGAGAGGGAGCTCTCTGTAATGAGGGAGAGGGAGCTCTCTGTAATGAGGGAGAGGGAGCACCCTGTAATGAGGGAGAGGGAGCACTCCGTAATGAGGGAGAGGGAGCTCTCTGTAATGAGGGAGAGGGAGCTCTCTGTAATGAAGGAGAGGGAGCTCCCTGTAATGAGGGAGAGGGAGCACCCTGTAATGAGGGAGAGGGAGCTCTCTGTAATGAGGGAGAGGGAGCTCCCTGTAATGAGGGAGAGGGAGCACCCTGTAATGAGGGAGAGGGAGCACCCTGTAATGAGGGAGAGGGAGCTCTCTGTAATGAGGGAGAGGGAGCTCTCTGTAATGAGGGAGAGGGAGCTCTCTGTAATGAGGGAGAGGGAGCTCTCTGTAATGAGGGAGAGGGAGCACCCTGTAATGAAGGAGAGGGAGCACTCTGTAATGAGGGAGAGGGAGCTCTCTGTAATGAGGGTGAGGGAGCTCTCTGTAATGAGGGAGAGGGAGCTCCCTGTAATGAGGGAGAGGGAGCACCCTGTAATGAGGGAGAGGGAGCACCCTGTAATGAGGGAGAGGGAGCACCCTGTAATGAGGGAGAGGGAGCTCCCTGTAATGAGGGAGAGGGATCTCCCTGTAATGAGGGAGAGGGAGCTCCCTGTAATGAGGGAGAGGGAGCTCTCTGTAATGAAGGAGAGGTAGCTCTCTGTAATGAGGGAGAGGGAGCTCCCTGTAATGAGGGAGAGGGAACTGTCTGTATTAATGGAGAGGGAGCTCTCTGTAATGATGGTGTGGTGTCTAACAGGGGAGAGGAAGCTCTCAGTAGCAAAGTAGAGGGAGCTTTCAGTAATAAAGGTGATGGAAGTCTCTGTAATAAGGGAGGGGGAACTCCCAGTAATAAAGGAGATTTTAATATGAGAGACAGAGTAGTAATAGAGAGGGAGCACTGTAATGACAGCAAGGGTGCTGTCTAATTGCTGAGGGAGCTCTCAGTCTAAGGGTGAGGGAGCTCTCTGTATGCAGAAGAGGGGTAGAGCAGGGTCTCTGTAATAAGGCTGAAGGAGCTGTCTGTAATAAAGGACCTTTTAGGACAGAGGTGAGGAGAAGTTCTTTCTCTCAGACGGTTGTGCGGCTTTGGAACTCAGGCGGAGTCATTGAATATCTTTAAGGCAGAGGAAAATAGATTCTTATTAGGCGAGGGAATCAAGGTTATCGGGGGTAGATGGGAATGTGGAAATCGAAGTACAAACAGATCAGCCAGGATCTTATTGAAAGGTGGAGCAGGCTCGAGAGGCTGAATGGCCTACTTCCACTCCTATTTCGCATGTTTGTATGTATGAGAGGGAGCTCTGTAATAAGGGTGAAGGAGATCTGTAATATGGGCGAGGGAGCTCACTGTAACCAGGGATAGGGAGACCTCTGTAATAGGGGAGAGGGAGATCTCAGTAGTAAGGGATCTGTCTGCAATAAGAAAGAAGGAGCTGTCTGTAATAACAGACAGTGAGCTCCCTGTAATAAGGGAGAGGGAAATCCCTGTAATAAAGGAGAGGGAGCTCTCAGTAAAAAAGGAGACGGAGCTCTCTGTAATAAGTGAGAGAGAGCTCTCTGTCATAAGTGAGGGAGAGCTCTTTGTAATTTGGGAGAGGGGTCTCTGTAATAAGTGAGAGAGAGCTCTCTGTAATTTGGGAGAGGGGTCTCTGTAATAAGTGAGAGAGAGCTCTCTGTAATTTGGGAGAGGGGTCTCTGTAATAAGTGAGAGAGAGCTCTCTGTAATAAGTGAGAGAGAGCTCTCTGTAATTTGGGAGAGGGGTCTTTGTCATGAGGGAGAAGGAGCACTCTGTAATTTGGGAGAGGGGTCTTTGTCATGAGGGAGAAGGAGCGCTCTGTAATTTGGGAGAGGGGTCTTTGTCATGAGGGAAAAGGAGCCCTCTGTAATATAGGAGAGGGGGCCCTTTGTAGAAATGTACAGGAAGCTCTCTAATAATGGAGATGACACCCTGAATAATGGAGAGGGGGGCTTAGTATTAAGGGAGGGAATTCTCAATAATAAGGGAGAGGGACAGGTTTCCGAAGAGGTCATTGAATTTTGATTTCTCATCAGAAACATTTTCAAAGTCTGAGTTTGTTCACTGCCTGTATCTTGATGCTTCCTATCTTGACTTTTCCATTGCTGCCTAGAGCCATAATGTTGGACTTTACTTCATTTATGTTAAGTCCAAAAGAGCCACTGTGTTTTTTGACTAGGCCTTCCGTAGTCTTTTCCTTTGTTCTGGCTATGAGTGTGATGTCATCTGCATACCAGAGTTTCCTTATGCAATGACCAGCTGTGATGTCGCCACATCTCTCTGTAACCCTTCCTGCACTATCCGCATTATCTATTCTCCCACAGCATTGAACACTATGGGTGACAGAAGACCCCCTGCCTGACTCCCTTCTCAAACTGGAATGAGCTTGTATGCCCATCGCCAACTCTGATCCCTCCTGAAGCATTTCTGTACAGCTCTTGTATTTTCTACACAAGATGTTTGGGTAGACCAAAGTCTATAAATGTCTTCCATGAAGTATCATGCTGGAGAGTGTTGAAAGTTTTGGCAGTCATTGAACGTGAGCCTAAGCTGGCTCCCTGCTTATTTTCACATTGCTCTATGAGATTTCTGAACACAAGTACAGCGTCAGTTGTACCCTTTCCAGGAATGAAGCTAAACTGTAGCTCCACCACTTCTCTGTTCACACAGGGTGACTGTCTCCCTGACAATGTCAAGTAGAACTTTAAAAACATGACTGACAATGTTTTGGACAGTCCAGTGTGCCTGCTATTTTGGGCATTGTGACCATCTCAGATGTAGTCCACTTGCAAGGTCATTCACTTGTTGTCCCGATCTAATCAATAATCTCTCATGGCATCTATTATTGTTTTACCTCCTGTCTTTAGTGCTTCCACTGGTATCTGATCTGGTCCTTCTGCCATTCCATTCCTAATATTCTTTATAGCTTTACTTATCTCGTCTTTCAGTGCTTAAGTACTGACTCAATACAAGTCAAGAGTGTGACGGAATGTTCTCCACTTGCCTGAATGACTACAGTTCCAACAACACCCAAGAAGCTTGACACCATCCAGGACAAAGCAACTCGCTTGATTGGCACCCTGTTCACCACTGTAAAGAACCACTCCCTCCACCGTGGCACACCGTGTCGCCTGTATGTACCACCTACAAGTTGCATTGAAGTTACTTTCCAAGGCATTTATGACAGCACCTCCTAAACCCATGAGGTGAAGAGGGCCTTGGTTGCCGGTTGGAGAGCCAGTGAGAGCCCTGTGTCACCTCATTTCGGGAAGACCCGCCACACCTTGTTCCACTCAGGCACTTGACAGACTAATGGTGGGCCTTACGCCGGAATCAAGGACACCAGGGTGGAAGTCCCGTTCACCGAGAACTGTCGGCCATTGAAGAGCAGTGCCACTGAGAAGGTGGTGTGTGCTGTCAGCACAACACCCACCCAAGTGAACTTGTGTTGCAGTTCCTCTAAGACAAGTACATTCTTCCTTTGGTGAGAAGACCAAAACTTTATACAGTACTCCAATTGCAGTCTCCATGTCCAAATGCAGCAAGACCTGGACAATATCCAGGCTTGGGTTGACAAATAGCAAGTAACATTCACGCCTCACAAGTGCCAGGCAATGACCGTCTCCAACGTAACCAGCGCCCCTTGATATTCGATTCTCTTAATCCCCCACTGACTGGGGTTATCATTGACCAGAAACAGAACTGGAATAGCCATATAAATACTGTGGCTACAAGAGCAGGTCAGAGGCTGGGAGTTCATCAGGGTGTAACTCATCTTCTGACTCTCCAAAGCCTGTCCACCATCTACAAGGCAAGAGTCAGGAGTGTGAAGGAATACTTTCCACTTGCCTGGATCAGTGCAGCTCCAGCAACACTCAGGAAGTTTGACATCATCCAGGACAAAGCAATTGCTTGATTGGCACTCCATCCACAAACATTCACTCCCTCCACCACCGACACACAGTAGCAGCAGTGTGTAGCATCTACAAGATTCACTGCAGGACCTCACCAAGGATCCTTCACCCCTGTAAGCCCTTCCCCACCTTAGTCCTCCCAACCCCCCCAACTCCCACCCCACTTAGCCTCTCCGCCTTCCTGATTCCCTCAGACACCCTTACTTCTTCCGCCACCCTTAGTCCTTCACCCACCAACTCCTTCCTCCACCCTCACTTCCTCCCCTCTCCGCAATCCTTCCTCCCCCTAGACTCCTTCCCCTCTCCACACTTCTTCCCCTGTTTGAACTCTATCCTTTTCACCTTCCACTCCCCATACACCTACCTCCCTAGTTGCCATCTTCTCTCTGTTATCCCCCTCCCCCTGTACTCTCTCCCCTCCAACCTCACCCTCACTGATGCCTTCATTCCCCATTCCCAACCTCATCCCCCAACATTTTCATGCCCTCCTCCTCCCAATCTCACCCCCCTGATGCATTCATTCCCCCCCCCATCCCAACCTCACCCAGAGAGTCTTTTCCTCCCCCAGTCAATCCTAGATCTTCCTCTCCCACCCCCTTGGACCGTCACCTGCTGTGAGCATCAACAGAGACTTTCCAACTCCCATGAGCTGCTTCGCAGCAGAACCATGTCCATGAGAATCCACCCAGTAGGCCATGGATGTTCTTCCAGTGTGCTGTTGGTGTCAGGCTCCAACATCTTCTGCTCCTCGGATGTCCATGATGTGAGCAAGGCCCTGGCAGTAAGTCCCAACGTCACAGTTGTCAAGACGTGTTCTGCACTGGCGTGCTTTCCCGCTGACATGGTCCAACATGGGATGATTCCGGCGGACAGACATTGCTGTATTACTGTGAGGTTCCCAGTGTCCGATAGTGGCAAACGTGGCCCACCATCGACAAGCTGAGCGGACAATCGCAAACTGGTTTCATGACGTTGTGAAACTGATTTTTGGCCTTCTCACCATATTGTCCCCTCACACCACCGAACATGCCCGACACCAGCAGACATGGACAATTCCACCCACTAAGTGAGATCCCTGTGGATGTGGGATGGGTTTATGTGTGTGTGAGTTGAGAGTGATGAGAAGGGAGGAAACCTGGTGGAACGGAGGAAACCATTCCTGGTGAGTTCTATTTTGACACTGGGTGGCTGCCCTGTTTTTCAGGGCATTGGCACTGACCACTGCCCAGACCACAGCTGCTACCACTGCCCAGGCTGGATTAGTGATGTTGCTGCCCGTCCTGGGGCCAGGGTGGGGGTAGAGGACATCACAGCGGGGCCTCCGCTACATCCAAAAGGCGCTCTAGGGATGCATCACTGGATCAGGGGGCTGCAGTTTTCTTGCCTTTAGGGGCCATGTCCTGGGCTGGAAGCGCTGAGGGGTGTGCGCGATGCCAGGCCTGATGAAGTGGCAGAGTGACAATATGGCAGGTGAATCGAAATGGCATGTTTCCCAGGAATGCACGATTAAGGAGAAGGGATTGGGATGAAACAGCGTGAAAATTTGCAGCCGGCAGGTAACACGGTCTTTCTCCCACCTGCTACCGTACTTAGTGCAAATCTGGGATGATTCTGCCCATAGAGTCATTGAGGGTCCAGATGTGATGCACTTTGGGAGGATGAAAATGGAAAGGAAGAATACTACATCTCAGAGACTATTGAAAAGAATAAGGGTGGAATCAGTTGTGGGGGGTGACAGGGGTCTCGGAGAGTCAGCGAAACCCCGATGATGCCCTTTTCAAGAAGGCCATCATCTTCTGTCAATCAGACAATTAACAGGCCAATGACAGCCTTTCCTTGGGAGAAGAGGTCCCGCCTGCTGAAAGCTGCTGGCCAATCAGAGGGAGAGCAGTTCTTCTGCACTCAGCAGCACCACCAGTGAAACGTGAGCTGCTGTCGGTATAACCACCATCCGTGGCCTTGGACTGAGGAGGGACCCGGAGACAGGTGTCTGATGGCGGGAAGGAGTTTGTGAGGTGGGAGTTGCAGGATCAAGGGGGAGGGATGCTTGGCAGTAAGGGCAGGGGTTTGGATCTGAGCGCCCCTTCTCCACACCCATCCCACCAACCCATCCCAATGCTGTATCCCTTGATCAGCTGAGTGCCTTTGAACAAGGGACCCCCACCCCTGCCACAAACCTCCCCCCACTGGGATCCAGGAAGCAAACACAGCAGGGCTTACTCGCCACACACCCCACATGCCAAGTTCCCGTTCCCACCACGGACTTAATAGGCTGGAGGCAGAGAAACAGAAACTTGGGGCAGAATTGTGAGGTCAGTGTGTGGGCGTGATTGGTGGGTCTAGGATTGACTGGGGAATGGACGCTGACCACGATGGGCCCCTGACTGCAAATTCACGCTGGCTGGACAATTAACGGCCAGACAGAGTGAAGCGTGCGCTGAAATGCTGAGCAGTGCTGGGGTCAGGGTGGGAGGAGGTCACACACTGAATGAAATATTCCTGAAGGTAGAGAGCTGCCTCCTGGAGCTGAAGACCTGAAATCAGTTAAATAAAGTTTTTACAAAAAGGGAAAAAATGCCCAAGTATCACAATCAGTCACCTGAACATCAATGTGATAAAATTGCTGTCCATAGATTTTAATTTTTTTTCATTTAATAACAGAAACCTCATCCACGGGCGGGACGAATACAAATACAAATTAAATAAAAATGTTTAAATTTCATTCAAAACATGTCCCTGCTCATGTGACAGAGTTACATGAAGGAACCTGTTTTTAACATTGCTTAAGTTTTTAATGTTTAATTTTAAAAATCCTCAGCGCCCGCATACATGCGCAAACTTCAGCGCGTGTGCTCCTCCCGCCCCCTGCCCAGCAGCACTGAGCGCTGCAGCGCGCGTTCCACATTGGCCGGCTGCTAACTGACCAACCAGCGCAAAATCACAGCTAGAGCCCAATCGCGGGCAGCGGGCGGCTTCCCGTCCACTCCCGGGACCAGCCCACCCGACCTCCACAAAATCCTGGCCTTGGTGTTGTCGGGTGGCCGAGTTGCACTATTAATGATGGAGTTGATCCGCAGACATGGAAACATTAAGTTTATTTACAATATAGTCAGCAGCAACTACACGTGTGCTTTCAACTCCAACTCTATCTCTACACTGACTGAAGTAAGCCACGCTACTCTCCTATTGGTTACTACAGATCATGTGATCTTCCTTAACGAGTATTATTCTTAAAGGTACTTAACACACTAAATAAATCATAATTACTACATTCCTCCCCCTTTAACTCGGCTATACATATTATATTTACAAGTACATATTTCTCCTCAAGACAACATGATATTTACACTGGGTAAGGAATTTACAAGTTTAGTCGTTCAGGTGGTTTCCTGGTACATGTGGAATGTTGCAGCTCCACAACTTGAGATTCTCTGTCAGGAACCTTCTTTTCCGGAGTTGCCTGAACATCAGGTGCTTCGATGGTCACTTGCAGTTCTGTATCCTCAACTCTTACAGGAACATCAGACATGTCAGTCCTGGGTTGAGTATCCTCAACAGGAAATGCAGATCCGGTCATGATCATTGGTGGAACCAAATCTTGGTGATTTGTCTCCCTCTTCCTTAAATGGTCCACATTTTATGGATGATCCGGCCTTCCACCTCCACGTGGTAAGATAGAGGTCCAGTCATCGCACTTATTTCACCCGGTAACCACTTTGGTCCTTCCCTAAAATTTTTCACATATACCGACTCTCACACGGTAAATTCCCTCTCGTGACTATGCCAGTCTAGTCTAGTTTTCTGGTTTCCGTGACTCCTTTCTACCTTCCCCTCTAATTTCAGGAGGATTAAACTCAATCTCATCCTGAGACAGTGTTTCAACAATAAATCCGCAGGTGTGACACCTGTTGTTGTGTGAGGGGTGGTCCTATAATGATAAAAGAAAGTGTGCTAGCTTAGTTGCCAAGGAATCACCAGTTAGCTTTTTCATGCCTGCCTTGAATGTTTGAACTGCCCTTTCGGCCAGTCCGTTTGAGGAAGGGTGGGTACGGTGCAGTTTTCACATGAGTTGAGGCTGATAAACTGTTGAAACTCAGCACTTGTAAATGCCGTGCCGATATCGGAAATGACTTCTTCTGGAAGTCCATGAATGGCAAAACTCTGGCGTAGTTTCTCAATTGTAGCGCCCGACATTGGTGACTTCACCTCATATACGTCCAACCATTTTGAATGGGCATTGACAATGAGCAGAAACATTGTTCCCAGGAAAGATCCAATGTGGTCAATGTGTAACCGCACCCAGGGTCTACCTGGCCGCTCCCATGGGTGTAATGGAGCTGTCACTGGCAACTTTTGCAGTTGCTGACATTGCACACAGTGCTTTACTAAACTCTCTATTTCACCATCCATCCCAGGCCACCATAGATAGCTGTGTGCTATGGTCTTCATTCGGGAAATTCCTGGATGGACACTGTGTAGTTCAATTAAAAGTGGCTCCCTTCCCTTTGGAGGAACTATCACTCGTGCTCCCCACAATAAGATACCATCCTGGCTGGTTATTTCATGTCTCCTGTTGAAGTACAGTTTCATTTCATCAGATATAGGCTCCTGTGACCAACCATGTACCACTTGTTCTCGTACCCGAGATAGGACTGGCTCCTGACAGTCGCCCAACCTCGGACGGCCCGCTTCTACCTCCTACCCAAAATCCACAAACAGAACTGTCCCGGCAGACCAATCGTGTCAGCCTGTTCCTGCCCCACGGAACCCATTTCTCGTTATCTTGACTCCCTTCTCTCTCCCCTTGTCCAGTCCCTTCCCACCTACATCCGTGATTCCTCTGACACCTTACGTCACATCAACAATTTCCAGTTCCCTGGCCCCAACCGCTTCCTCTTCACCATGGACGTCCAATCCCTATACACCTCCATCCCCCACCAGGATGGTCTGAGGGCCCTTAGCTTCTTCCTTGAACAGAGGCCCGAACAATCCCCATCCACTACTACTCTCCTCCATCTGGCTGAACTTGTTCTCACACTGAACAATTTCTCCTTTAACTCCTCTCACTTCCTCCAAATAAAAGGTGTGGCTATGGGTACCCACATGGGCCCCAGCTATGCCTGTCTCTTTATGGGGTATGTGGAACATTCCTTGTTCCAGACCTACTCCGGCCCCCTTCCACAACTCTTTCTCCGGTACATCGATGATTACTTCGGTCCTGCTTCATGCTCTCGTCGGAACCTGGAAAAATTTATTAATTTTGCTTGCAATCTCCACCCCTCCATCATTTTCACATGGTCCATCTCTGACACTTCCCTTCCCTTCCTTGACCTCTCTGTCTCAATTTCTGATGATAGACTGTCCACCAATATCCATTACAAGCCTACCGACTCCCACAGTTACCTCGACTACAGCTCCTCACACCCCGCTTCCTGTAAGGACTCCATCCCATTCTCTCAGTTCCTTCGCCTCCGTCGCATCTGTTCTGATGATGCTACCTTCAAAAACAGTCCCTCTGACATGTCCTCCTTCTTCCTTAACCGAGGTTTTCCACCCATGGTCGTTGACAGGGCCCTCAACTGTGTCCAGCCCATCTCCTGCGCATCCGCCCTCACGCCTTCTCCTCCCTCCCAGAAACATGATAGGGTCCCCCTTGTCCTCACTTATCACCCCACCAGCCTCCGCATTCAAAGGATCATCCTCCACCATTTCCGCCAACTCCAGCATGATGCCACCACCAAACACATCTTCCCTTCACCCCCCCTGGCAGCATTCCGTAGGGATCGTTCCCACCGGGACACCCTGGTCCACTCCTCCATCACCCCCTACTCCTCAACCCCCACCTATGGCACCTCCGCATGCCCACGCAGAAGATGCAACACCTGCCCCTTCACTTCCTCTCTCCTCACCGTCCAAGGGCCCAAACACTCCTTTCAAGTGAAGCAGCATTTCACTTGCATTTCCCCTAACTTAGTCTACTGCATTCGTTGCTCCCAATGCGGTCTCCTCTACATTGGAGAGACCAAATGCAAACTGGGCAACCGCTTTGCAGAACACCTGCGGTCTGTCCGCAAGAAAGACCCAAACCTCCCTGTCGCTTGCCATTTTAACACTCCACCCTGTTCTCTTGCCCACATGTCTGTCCTTGGCTTGCTGCATTGTTCCAGTGAAGCCCAACGCAAACTGGAGGAACAGCACCTCATCTTCCGACTAGGCACTTTACAGCCTTCCAGGCTGAATATTGAATTCAACAACTTTAGATCTTAAACTCCCTCCCCCATCCCCACCCTCTTCCTGTTTCTTCCCCCTCCCTTTTGTTTTTTCCAATAATTTATATAGATTTTTCTTTTCCTACCTATTTCCATTTTTAAAAAATCTATAACTGTAATACCCTGTTGTCAGTCTTTCCACCCCACCCCCACTAGAGCTGTACCTTGAGTGTCCTGCCATCCATTCTTAATTAGCACATTCTCTTAGATAATATCACCACCTTTAACACCTCCCTGTTCCTTTTGTCTGTGACATCTTTTGATTATCTGCTCCTATCACTGCTTGCTTGTCCCTACAACCACCTCCCCCACAACTTCTCTCCCCTCCCCCCCCACCCCACCCCCCCACCCCACACCAACCTTAAACCAGCTTATATTTCACCCCCCTCCTAACTTTACTCAGTTCTGCCGAAGGGTCATGAGGACTCGAAACGTCAACTCTTTTCTTCTCCGCCGATGCTGCCAGACCTGCTGAGTTTTTCCAGGTAATTCTGTTTTTGTTCTGGGACCTGACTTGTCCAGTCTGATCAGTTGAGCACATACCGGCGATGAATGCAAGAAATTTAACAGTAAAACAAGTTCCTGTGGAACTGGGACATGCTCATCATTTTCTTGTAAAGGCAAATGACTAAGGGCATTGGTGTTTGCGATTTGATTACCAGGTCTTTGTATGAAAGTGTATTTGTATACTGCCAGAATTAAAACCCATCGTTGTATTCTTGCTGAGGCTATGGGTGGTATAGCCTTGTCCTCACTAAACAATCCTAGCAATGGTTTGTGGTCTGAAGCGATTGTAAAATGGCGGCAGTGCATGTACTGGTGAAATTTCTTGACACCAAAGATGATGGATAGGCCTTTTTCTATCTCTGAGTTTCCCTTTTCTGCTGTGGTGAGCGTCCTCGATACTGAACCTATTGGCTGTTCCGTGCCATTGTCCATCCGATGAGAGAGCACTGCTCCCACTCCATAGGGAGATGCATCAAAGGTCAGCACCAATTCTTTTGTCTGGTCATAATGCACTGATAGATTGGACGAGTGCAACAATTGTTTCACCTTTATAAAAGCTTCTTTCTGGGGCGCCTCCCAAGACCAACATTAGCTCTTTTTGAGTAGAGAATGCAGGGGGGTCAGCACTGTAGACAAATTGGGTAAGAACTGCCCATAATAGTTGATCATTCCTAGGAATGATTTGAGCTCGGAGGTTTCTTTGGCGCAGGTGGCTCTCTTGTGGCTCTCACTTTTCCTCAATGGGTGGAGGCCCTGTGAATCTACCCGGTGACCCAAATAGATTACCTTCCTCGCTTAGAACGTGCACTTTTCTTTCTACCACAGGCTCTAATCTTGGCTTCTTTTTGACTTAATTTGACTTAATTGCTGGCCAGACTTTTCTCAGATGCAAGCTCAGCATGTCTGATCTCAGTGACTGACTCTCTCAAAATTTCATTATCTGTCTGCTTCTTGGGAAATTCTGCGATTTTTGCTTCCAAAGCCTCTTTGGCTTCCTTTAGCTGATTCTTCAGCTCTTTGTTAGATAGTTAGCTTCACTGAACTGCCACTAGAAAACTATAAAGGTGATGTGCGGGGCAAGTTTTTTACGCAGAGTGTAGTGAGTGTCTGGAATTCGCTGTCAGAGGAGGTGGTGGAAGCAGGTACGATAGTGGTATTTAAGAGGCAGCTTGACAAATACATGAATAGGATGGGAATAGAGAGATACAGACCCCGGAAGTGCAAAATGTTTTAGTTGACGGGCAATATGATCGGCCCAGGCTTGGAGGTCCGAAGGGCCTGTTCCTGTGCTGTACTTTTTTTTGTACTCTTTGTACCTTGGAGTTTATCCGAACTCCTGTTTCTTGGCTGTATCCTGCTGGACATGACTCCCAGGTCTTCCCCTGAGCCCTCTCCGATCACTAGAGTTTCCCTAAACCCTCTTTGATCACCAAGGCTTACCCTGACCCCTCTTTACATTTCTTCTGCTGTGCTTCCATTCTACTGTTTAAGGCAGTCTTCATTTCTTTATGTTGCTAAATGGTCACCCATTTCTTTTACATTTGATCTTGAAGGACAATGAACTGTTCTTTCAACTGTTTAATTTATTGTTGCCCTCTCTCTGGGGTCTCTTGTTGCTTTCCACAGAGTTGCCCTCTCTCTGGGGTCTCTTGTTGCTTTCCACAGAGTTGCCCTCTCTCTGGGGTCTCTTATCCCCTTCAGCAGAGTTGCCCTTTCTCTGGAGTCTCTTTTAATTTTCTGTCCATAGCCATTTTACTTGTATATACCACTTTAAACGTTTTGCCGCTTTAAGAGCAGTCACCTTTTTTTAAACTCGGGCTGTCTGTGCAGCTGTCGGCTTTTCTGCGCTGGGTCTGTGTTTCCTGTGCTTTTCTGTGCTGGGTCTGTGTTTTCTGTGCTTTTCTGTGCTGGGTCTGTGTTTCCTGTGCTTTTCTGTGCTGGGTCTGTGTTTCCTGTGCTTTTCTGTGCTGGGTCTGTGTTTCCTGTGCTTTTCTGTGCTGGGTCTGTGTTTCCTGTGCTGGGTCTGTGTTTCCTGTGCTTTTCTGTGCTGGGTCTGTGTTTCTTGTGCTTTTCTGTGCTGGGTCTGTGTTTCCTGTGCTATTCTGTGCTGGGTCTGTGTTTCCTGTGCTTTTCTGTGCTGGGTCTGTGTTTCCTGTGCTTTTCTGTGCTGGGTCTGTGTTTCCTGTGCTTTTCTGTGCTGGGTCTGTGTTTCCTGTGCTTTTCTGTGCTGGGTCTGTGTTTCCTGTGCTTTTCTGTGCTGGGTCTGTGTTTCCTGTGCTGGGTCTGTGTTTCCTGTGCTTTTCTGTGCTGGGTCTGTGTTTCTTGTGCTTTTCTGTGCTGGGTCTGTGTTTCCTGTGCTTTTCTGTGCTGGGTCTGTGTTTCCTGTGCTTTTCTGTGCTGGGTCTGTGTTTCCTGTGCTTTTCTGTGCTGGGTCTGTGTTTCCTGTGCTTTTCTGTGCTGGGTCTGTGTTTCCTGTGCTTTTCCAGTTTTGGCTGAATCCCACCATCGTGAGCCTTCTCTTTTACATTTGGAAAACTTCGTTCCCATTCAGAAAAAAACAGCAGCAACTTCCTCTCCCTTTTCTGGGTGATTGTGCAGGACTTTCCCCTTTTACTCCACAGGCTCTTTTGATGTTGGGCATCCCTCACTCTGGGAGACCCAACAGCCTTATGGTCCAATCGAGGAGTATTTTTTGTTTAAATTTAAACCGGCAGCACTGCTCAGATTACCGCTCCTTCCCTTTAACTTACCAGCCTTTCTAACCCTCTGAGCCTGCGGAGCTGCTGCCCACTTTACAGTGTAAGTATAGATTCTCGTTTTTAGTTTGTTTTGGTCTTATGGACTTTCACTCAGGGGTCCTGCAGCCCCGGTACTATTCTTTCAATGTCACGAGTGCTCCGGGAGGTTTATCAGCCATTTGGATTGGGGCCCGTTTCTTCTTTAACCTAAAGACAGCATACCTGGTGACTATATCTTCCTTTCTTTTTAACTTGATTTCTTCTGTTCAATCCTGTTTTATCCTCATCCCCAGCTTGTTGTGGGGTGGCTGAGTTGTACTATTAATGATAGAGTTGATCCACATACACTTCTTGGATGAAAACATTAAGTTTATTTACAATATACTCAGCAGCGACTGTGCACAATACTCCAAGGGCGGGAGTTTTGGGTTGTCAGGTGGGCGCGGTGGACAGGCTGGGGAGCGGCTGCGAAACGGGTCTCCGCCCGCAATCAGCCCCTGACCGCGATTTCACGCTGAAAGGCTCAGGGCTGCCACGGTGGGGGTGGGAGGAGGGTGGGCGCTGAAGGCTCAGGGCTGCCAGGGTGGGGGTGGGAGGAGGGTGGGCACTGAAGGCTCAGGGCTGCCAGGGTGGGGGTGGGAGGAGGGTGGGGGTGGGAGGAGGGTGGGCACTGAAGGCTCAGGGCTGCCAGGGTGGGGGTGGGAGGAGGGTGGGCACTGAAGGCTCAGGGCTGCCAGGGTGGGGGTGGGAGGAGGGTGGGCGCTAAAGTCTGCGGGGGCGCAGTGAAAGCTCCCTGAAGGCAGAGAGCTGTCCTGGGAGCTGAAGAATTTTAAACCATGAAATAAAGATTTGGAAATGCAGGAAAAATGTCCACACATCAGACCCCCTCACGTGAACATATAGATTATAAAAATTCTGTTAAAACATTTTTATTTTTAAAAAATTAATATCGAAAACCTCATCCTGCCTGTGGATGAGGTTTCCTCAAAAATCTAAAGGCCACCTGGCCGATTCACCCACTTACCAACCGGAATGTTGGATGGGCAGTGACATATCGCACTTCATTAATACACTAATGGCTTTAATAGGCCTCTTAACCATCAGCGGGTACGCTGCTGACTCCTGCATTTCCGCGATGATGTCAGGACGCTCGCCCGACCTCATCATGTGCTATTTTACACCTGATCAGGTCAGGCACACGCCCGCCCATGGGATATAAAATTCTGCCCCAGGTGTGGTCTCACCACAGCTGCAGTAAGACATCCTTTCTCCTGTACTCAAATCCTCTCACAATGAAGGCCAACATATCATTTGCCTTCTTAACTGTTTGCTGCACTTGCATGCTTGCTTTCAGTGGCTGATGTACAAGGACACTCAGGTCCCTTTGTACATCAACATTTCCCAATCTATCACCATTTAAATAATACACTGCCGTCCTGTTTTTCCTACCAAAGTGGATAACTTCACACTTATCCACATTACATTGCATCGTCCATGTATTTTCCCACTCACTCAACCTGTCTAAATCACCTTGAAGCCTCTTAACATCTTCCTCATCGCTCACATTCACACCCAGTTTTGTGTCATCAGCAAACTTGGAAATATTACATTTGTTTCCCTCATCCAAACCATTGATTATGTATTGTGAATAGCAGAAAATAGCTGAAAGGCGGTAGGGCCTCCAAATGCCAAACTCCCCCATCATTTAAATGCCCAACCCATCATCAAACCCGCCACTGGTGAGGGCACAAGATTCCACCCTGGATATGCGGAGGGGCCATGGGGTAAATGTACACAAATCCTAAGAGGTGAAAGGAGCAATTGGTAAGGTTGGTGTTGGGATAATTTGTGAGAGGAGGTGGAGGCTGAGTGGGGGAGAGTGAGGGGGGAGAGTGAAGGAGAGAGTGGAAGGGGAGAGAGTGCTGGGGGAGAGTGAGATGGGAGTGTAAGGGGGGAGAGTGAGACGATGAGAGGGAGGGGGAAAAAGTGAATGGGAGAGTGAGGGAGAGAGAGTGAGGGGAGAGTGGGGAGAGAGTGTGGCATGAATGAGGGAGACAGTAAGGGGGAGGGGAAGGAGGGGTGAGGGGGAGAGAGTGAGGGGGGAATGGGGGAGAGTGATGGAGAGAATGGGGTAGAGTGAGATGGGACTGTAAAGGGAAGAGTGAGACGGTGAGAGTGAGGGGGAGAGTGAAGAAGAGAGAGTGAGGGGTAGAGTGGGGAGGGAGTATGGGGGAATGAGGGAGAGAGTGAGGGGGAGGGGAGGGAGGAGTACGATAGAGAATGAGGAGGGAATGGGGGAGAGTGAGGAGGAGAGATTGTGAGGGGAGTGAGGGAGAGAATGAGGGGGTGGGGAGGGAGGAGTGAGGGGGAGAGCAAGGGGGAGAGAGTGAGGAGGAGAGAGTGAGGGGGAATGGGGAGAGTGATGGGGAGAGTGAAGGGGAGAGCGAGATGGGAGTGTAAGGGGGAGAGTGAGAGGAAGAGAGTGAATGGAAGAGTGAGGGAGAGAGCGTGAGGGGAGAGTGAGAGGGATAGTGGGGAAAGAGTGTGGGGGAGTGAGAGAGAGAATGAGGGGGAGGGGGAGTGGGAAATGGGGGAGAGCGATGGGGAGACTGAGGGGGAGAGTGAGATGGGAGTGTAAGGGGGAGAGTGCGACGATGAGAGTGAGGGGGAGAATGAGGGAGAGAGAGTGAGGGGAGAGTAAGGGGCAGAGTGGGAAGAGAGTGTGGGGGAGTGAGGGAGAGAGTGAGGGGGAGGGGGAAGTGAGCAGTGAGGGGGGAGTGAGACGATGAGAATGAGGGGGGAGAGCGAGGGGGAGAGTGGGGAGAGAGTGCGGGGGAGTGAGGGAGAGAATGAGGGGTGAGGGAGAGTGATGGGGAGAGTGAGGGAGAGTGAGTGAGTGTAAAGGGGAGTTTGAGAGGGTGAGTGATGGAGCGAGGTGAGGGGGAAGAGTGTGAGGGGGTTAATTAGACGCAGTTGGTGAGTGTGTGTCTAGAGCAGAGGACATGCAGGGTGAAAGTTTGTTTGGGGTAGATATTGTTCTGAGGCAGGATAAGAATTGTGACTGTATTTTTAATGCTGTTGATTTTTTCCCTGGGGGTCCTTCACTTTGGCAGCATATGACTAATTAATTACAGACAATGGAAAATATCCATTGGGCAGCTCAGGCCTAATTTTCCCAATGGGCTCACAAAATGGAACTGCCCTAATTCAGTATGAAGCAGTAATCATACAGTATGACTGCTGTGGGAAATAAGACAATGACATATTAATGCTGAAGGAAGATTTGGAGCTATTTTCTGTATCTAATCAGTGCTGTGCTTGCGTGAAACTAATTGACACAGACACTGGGTGACAGGTATTAATTCCTCATGTGACCAGTGATCTCTAATACACAAGTGAGCTTCGTGGAAAATCAGTTCATGGTGAAATAAACCTAACCTAAAAAAATCTTCAAGGTTGTACACTTGCTGCCGTTTACACTAGTGTAACAGTCAATCTGATTTAAAAGCCAACCAAATAATTTTTGGCCTAAAAAGATATAATTTTTCATATATCTCATGTAAAAGTTGACTCTGGTTTTTAAGGGATCAAAGCCCAAAAATTTCAGAATCAAAATATAATCCTGGAGATGTTAATGTTTTGATTTCAATGTAAATGCATATATACCAACGAAAATAAATACTGGTCATTAAATGCTTAAAACATTTCTACTTTTACGTTTTGTTTTTATTTAATCAAATTATTAAAGTGATTATCGTATGAATGATAATTAAGATGAATTCTTGAGTGTTGTTTATTTTTACTTTATTCTATAGTGATGGCCTTTTTTGGATGTTACTGAGCCCAAATAAAGCAAGCATGTTAACCCCTCGAAAACATAACCATGTAAAAACCGACTCCATGACTTTTGGCTTGAAAATTGGTCTCAATTATTTGGCTTTTACACAAGTATATATGGTAATTAAATGACGTCAATTAAATGGAGCAGGAAATGAACCAAAGACATACTAGAATCACTAAAAACAACGGTTAAAATACGAAATAGAGCAAACTAAAACTGGAGCAGGCCAGTCCAACCTGTGATAAGATGCAGCTCATGCAATTAATGTGACAGAATATATGTGATGAGCTAAATTCACCATCCCCCTGAATGGTGTGGCTGCAACAAAACTCAGGAAGTTCAATGCTATTCATGATGCAGCAGCTACTTGAGCAGTGGCTCTGACACTGGACTCACCATCCAGCCACCCTCACTGCTGCACTGTGGCTGCGATAAGTACAATCTATGGGATGTGCAGTAACAACACAATTTTTGGAGACCCCAATGATTTTTTCTGGATTTACTGTGGTGAGACACTGACCCTCCTATTCCATGAGCCTCAATTTTGTAAACCAGCCTTTGTCGAATGCTTTCCTAAAATCCATATAGACAACATCCATGACATTCCCTTCATCAACCTTCTCTGTTACATCATCCAGATATTCAATTAGATTAGTCAAGGACAATCCTCCTTTCACAAATGTCTGTTGTCTCTCCTTGGCCAACTCAAATCTCTCCAAGTTCCTGTTGATTTTTTCCGTGAGTATTGTTTCTAAAACCTTACCCACCACTAATGTTAAACTGACTGGCCTGTAGTTGCTAGGACTGTCTTTACCCCGTTTCTTGAATAAGGGCATTGCATTTACCAATCACCAATCCTCTGGGACCTCCTCCATATTTAGGGAGCATTGGAAAATTATGGCAAGCCCTTCTGCTATCTTCACTCTCACCTCCTTTAGTAACCTGGGATGCAAGCCATTGGGACCAGGCGACTTATCCACTCTAAGCATTACCAGCTTTTCCAGTGCATCTGCCTATCAATTTTCACTCCATCCATTACCTCTACCACCTCCATTCCTTCAGATATCTTGCCAGCAACCTCTTCCTTAGTAAACACCAATACAAAGTACTCACTAAGTATTCCAGCCTTGCCTGTAAACATACATCACCCCATAATAGTCCCTAATCAGAACCACCCTAGCTCTTACAACCCGCTTACAATTTGCATGTTGGTAGAAGATTCTTTGATTCCCTTTTATGTTCACTGCCATTCAATTCTCATCTTCTCTGTTGCCAGTTTTAGTTTCCTCTTCACCTCCCCTCTCAATTTACTATATTTGACCTGGTTCTCAGCTGAAGAATTCACCTGACTTGCACCATACATCCTCTTTTTTATTTCATCATATTCTCAATGTCCTCATCATCCAAGGAGCCCTGGTATTGTTTTCCCTCCCTTACCCTCTTGTTGGAATATACCTAGTCTATAACTGAATCACCAGGGAGGCGACACACCATTTGGGTTTCCTTAAAGGTCATCCATTGTTCAGTTACACTTTTTCCTGTCAGTCTTTGGTTCCATTTTACTCTGGGTAGATCCTTCTCATCACATTGAAGTTAGCCCTCTTCCAATCGAAATGTTCTACTTTAGATTGTTCCTTGCTCGGTGCCATTATTAATCTAAACATCATGATTATGAAGGTCATTCTTACTCTAGTATTCTCCCACAGACACTTGGTCCACCTTATTCCCCATCCCCAAGAACATACTGAACAAGGAACAAAAACAGAATTACCTGGAAAAACTCAGCAGGTCTGGCAGCTTCGGTGGAGAAGAAATCAGTTAACGTTTCGGGTCTTCATGACCCTTCGGCAGAACACTGTCTGCCGAAGGGTCATGAAGACCCGAAGCGTTAACTGATTTCTTCTCCACCGATGCTGCCAGACCTGCTGAGTTTTTCCAGGTAATTCTGTTTTTGTTTTGGATTTCCAGCATCCGCAGTAGCTTTTAGCTTTTTGTTTTTATCTCTGAACAAGGAAGTTGTCCTGAACACATTTCAGAAATTCTTCTCCCTCCTTTCCCTTAACTCTAACATTATCCAAATTGATGTTTGGGTCATTAAATAATAATATCACCGTTCTATAGTTCTTGAATATCTCTGTAATTTTGGTGCAGATTTGCTTCTCTATCTCTCCCTCATTATTTGGAGGTCTAGAGAATACCCCCAGCAATGTGATCCTCCCCTTTTTGCTTCTCAGCTCTAACCAAATATATTCTGTCCTTGCCCCCTCAAGGACACCTTCTCATTTTAACACCACAATGTCTTCCCTGTCTTCTCTAATTAGTACTGTCACCCCACCTCCCTTTTCCCCTCCCTTTTTTGAACACTTTATATCTTTGTATATCAAGCACCCAGTGCGCACCATTTTTAATCCATGTTTTCTTTATTGCCACGACATCATATTCCGACACAGATATTTGTGCTTGGCCTCACCAGCCTCATTCACCTCAATTACTGTATCGCAAACCTGTCTTTGTCTTCCTTGGAGTCCTTCTTAGCCTTTTCCAAACTAACATGAAACTATTTCCTTTTCCAGTACTGTCGAACACTCACTCCCTTATACACCTCATTCTTCTTTTCTGCTTCTATATGCTGGTGCCCGTCCACCTGCCAATTTAATTCAAACCTGCCCCAACTACACGAGTGAACCTCCCTGTGAGAACATTGGTCCCAGTCTTGTTGAGGTGCAACCCATCCTTTTGAATAGGTGTCTCTGCCCCAGAACTGGTCCCAATGCCCAAGAATCTGAAGCCCTTCCCCCCTGCACCATGCCTCAAGCCACACATTGATACTCCCTATCTTCTCATTTCTATTTTCGCTAGTGTTTGGCTCTGGGAGTAATCCAGACATTATTACCATTAAGGTCTTACTTTTTACTGCCTCCCTGGATCCTGAAAATCTGACCGTAGGACCTCAATACCTGCCCTCTCTATGTCTTTGGTACCAACATGTACCACAACTTCTAGCTTACTCCCTTCCCCCTGCAGCTTCTCCGTGATGTCCGTTACCCTGGCACCAGGGAGGTAATACATCCTTTGGGACTCACAATGATGGTTACAGAATGCCTGTCTGTTCTCCTAACTATGGAATCTGCTGTAATGACTACATTTCTACTCCTTGCTGTTCTATCCTTTGTAGCCCCTAGCCCATTGGTGCTCTGCGTTAGACTGCACTCCCTCAAGGTGTTGTTAGTCCTGGCAGTCTTCAATGCCGAGTACCACTCTGAGAGTGGCACACCCCCCTGATTATTTATGATCAATTATGATGATGCTTCTGTCAGTAATGGTAACCAAACTTCCTTATAGTGGGTCTCCCTTACTATCAGAGCTCAGATAGTGAGTTTCAAATAATCCACATGCAAGTGCTATATTAAGTAGGTGGAATTATAAAGTCTCTGTTACTACTTTCCATGTGTGATGGACAGCGTTTCAGGATGCTTTCTTCAATGGGTGTCAGTGATTTGATTGGAACACAGGGCTCTGCTTTGTTCTATTGTACAGTCTCAAAATTCATCAGTAATTCTGCAACATTTGATAATGATTTTCCTGAGAGATTAAGGCTGGATTTGGAATGATGTGATGGGCAGCCTTGGCGGGAGTGTAATGGAAGCTGGGGATAAGTTGGTTATTATGGTGATGGGCAGCCTTGGCGGGAGTGTAATGGAAGCCGGGGATAAGTTGGTTATTATGGTGATGGGCAGCCTTGGTGGGAGTGTAATGGAAGCTAGGGATAAGTTGATTATTATGGTGATGGGCAGCCTTGGTGAGAGTGTAATGAAAGCTGGGGATAAGTTGGTTATTATGGTGATGGGCAGCCTTGGTGAGAGTGTAATGGAAGCTGGGGATAAGTTGGTTATTATGGTGATGGGCAGCCTTGGCAGGAATGTAATGGAAGCTGGGGATAAGTTGGTTATTATGGTGATGGGCAGCCTTGGCAGGAGTGTAATGGAAGCTGAGGATAAGTTGGTTATTATGGTGATGGGCAGCCTTGGCGGGAGTGTAATGGAAACTGGGGATAAGTTGGTTATTATGGTGATGGGCAGCCTTGGCGGGAGTGTAATGGAAGTTGGGGATAAGTCGGTTATCATGGTGATGGGCAGCCTTGGTGGGAGTGTAATGGAAGCTGGGGATAAGTTGGTTATTATGGTGATGGGCAGCCTTGGCTGGAGTGTAATGGAAACTGGAATAAGTCGGTTATTATGGTGATGGGCAGCCTTGGCGGGAGTGTAATGGAAACTGGAATAAGTCGGTTATTATGCTGTAAGCAGCCTGTAGACATGGGGTTTTAAGAAGGGCCAGCACCTCATGTTGCAAGTTGCTATGGCAACCTGATCTTATTAGGATCAACAGTTTCATTGTTACCAGATCCTTAAGGCTGAAATTTTGAAATTACCATAGGCTGATGTTGCCTTCTTGTGTCCACATAACAACATTTACGTCTTTCCAATTGGCTTTGTTCTATTTGTTGCTGTGGTTTTCATCCGCTGATGTTTCTAAAGGGGTTGCTTGAAAAAAGTTCCAACATTGAGATAAAACTATAGACCCACTTGTCCTAATGTTTATTTGGTGATACATTGGGAGTTCCAGGGCAGGGGGATTCCTGATCGTCATCTTGCCATGCTGCTACACCTTCCCATGCCACTGTCCCATCTATGCTCTGTCTCGAGAGCTGAAGATCTTCAGAAAGTAGAGGGCATTCCAGGAGAATTTTCAT
This sequence comes from Cetorhinus maximus, assembly GCF_964194155.1. Taxonomy (NCBI): domain Eukaryota; kingdom Metazoa; phylum Chordata; class Chondrichthyes; order Lamniformes; family Cetorhinidae; genus Cetorhinus; species Cetorhinus maximus. Next base: position 45,709,230 of record NC_135903.1, on the reverse strand, counting down.
TGTTTAGGATGTCTCTCCACTATCACAGTTGACAGAATCTGTTTGGCTGCATCTCCACTTCTGCATTAAGGCTTTGCAGCGGTCGGTACCAGTCCTGGGGGGGATTGAGAGGTGCCTAAGTATGCCATGTTTCACTGGCTCCTGATGGGAAGGACTCCTCAGGGTCATTAAACAATTCATGTGCTTTGCCTATAGATGTGTTGACCAATCAACAAGGTTGCAGCTGTGGGGGTGAGTGTCCAGGGGCTGGACAGTATGTAGGAAGCTGCACCTTGAGTGTCTTTGTTGCTGACTCTCTCTGGAAGAGAAGGTGACTGGTCTACTTTACCCATTCTAATCTTGATGTAACTTGCCTCCTTATGCCAAATGGAGCAATACCAGCTAGTAAGTTTAGATCATCCGTTTTAGTAGATTTCAGGCAGCCAGTAATATGTTTTGAGAGCCGGCTTCCTGGCCTGGTGAGGTTGTTCCCAGACTGGGCAGGTACATTGGGCAATAGCACAGGGCAAGGGCAATTGTTCTTAATGTTCTCAGGGCAATTCCCCATTTAGAGTTGTCCAGTTTCCTCAGGCTGCTGCTTCTGGCTGCCAATTTTGCTGTTACTTTGATGCCGTGATCTTTGAAGCTCAGGGTATGATTTAACATTACTCCGAGGTATGCTGGCTTAAAGTTGTGTGCCAGTGTTCCCACATGCCAGTGTTCTCCCATGCCAGTGTATGTTCTCCCATGTCAGTGTTCTCCCATGCCGTGTCTCCCATGCCGTGTCTCCCATGCCGGTGGCTCCCATGCCGTGTCTCCCATGCCGGTGGCTCCCATGCCGGTGTCTCCCACGCTGGTGTATGTTCTCCCACGCTGGTGTATGTTCCCCACGCCGGTGTATGTTCCCCACGCCGGTGTATGTTCCCCACGCCGATGTATGTTCTCCCACGCTGGTGTCTCCCACACTGGTGTATGTTCTCCCATGTCAGTGTTCTCCCATGCCGTGTCTCCCATGCCGGTGTCTCCCATGCCGTGTTTCCCATGCCGGTGTCTCCCATGCCGTGTTTCCCATGCCGTGTCTCCCATGCCGGTGGCTCCCATGCTGGTGTCTCCCACGCTGGTGTATGTTCCCCACGCCGGTGTATGTTCCCCACGCTGGTGTCTCCCACATTGGTGTATGTTCTCCCACGCTGGTTATGTTCTCCCACGCTGGTGTATGTTCCCCACACTGGTGTATGTTCCCCACACTGGTGTATGTTCCCCACGCTGGTGTATGTTCCCCACGCTGGTGTATGTTCCCCACGCTGGTTATGTTCTCCCACGCTGGTGTATGTTCCCCACGCTGGTTATGTTCTCCCACGCTGGTGTATGTTCCCCACGCTGGTTATGTTCTCCCACGCTGGTGTATGTTCCCCACGCTGGTTATGTTCTCCCACACTGGTGTATGTTCCCCACGCTGGTGTATGTTCCCCACGCTGGTTATGTTCTCCCACACTGGTGTATGTTCCCCACGCTGGTGTATGTTCCCCACGCTGGTGTATGTTCCCCACGCTGGTTATGTTCTCCCACACTGGTGTATGTTCCCCACGCTGGTTATGTTCTCCCACGCTGGTGTATGTTAAGCTCTTGCTTTGTATCTTTATTCCTAAGATGAAAAGATCTGTGTCTTTTCAGGGATGGCCACAGATGATTAATAACAAAGTAGCTGGTTAGCTCAGCTAGTGCATCAGCAAGGAACTTCTCTACTATGTGAAAGGACTGAGATGCACAGGTCATCAGCATAGAGGAAGCTTCTGGTATCAGGGTGAATGGGCTGGTCGTTTGTATAAAATTGCAAAGGTATGAGAACCCTGCCTTGAGGTAAGAATTTTTTCTGTCTGTGCCATCTGCTTTGTCTGTCAGCCAGTATGTTGCTTTTCAGCTCAATCTGGTATCTTTGGTGATATGGAATAACTTCTGTGCAGGAAACTGATGATTGACTGTGTCATATGCAGTAGCTAAATTGATGAAGGATGTGTTTGTTATTAGCCCTGTCTCATCCTCAAGGTGAGATTTCAAAGTTGGCCTATGGATTTCCCTGGTCTGACTTCTGCTTGTTCAGGGATGAAATGTTTAAAGGGCCCCAAATGATTTAGGATGAGTCTCTCAAACAGTTTGTGGGGTAGGCGGGAGATTGGTCTGAAGCTTTTTGGGCTGGATGGCTCTTTGCCTGGCTTCAGAATTGTCTGTTTTCTTGTTCATCTCCACAGCTTAGGAATCTTGCTGGCTAATAAGCAATTATTGGACATATTGACGAGCCAGATACAGCCACAGGTCCAAAATGCTTGATTTGTTCACATAAGATATTGTCAAGAGCAGCTGCTTTGTTGTGTTATATCACTTTGATACCAAGTAATGGTTCATTCATAGTAAAGGGTTTTGTAAAACATAGAATAATAAAATCAGAATCATTCTGTAGATCTTGGACATTTTTCCCAACTGGACATAGGGTTTCCTTGGCTGTTCAGGAGGAGCTGATGAGTGACCTTGTACGGTTGTTGTGTTTTTGTGATGTCATTTCCTAGCATCCACATAGTTTTTGGTGCTTCCTGTTGCTGAGCAACATACCTGTGCCCTCACTCAGTTCCTGCCATTCTTTTTGTCTCTCATCTGATATAACATCTTCAAGCCTTTCTCCAGTTTCCAGATGGATCTGCCAGAAAACAGTTAGCATAGGCTTCATGGAGGACTTTAGCATCCCTGGAGAGATTTGGGATGTCACTTATACAGTATCCTCAGGGAATGCTATTTCTAGAAGAGGTATTCACTATCTCCACAAACAGGTGGTAATTTTCCAGAGAAGGAGGGATATCTTTGACTTCAACACCCAAGTCTGTAGAAAACCTCTCCTCACTTGCTTTATTGAAATTAAAACATTGACAAAGATGTACTGAGCAAGGAACAACTGATGAAGATTCCTTTTGGATGATGTTGCAAGTTTGGAATATGATCCAGGACAATTCTTTCATTGGTTAGTTATGAAAACACTAAGTCCAGGTCGTAACCATTTTTCCATCAGTTGCTGCTGCAGGATCTAGGTAGCTTTACATCATAAATGAGAGACAGTTGGTTTTCTCTGACCAGCTTTCAATAAACTCTCCATCCTCATTAGTCTCTTAGTACTTGTGTGCTGTGGCTGTTGAAGTGGCCAATCACATCATTCACCTGGTTGTCAGTGAAAGTACCTGGGGAAGTATTTAGGGCTTATATACCACACTGACTGATATTCCTATAAATAGTCGTTTAATAGTACAGATAATACAAAAGTATTGCTGGAAAAAGACATGGTGTTGAAGTATGTTACAGCAGCACCACGAGTGGCATTCTCCACCAACAGGATGCTACCATCAAGCCAAAATGACATTCTGCTTACTAAACGAATGAATAATATGGTATATGAATTTCAGTGCTAGTGTGATGCCAGGCATGTAGACCGTACATTCTAACGACTGGTGGATTATATGAAACAGCATGTCCCTTCGGTTGTTTGGAACAGGCAAAATGCTGACCGTACTCAACCAACCTGTGCTTGCAAAACTCAAAACATAAGGTGGAATCGTCCCAGATTTGCACTAAGTGTGGTAATGGGCAAGAAAATTGATGTTTTACCCGCTAGCTAAGACGGCGGCTGTAGTAATTATGGTTTTAGTGTGTAATGTACCTTTAGGAATAATACGTGCTAGGAGGATCTGTAGTAACCAATAGGACAGTAGCAGGGGCTACCTCAGTGTCAGTGTAGAGACAGAGTTAGAGTTGAAAGCACACGTGTAGTTGCTGAGTATATTGTAAATAAACTTAAAGTTTTCTCCTAAGAAGTGTCTGCAGATCAACTCTATCATTGATAGTACAACTCAGCCACCCTACAACAAACTGGCAACAAGGATAAAACAGGATTGAACAGAAAAAATCAAGTTAGAAAGAAATTGGCACTGTACCTCACCCAGTGATTGTAAGTAGCAAACCCCATTAGAATTGAAGAATTTATGCCTCTCAAAATGCCACAATTTGGGAGAATTAATCCTTTTGAACCAGCCACAGATGATTGGTCTTAATACATAGAATACCTCACATTCTTTTTTTCAAGTGAATGAGATTTTGGGGGAAGAGAAGAGGTGAGCAATTCTCTTGCGTACTTGTGGGAGCAAAATCTACAGTCTGATTGGAAGTTTGACGGCACCCAGTGCCACAGATTTGAAGAATTTTGATGAATTGGTGGACCTCATGAAGTGTCACTTTTAACACAAGCCCTCAGTCACGATGCAGAGGTTCAGGTTTAATTCATGAAATAGAGCCCTGGGTGAGACACTTGCATGCTACATGGCAAATTTGAAGGACATTGTGAGTTCAGTACCACTCTGTACGACATGCTCAGAGATCTCTCTGCTGCTTCCCCTCTCTCTCTCTCTCTCTGCCGCTTCCCTCTCTCTGCGCCCCCCCCGCCTCTGCCACTCCCCACTCTCCCACTGTCTGCCGCTACCCAACCCCTCTCTCTCTCTCTGCTGCTTCCCCACGCTCTGCCATTCCCTCTCTCTTTGCTGACCCCTCTCTCTGCCATTCCCGCTCTGTCTGCTCTGCCCCTCTCTCTGTCATTCCCGCTCTGTCTGCCGCACCCCTCCTCTCTCTCTTTGCCACACCCCCTTCCTCTCTCTGCCGCTCCCCCTCGCTTTGCTGTCCCCTCTCTCTGCTGTGCCCCCTCTTCTCTGCTGTTTACCCTCACTCCATCGCTCTGCCACTCCCACTCTCTCTGCCACTCCCTCTCTCTCTCTGCCGCTCCCCCTCTCTCTCTGCCGCTCCCCCTCTCTCTCTCTGCCGCTCCCCCTCTCTCTCTCTCTGCCACTCCCCCTCTCTCACTCTCTGCCGCTCCCCCTCTCTCTCTCTCTGCCGCTCCCCCTCTCTCTCTCTGCCGCTCCCCCCCTCTCTCCCTCTCTGCCGCTCCCCCCTTTCTCTCTCTGCCGCTCCCCCTCTCTCTCTGCCGCTCCCCCTCTCTCTCTCTCTGCCACTCCCCCTCTCTCTGCCACTCCCCCTCTCTCTCTCTGCCGCTCCTCCTCTCTCTCTCTCTGCCACTCCCCCTCTCTCTGCCACTCCCCCTCTCTCTCTCTGCCGCTCCTCCTCTCTCTCTCTGCCGCTCCCCCTCTCTCTCTCTCTGCCGCTCCCCCTCTCTCTCTCTGCCGCTCCCCCCCTCTCTCCCTCTCTGCCGCTGCCCCCCTCTCTCTCTCTGCCGCTCCCCCTCTCTCTCTGCCGCTCCCCCTCTCTCTCTCTCTCCCACTCCCCCTCTATCTCTCTCTGCCGCTCCCCCTATCTCTGCCGCTCCCCCTCTCTCTGCCGCTCCCCCTCTCTCTCTCTGCCACTCCCCCTCTCTCTCTCTCTGCCGCTCCCTCTCTCTCTCTCTCTGTGCCACTCCCCCTCTCTCTGCCACCCCCTCCCTCTCTCTCTGCCGCTCCCTCTCTCTCTCTGCCACTCCCCCTCTCTCTGCCGCTCCCCCTCTCTCTGCCGCTCCCCCTCTCTCTCTCTGCCACTCCCCCTCTCTCTCTCTCTGCCGCTCCCTCTCTCTCTCTCTGCCGCTCTCTCTCTCTCTCTGCCACTCCCCCTCTCTCTCTCTCTGCCGCTCCCTCTCTCTCTCTCTGTGCCACTCCCCCTCTCTCTCTGCCACCCCCTCCCTCTCTCTCTGTTGCTCCCTCTCTCTCTCTGCCACTCCCCCTCTCTCTCTGCCGCTCCCCCTCTCTCTCTGCCGCTCCCCCTCTCTCTCTCTCTCCCACTCCCCCTCTATCTCTCTCTGCCGCTCCCCCTATCTCTGCCGCTCCCCCTCTCTCTGCCGCTCCCCCTCTCTCTCTCTGCCACTCCCCCTCTCTCTCTCTCTGCCGCTCCCTCTCTCTCTCTCTCTGTGCCACTCCCCCTCTCTCTGCCACCCCCTCCCTCTCTCTCTGCCGCTCCCTCTCTCTCTCTGCCACTCCCCCTCTCTCTGCCGCTCCCCCTCTCTCTGCCGCTCCCCCTCTCTCTCTCTGCCACTCCCCCTCTCTCTCTCTCTGCCGCTCCCTCTCTCTCTCTCTCTGTGCCACTCCCCCTCTCTCTGCCACCCCCTCCCTCTCTCTCTGCCGCTCCCTCTCTCTCTCTGCCACTCCCCCTCTCTCTGCCGCTCCCCCTCTCTCTGCCGCTCCCCCTCTCTCTCTCTGCCACTCCCCCTCTCTCTCTCTCTGCCGCTCCCTCTCTCTCTCTCTGCCGCTCTCTCTCTCTCTCTGCCACTCCCCCTCTCTCTCTCTCTGCCGCTCCCTCTCTCTCTCTCTGTGCCACTCCCCCTCTCTCTCTGCCACCCCCTCCCTCTCTCTCTGTTGCTCCCTCTCTCTCTCTGCCACTCCCCCTCTCTCTCTGCCGCTCCCCCTCTCTCTCTGCCGCTCCCCCTCTCTCTCTCTCTCCCACTCCCCCTCTATCTCTCTCTGCCGCTCCCCCTATCTCTGCCGCTCCCCCTCTCTCTGCCGCTCCCCCTCTCTCTCTCTGCCACTCCCCCTCTCTCTCTCTCTGCCGCTCCCTCTCTCTCTCTCTCTGTGCCACTCCCCCTCTCTCTGCCACCCCCTCCCTCTCTCTCTGCCGCTCCCTCTCTCTCTCTGCCACTCCCCCTCTCTCTGCCGCTCCCCCTCTCTCTGCCGCTCCCCCTCTCTCTCTCTGCCACTCCCCCTCTCTCTCTCTCTGCCGCTCCCCCTCTCTCTCTCTGCCGCTCCCCCCCTCTCTCCCTCTCTGCCGCTGCCCCCCTCTCTCTCTCTGCCGCTCCCCCTCTCTCTCTGCCGCTCCCCCTCTCTCTCTCTCTCCCACTCCCCCTCTATCTCTCTCTGCCGCTCCCCCTATCTCTGCCGCTCCCCCTCTCTCTGCCGCTCCCCCTCTCTCTCTCTGCCACTCCCCCTCTCTCTCTCTCTGCCGCTCCCTCTCTCTCTCTCTCTGTGCCACTCCCCCTCTCTCTGCCACCCCCTCCCTCTCTCTCTGCCGCTCCCTCTCTCTCTCTGCCACTCCCCCTCTCTCTGCCGCTCCCCCTCTCTCTGCCGCTCCCCCTCTCTCTCTCTGCCACTCCCCCTCTCTCTCTCTCTGCCGCTCCCTCTCTCTCTCTCTGCCGCTCTCTCTCTCTCTCTGCCACTCCCCCTCTCTCTCTCTCTGCCGCTCCCTCTCTCTCTCTCTGTGCCACTCCCCCTCTCTCTCTGCCACCCCCTCCCTCTCTCTCTGTTGCTCCCTCTCTCTCTCTGCCACTCCCCCTCTCTCTCTGCCGCTCCCCCTCTCTCTCTGCCGCTCCCCCTCTCTCTCTCTCTGCCACTCCCCCTCTCTCTCTCTCTGCCGCTCCCCCTCTCTCTGCCGCTCCCTCTCCCTCTCTGCCCCTCCCCCTCTCTCTCTGCCGCTCCCCCTCTCTCTCTCTGCCACTCCCCCTCTCTCTCTCTCTGCCACTCCCCCTCTCTCTCTGCCACTCCCCCTCTCTCTCTCTCTACCACTCCCCCTCTCTCTCTCTCTGCCGCTCTCCCCTCTCTCTCTCTGCCGCTCCCCCTCTCTCTCTCTCTGCCGCTCCCCCTCTCTCTCTGCCACTCCCCCTCTCTCTCTCTCTGCCACTCCCCCTCTCTCTCTCTGCCACTCCCCCTCTCTCTCTGCCGCTCCCCCTCTCATTCTGCCGCTCCCCTTCTCTCTCTCTGCCGCTCTCTCTCTCTCTGCCGCTCTCCCTCTCTCTCTCTGCCACTCCCCCTCTCTCTCTCTGCCACTCCCCCTCTCTCTCTCTCTCTCTGCCGCTCCCTCTCTCTCTCTCTGCCGCTCCCCCTCTCTCTCTCTGCCGCTCCCCCTCTCTGTCTCTGCCGCTCCCCCTCTCTCTCTCTGCCGCTCCCCTCTCTGTTGCTGACCCTCTGTTGCCCAGCTACAGGTTGTGGGCATTAACTGCCCACTTCAGGGCCTCAACTGATGACGGGGCATGAAGGCCTTCCACATTCTTGTCATGGGCTTATTGGGGTGGAGGCTGGAATATGCCAGGGTCCCACCTGATTAAATGCTCCCCACCACCAATCACCCCACAGGGAAGGCACAGCTTTCTGCTCACTTGAGTCATTTATGGCACAGAAGGTCATTCGGTCCATTGAGTCCATGCAGCTCCCTGTGGAGAAATGCTGTCATTCCCTTCTCGCTCCCCATAGCCCTGCACGTTTCTTTACCTCAAGTATCCATCCAAATTCCTTTTGAAATTATTGATTGTTTCCGCTTCCACCAGACCCGAGTGGGCAGCGAGTTCCAGATCATCACTACTTGCAGTGTTAAGAGGTTCTTCCTCATATTCCCCTGCATCTCTTGCTCACAATCTTAAATCTGTGTCTCCTAGTCCTTGTATCATCAGGTAATGGAAGAGTTTTTCCCTTGTCTTCCTCATCTAAACCTGCAATAATCTTGTATAGTGATATCAAATCTCTCCTCAATCTTCTTTGCTCCAAGAACAACTTCTCCAACCTAAAACCTTATAGCGAAAACCCCTCATTCTGATTAATCTCCTCTGCACCCTCTCAAGGACCTTCACACCCTTCCTAAAGTGTGGTGACAAGAACTGGATGCAATGCTATAGTTGAAGCTTAACTAGAGTTATCTAAAGGTTCAGCATAACTTCGCTACTTTTGTACTCAATACATCTATTAATGAAGCCCTAGATCCCATATACTTTGCTAACCACTCTCTTAATATGTCCTGCCAGCCTCAAAGATCAATGCAATGTACCCCAAGGTCCCTTTGTTCCTGCACTCTACAATTGTCCCATTAAATCTACATTGCCTCTCCCTATCCCTTTTGCCAAAATGCATCTCTGTATTAAATTCCATGTGCCACTTGTCCGCCCATTCTGCTGGCCTTAATGTCCCATTGCAGGCAATTCAAATCATCCTCACTGTTTATCATTCCTCCAAGTTTCGTATCATCAGCAAATTTTGAAATTTTACTCTGCATTCCAAGATCAAAGTCATTTATATATTTCTAAAAAAGCAATGGTTCTCGCACTCTGATCCTTGAGGAATGCCACTGTCTCCCACCTTCCAGACCAAATTGGACACTGATCTTCCTATTCCATAAGCCTCAATTTTGTTAACCTGCCTTTCATGTGGTATCTTGTCAAACACTTTCTGAAAATCCAGATGGACAACATATACCGCATTCCCTTCATCAAGAGAAGAATGAAAAATTGTGACAAGCCCCTCCATATCTCCACCCCTACTTTCTTCAGCAACCAGGGATGCAATCCATCTGGACCAGGTGACTTATTTACCCTAGACTTGGCCATCCTTTCCAGTATCACCACCTTTTCAATCTTCACACTATCCATTGCCTCCACTATCTCCACCTCTACTGATATTTTGTCAGATTCCTCCACCTTACTAAAAACCAGTACAAAGAACTTATTCAGTCTTCTGGCCTCACCCTGCACATCTAAGCATCAATAGGAACCACTCCACCTCTTACTACCCACTCACTATTTACATGCTGGTAGAAGATATTTGTGTTGCCATTTACTGCCATTCCATTCTTGTTTGCCTCTTCCCCTTCAACCTATTGTATTTGACCTGGTTCTCACTTGAAGAATTCACCAGACATACATCATACACCCCCTTTTTTTTGCTTCTTCATCATCTCTGTCTCCCTCGTCATCCAAGAAACCCTGTTTTTGGCTCCCTTACCTTTCACCCTTGTTGGAATGTACTGAGCCGGTACCTGAAATATCACTCCCTTAAAGACCACCCATTATTCCATAACATTATTCCTGTCAGTCTCTGGCTAGATCCCTTCTCATCACAAAACTCTTTTGAGGTTAAAATTCCCTTCAATATCTGCAAAACACCAGAATTCTATTGAACAAAGAGACTAAGTAAGAGAGAACAAGAATGAACTAGAGAAAAAAATAAAAGGAGAGAGAGAGACAAAAAGTAGAGAGGAGTCAGCATAGGAAAAGATAAGTCAAAAAGAGAATCAGAACAGAGGGGCCATTTGTATCACCTCCTTTGGGTGCTAAAGAGCCCCTGAGGTGCCTAAGATGAGGTCTTGTGCTGTGATCCTGATTTAATTCCTGTTGATCCAGGACACCATTTTGGTAAACGAGTTGAGTTATGTACCAGAAACAACTGCATAGACTTGATAGAGGCTAAGAGGCTGATTTCCATATAAAATGTCTGCTAGAGTTCATTAGCAAGGATGCACGCAATTTTGGTTCATAGCTCTTCAGCTAAAGTCCTCTCCTAATAGTGGCCATCTAAATAGTGTGCAAAACTGTCCCAGCCTGAACACTTCACACCATCTGTGTAAATGGATATGACGAGCTCATATACAATGCCCCACAAAATTTGTTTCTCATCAGAGCACGAGTGCTAAACATGCATGTCTCTGTTTTAGCACCTCCAGGCAAGCTGAAAGTATGGTAATCAGAAATTCAGACCAAAATTGCGTGTTAAAGTCTAACTTACAAACAGGTTAGTCTTGTTAGCACTGCCGCCATTTAGCACCTGTTTTCAGCCTTTTACCTGCCTGACAATAAAAACAGATATTAGAGAGACTGACGCCGGGGAAATGGATACTGGACATACAGACAGACAAACATCAGACAAACATTCATCAGGTCAACAGATATCAGACAAGATATGAAATAGACATGTAGGCAAGCAGACAGAGAGTGATCATCACCTGGGAAAGGGAGGTAAACAACATCACAGACTGACTTCATTCAGACAGAACAGCAGGCAAGCAGAAAGATGCTCATTTTGAAAAGGAAATCTACAAAATAGAAAGGGAAAAATTACAAATAAGATGTGAGAAATGAAAAAAGTAGTGTAAAAACACAGAAGGAAAAGTATAAACACAGAATGATGGTGGAAAGTAAGTAGAAGATAATGCTGTAACTGAATGAATTGAAAGAGAAACTGGGTGCAGTTTCCATGTGTCAGCAATCGTTAGACCACAGAGGAACCTGTGTAAAATGTACAACTGTGACAAGGCCAGAGTGTAAATATAGCAGTGAACAGCATACAACCAAAGGCTATGAAAATCAACCAGGGCAACTCAACGTCCAGAATCACAAACTCCAGAAGAAGATACCTCCAGGAGAAATCCCTAAAACACAGAGAAAGCTGAACACAAGTAAATCTATCTCCAAACTCCGAGCCCAAGCACAGGGGTAAATTTACATCAAGCCCCCTCTCCTCTGCTGATTGAACCACTGCTGCAACCTAACTGGAGCATTAGAATAATTGAAAGTTGTCTTTCTATCACTGAGCACTTTGACAGCTGCAGCTGATGTATCTAACTGTATCCGTAATCTTCTATTAATCACTCATCTGATCTACTGCTTTTAGCTCAGTAAGGCTTGGCTCAGTCTCCAGTGTGCTATTCGATCAGTTTGTTCATACACCACAGCTTTTTGATTTAATTTTAAAAATCTGTAGGCAAAACACAAAAAAGCTGATTTAGAAATTAGCTAGAACAAAGAAAGAGTGGAATGCCCTGGAGAAAGGGCAGACTGACTGCCTGTCTCATTGCATTGTATAGCTCTGAAAGCAGATTGTTCACTGCTCTCCTTATTCCCAATCCAGACAACCCCAGCTCCCTTTAATTCCGCTTCCTTTGCTTTCATATCCCCCAATGCTGCACAGATTCCCTCACTGCCCCCAATCAATTACTCCTCAATCACTCACTAGCGAATCTCCCCCTCCTCACCTCTGGACTCATCATGCCCCTCCTCACCTCTGGACCCATCACTCCCCTCCTCACCTCTGGACCCATCACCCCCCCTCCTCACCTCTGGACCCATTGGTACCCTCCTCACCTCTGGACCCATCACCCCCCTCCTCACCTCTGGACCCATCACTCCCCTCCTCACCTCTGGACCCATCACTCCCCTCCTCACCTCTGGACCCATCACTCCCCTCCTCACCTCTGGACCCATCACCCCCCTCCTCACCTCTGGACCCATCACTCCCCTCTTCACCTCTGGACCCATCACCCCCCTCCTCACCTCTGGACCCATCACTCCCCTCCTCACCTCTGGACCCATCACTCCCCTCCTCACCTCTGGACCCATCACTCCCCTCCTCACCTCTGGACCCATCACTCCCCTCCTCACCTCTGGACCCATCACCTCCCTCCCTCTTCCGCTGTTTCCTTTCTTTCGCTCAGTTTTTGCTTAGATTTCTACAATAACTGAAATGCCAGCCGTTCACTCACATTCCGGGACATCAGGCTGACCAGCCGCTGGCCGGACCCCTTACCTGGTCACAGATGGTCAGCGTGTCCCGGTCACTATTGCCTGTTCCCAGCCGCTCACTGGCTTCATTCCCGGGCTCCACAACCAGTTCAGAAACCTGTATCCACTCCCAGACAGACAAAATCACATCCGGATTCCCGGGGCTTGGAGCCACTTTACACAAAAACCGGACTCACAACAGCTGCTCCCCGGCTCTGACTGCAATAGCTGTCCCTGGTCCTGAATGTGCTCTGTCCACGGTGCTGAATGCGCTCTGTCCCCGGTGCTGAGTGCGCTCTGTCCCCGGTGCTGAGTGCGCTCTGTCCCCGGTGCTGAGTGCGCTCTGTCCCGGGATGGAGCAGGGTGCTGGCGGGGAGAATATTTCTCTTGCTCTCTATTGATCAGCAAGTTGTGCAGCGAATGCTCGAAACTCCCTGATTTCAGGAGCCCCCCCGCAGTCAGCCAGCCAGACACAGAGTGTAGGAGCTGTGGGATGCAGAGAGAGAAATGGTGCTGGGATGTTGCTGAGAGTGAAGATGAGGATCACGATGCAGATGGTTGTAAATGGGGTTGGAGATGTGAGCTGTGCTGTTGCCGGGATGGGAATGGTGATGGAGTTTTTAAAACGGTTCCATGAATCTCATTCCCTCACCCTGTCAGGGAATGTGTTCCACATCTTATCAATTCTCTGTGTGAAAAAAGTGCCATTATCCTTCTAGTTGTTTTGCCAATTATTTTACAACTATGCCCTTTTCTTTCTGACTCATTTGAAGACAGCATTGCATTATTTGTTCTAGTTAAAGCAATCACATTCCTGAAAACCTCAATTACAATCTCCTGTTCTCTGTTCAAACAATGCCAGTTTCTCCAAACTCACCACACAATTGAAATCCCTCACTCCTGATATCGTTCTGCTAAATCTCCTCTGTACCCTCCAAGGCCTGGAGATCCTTTCTAAAGTGCGGTCCCCAGAATCATAAACACTGGGAATAATTTTTCCCAGATTGGCACTAAGTGTGGTAGTGGGTGGGTAAAAGAACGTTTTACCCGCCAGCCGCGATGGTGATTTTCACACCGTATCGTCCTGAACCCACCTCACTATTTATGCTCTCCCGGGAATCACGCCGTTTCCATGGGGTGGGGCAGGGGCTCCCATTCACCCGCCCACCATCACCCTGCCGCTCCATCACGCCGGGCACCATGTTTAAAGACCAGCAGCAAGTCCACATCTCAGTGCTTCCAGCTCACCACTGCTGCACCGAAGACATGGCCCTGAAACTGAAGAAGATGGCAGCCCCCAGGTTTAACAACGGGTCCCTCGAGCGACTGCTGAATACTGTGGAGGCCAAGTGGGATGTCCGGTACCCCTCGCTCTGACCACAGGATGGGCAGCAACGTGACCAATCCAGTTTGGGAGGCAGTGGCAGTGATGGTCGGCGCCAACGCACCTCAGAAGGGGGCAGCCACCCAGTGTCACAAAAGGATGAATGATCTCCTCCATTCCTGACAGGTTAAGTCACTCTTCTCATCACTCAACTCACACACTCACAAACCCATCACACACCCACAGGATCTTCACTCACTGCCAGTGCAAGGGACATCACCATTCACTCTCTCACACTCACTGTCATTGTCCTCATCCCATCCATGGGACCACTCACCACCCACACATGCCAGGTATACTTATCATCTGGCCTGGCAGGCATCTCGCTTACACTTTCTCCACCTCTATCCATGCAAGACAAGCTGGCACACAACAAGAGAGAGAGATCACAGACCGATGGCAGAATGCCCAAAATCAAGGTCCTCACTGGCTTTGAAAACAGAGCCATCCAGCTGGGTGGCGATGACCGGGACCAGTCCTGTGCTGACAGTGAGGTCGGTGCTGCTCTACCAAGTGAGCATCCAGCAGTGCAACATCCATCAGACAGCCATGCTGTGAGTGATGTGTCCTGTTTCACAGGCCACTGCCAGGCACTCATTATCCCCCCTTGCTTTCACAGGCACATTTGAGAAACAGCCGACAGAGTCCATAACCCAGGGCCTCCAATCAAGCCCCAAAGAAACCTCTGAACAGGAATCTGAAGGCACCCTCCTGAAGTCCAGTCACAGCGCTCACCCACACCCTCCACCAGCGCAGAGACACACACCTCGGTGGGACCTGGCTTTAGTGTAGCCTCGTGATCACAATCTGGTCAGCACATCGCACTGTCTGATCCACAGCAGGTGGAGGCAGGGACTTCCCAGGTGTCCGGCACTCGGAGGACTACTGGAGGCCAGAACATTGCTGAGTCTGAGTCAGATGAAGAGCCTCTGGACTCGGTCATGTCACAGTTGCTGGAGCTGCAAAGACAAGCTCGGGAACATCAGGAAGGGATGTCCGCTGCACTCATCAGATTGCAAGGCACAATGGAGGAGTCTGTCCATCTTCAGGCTGAGATGATAGCACCGGCATTGCAACACACCGAGGTCAACACTGGCAGGATGACAGCCGCCATGTAGACCTTGCTCCTGCACTGGTGCACCAGCTCAATTTCATCACTGATGTCATATTTGGCCTACAACAGTGTGTACACGAGAGGGGTGCCGGGTAGCTCGATCTCACTCCAGCTACCCCTGCTCCTCAAGGAGTCAGCCTGGGGCTGCCGGACACCATAGGGAGGAGGATCAGCAGGTGCACATTCTGGGCCTATCCATCCAGGTGACTCTGAGTGTCCGGCCCACTCCCTGTGATCTCAGCAGTTCCAGTTCCACAGGCTGAGGAGGGTGTCACTGCCACACAGCAGGAGCCCGAAGGCAGGCCGGGGCCCTCCAAGTCTCGGCCCTTCAGAGGACACCCGCCCAGGTCTAAATAGACAGGGTGTCGCAGTCAGCAGGCTGCCTCCACCTCCGCTGTGGATGTCCGGGGAGCACCAAGACGTAGCGGCAGGGTGAGGACAGTTAAGGAGAATTAGTTGCACAGCCTGGGCACGGGTGTTAATCACTTGTACATAATGTTCACTATTGTCAATAAACTCTCAAGAATGTCTCCCTCCCTGTGGCTCCTTGTTCTGATGAGCAGTGTTCTTGTCACTCAGATGTGAAAACTTTCTGCACAAGATGAAGGCAGGTATCTCAGTCCAGGGCCTCTTCCCTGTGTCTGTGCAGCCTTCAGACCACAGTGATGGTCCAGCCTCACACTCCTTGGAAACATTACTGATGCCTGCACCTCGGCAATGCTGGTCATTGCTGCCAGAATGTAGTGGGCAGGCACCACAGAGTTCCCTCATACTTTCTGTGCGCTCTCAGCACCGTTATGGAGGGACTGGCCCCCATCTCTTCAGCATCTGGGACCAGTGATGCTGTGCACCAGCTCCTGAAGGGTTCAGGTGCTGAAAGCAGACAAAGGATCAGATGCTTCTAAAGTTCCATGGCTGTTTCTCTATGATATGACCCTGATCACAGAGCACAAGCGAGCTGCCCTCGGCCAGACAGGAGTCAGACATTCTCAGAGACTATGTGAAGATCTATGGAGTGTCCTCACTGCATGTGGTCATCATCCTCCTGCGATTAAGCGACTATTAGGGCCTCCACTGCATCTCCATGACAGGAGCATTCTTACAGAGGGTATTGGCACTGCCATAGGCCAGACTGGAGTCAAATTTTCACAGATGCAATGTGAGGATCTATAGAGTCACCTCACTTATGTCGTCATCATCCTCCACAAATCCAGCAGCTATGAGGGCCTCCCGAGCGAGCCTGCCTCGTCCGGCCAGTACAAGGGTCTCATCACCTTCATCATCATCTCCGAGGACCTCCTCACCCTCATCCCCGTCAGCATCTTCCTTATCGGAGATGTGCAACTCCTCTGTTTCCTCCTCAGGCAGCTTGCCTCTGTGTTGTAGCGCCAGGTTGTAAAGGGTGTAGCAGACGATGACAATGCGTGACACCCTCTGTGGACTGTATTGCAGGGCTCCACCAGACCGGCCCAGACACCGGAACCTCATCTTCAGCATCCCGATGGTCTGCTGCAGCGAGTTGTGAGCTGCTGCATGAGCCTCATTATACCGTCGCTCTGCTGCAGTCTGAGGCCTCTACATGGGTGTCATCAGCCACGGCCTCTACGGGTAGCCCTTGTCCCCGAGGAGCCATCCCTGCAGCTTGTGTGGACCCTGGAAGTCTCCAAGGATCTGTGACCGACTGGGGATGTAGGCATCGTGCACACTCCCTGGAAACCATGTGCACACCTGCAGGATGCCTTTCTGGTGGCCACACACCAGCTGCACATTCAGCAAATGGAGACGGAGATCTGAGCACCACCTGAGTGCAGTCAATCGCATCCTGCACCCGTGCGGAATCCGAGATCTAGGCAAATCCAATCGCTCTTGCATCTTGGCTGTCCTGGTCCCGGGTGAAACACACAAAGTTGTGTGCCCTCATGAAGATGGCATCCGTGTCCTCATGGATTTATTTGTGTGTGGAGGCTTGTGAGATCCCACAGAGGTCACCTGTGGAGCCCTGAAAGGAGCCACTGGTATAGAAATTGAGGACCGCTGTCACTTTCACAGCCAGTGGCAGTGGATGCCCTCCATGTCCCTGTGGCACCAAATCCTGCAGCAGCTGGCAGATGTGAGCGACCAGTTCCCTAGACATCTGGAGTCTTCAGCGAGTGGCAACGCAGGTGGATAAGGTAGTCAGGAAGGCATATGGCATGCTTGCCTTCATTGGCAGGGGTATTGAGTATAAAAGCTGGGAAGTCACGCTGCGGCTGTATAGAACCTTGGTTAGGCCACACTTGGAATATTGTGTGCAATTCTGGTCGCCACATTACCAGAAGGATATGGAGGTGTTGGAGAGGGTGCAGAGGAGGTTTACCAGGATGCTGCCTGGTCTGGAGGTTATTAGCTATGAGGAGAGGTTGGAGAAACTCAGATTGTTCTCACTAGAGCGACGGAGATTGAGGGGCTTGATAGAAGTTTACAAAATTATGAGTGGCATGGACAGAGTAGATAGTCAGAAGCTTTTTCTCAGGATGAATGAATCAATTACTAGGGGACATAGATTTAAGGTGAGAGGAGAAAACTATAGAGGAGATGTGCAGGGCAAGTTTTTTATGCAGAGGGTAGTGAGTGTCTGGAATTCGCTGCCAGAGGAGGTGGTGGAAGCAGGTACGATAGTGGTGTTTAAGAGGCAGCTTGACAAATACATGAATAGGATGGGAATAGAGGGATACAGACCCCGGAAGTGCAAAATATTTTAGTTGACGGGCAATATGATCGGCACAGGCTTGGAGGGCCGAAGGGCCTGTTCCTGTGCTGTACTTTTCTTTGTTCTTTGTTCTTTAAAACATTAGAACAGAGGGACATATGGCCCAAAAAAGTGTTCTTTATGCAAACTGAGTCTGAGCTGTAGTAATTATGGTTTTATTTAGTTTGTAATGTAACTTTAAGAAGAATACTTATTAAGGAAGATCACATGATCTGTAGTAACCAATAGAAGAGTAGTGTGGGCTACCTCAGCAGTCAGTGTAGAGTTGGAGTTGAAAGCACATGCGTAGTTGCTGCTGAGTATATTGTAAATAAACATAATGTTTATTTACCCAAGAAGTGTCTGCAGATCAACTCTATCATTAATAGTACAATTCGGCCACCCCACAACAAACTGGTGATGAGGATAAAACAGGACTGAACAGAAGAAATCATGTTAAAAAGAAATCGGCACTGTACCTCACCCAATGATTGTAAGTAGCAAGCTCCATTAGAATTGAAGAAGTTAATCCTTCTCAAAATGCCACAGTTTGGGAGAATTGATCCATTTGAACCAGCCACAGATGATTAGCCTCAATACATAGAACCCCTCATGTTCTTTTTTCAAGAGAACAGGATTTCAGAGAAAGAGAAGAGGCGAGCTATCCTCTTAGGTACTTGTGGAAGCAAAACTTACGGTCTGATTCGAAGTTTGATGGCACCCAGTGCCCAGATTCGAAGAATTTTGATGAATTGGTGGACCTCGTGAAGGGTCACTTTCAACCAAAGCCCTCAGTCATGATGCAGATGTTCAGGTTTAATTCGCAAAATAGAGCCCAGGTGAGACAATTGCATGCTACATGGCAAATTTGAAGCAGCTATTGGAACATTGTGAGTTTGGAAAGACTCTGAACAACATGCTCAGAGATTGTTTAGTGTGTGGTGTGAAAGAAGACATTATACAGAAAAGATTCTCGTCCGAAGTGAATCTGGATATCAAGAAGGCACTAGAGATAGCGATGGCCATGAAAAGCGCAGTAAGAGATTCACAAGCAACACAGGGTGTGCAAAAATGGCACGGTCCTTCACATCGGGGGGAAACTTCACCCAAAAAACGGCGTGAAAAAGCTAGACTCTGCTGAGAAGCGGGAAACAGAGCTCGCTAGCCGAAGAATAAAGAAAAATAATTTAGCAGCGAAATAAAAGCATAATTTGAATAGAGGTGGAAAAAATCAGTCTTTTAGTGATTGGCAGTTTAAAAAAATCAAATGCTACTATTGTCATAGAAATGGCCAATGATGAGACAATACAAGGAAAGATTCAAGCAGGCTAGTAAACAAAAGAAGAAGCCCAATGAAGTCTACAATATAGAAAAGCCTGAAACAATAAACTCTGACATTTACTCATTGTTTAATCTGAAAGTAGGAAAGACAGAATCAATATTTGTCACAAAGTAAATGCCAAACCTGTTAGAATGGAAGTGGACACGGGAGCTTCCACTACAGTAATTGGGGACATTGCTTCAGATATTTGAATAATGGTGAACATCAATTACATTGAGAAGAAACAGCCGCCAAGCTAAAAACATATACGGGTGAAAACATTCAAGTAAAAGGCATGAGCAGAATGACTGTCCATTATGGAAGCCAATAGGCAAAGCTGCCCTTGATGGTGATAGCAGGTGAAGGGCCAAGCCTCCTGGGACAAAATTGGTTAAAGGACATTAAGTTAGAATGGGCTGAAATTTTCCAGTTGAGAGCAAGTGGGCTATCAGAGCTACTTAGAAAGTACGCCACTGTCTTTAAAGACAAATTGGGGAAAATCCAGGGCCTGCAGGCCAAGGTTCATGTGGATCCAGAAGCAACCCCTCGCTTCATGAAGGCGAGACCGGTGCCAAGTCAACATTGAACTGAACAAACTAGAGAAACTGGGCGTTATACAACCTGTTCAGTTCTCAGAATGGGCAGTACCCCTAGTCCCTGTCCTTAAACCTGACCAAAACGTCCGAATTTGTGGAGACTATAAACTGACGGTTAATAAAGTAGCTAAGCTAGACAGGCTCCCCATTCCAAAAATCGAAGACCTGTATGCCCAGCAGGCAGGAGGGACAACGTACACAAAGCTTGACATGAGTCATGCTTATCAACAACTAGAGTTAGATAATGCCTCCTGGGAATTTGTCATAATTAATACCCGCAAAGAGTTGTACCAATATACACGATTGCCTTTCGGTGTCTCCTCCACTTGCGCCTTCTTTAAGGGAACAATGGAAAGATTACTGCAGGGATTGCCCTAGGTTGTAGTCTATCTAGATGACATATCAATGACAGGATTCACTGAAAAAGAGCATTTGGCAAACTTAGAAGAAGTCTTAAAACGTTTCTTGCAAACTGGAGTGTGTTTAAAAAAAGAAAAGTGCACGTTCCAAATGAGGGAGGTAATCTATTTGGGTCACCGGGTAGATTCACAGGGCTTCCGCCTGGTTGAGGAGAAAGTGAGAGCCATAAGAGAGGCACCTGCGCCAAAGAAACTCAGAGCTCAAATCATTCCGAGGAATGATCAACTATTATGGCCAGTTCTTACCCAATTTGTCTACAGTGCTGACCCCCCTGCATTCTCTACTCAAAAAGAGCTAATGTTGGTCTTGGGAGGTGCCCCAGAAAGAAGCTTTCATAAAGGTGAAACAATTGTTGTACTTGTCCAAATTATTAGTGCATTACGACCAGTCAAAAGAATTGGTGCTGACATGTGATGCATCTCCCTATGGAGTGGGAACAGTGCTATCTCATCAGATGGACAACAGCACGGAACGGCCAATAGGTTATGTATCAGTGACACTCACCTCAGCGGAAAAGGGAAACTCAGAGATAGAAAAAGAAGGCCTGTCAATCATCTTTGGTGTCAAGAAATTTCACCAGTAGATACACAACCACCATTTTACAATCGCTTCAGACCACAAACCATTGCTAGGATTGTGCTCGACAGATCAGAAACTGGACAAGTCAGGACCCAGTACTATCTCAAGTACGAGAACAAGTGGTACATGGTTGGTCACAGGAGCCCATATCTGATGAAATGAAACTGTACTTCAACAGGAGACATGAAATAACCAGCCAGGATGGTATCTTATTGTGTGGAGCACGAGTGATAGTTCCTCCAAAGGGAAGGGAACCACTTTTAATTGAACTACACAGTGCCCATCCAGGAATTTCCCGAATGAAGACCATAGCACACAGCTATCTATGGTGGCCTGGGATGAATGGTGAAATAGAGAGTTTAGTAAAGCACTGTGTGCAATGTCAGCAACTGCAAAAGTTGCCAGTGACAGCTCCGTTACTCCCGTGGGTGTGACCAGGTAGACCCTGGGTACGGTTACACATTGACCACATTGGACCTTTCCTGGGAACAATGTTTCTGCTCATTGTCGATGCCCATTCAAAATGGTTGGACGTATATGAGGTGAAGTCACCAATGTCGGGCGCTACAATTGAGAAACTACGCCAGAGTTTTGCCATTCAGGGACCACCAGAAGTAGTCATTTCCGATAATGGCACGGCATTTACAAGTGCTGAGTTTCAACAGTTTATCAGCCTTAATGGTATCACTCATATGAAAACTGCACCGTACCCACCCTTCCTCAAACGGACTGGCCGAAAGGGCAGTTCAAACGTTCAAGGCAGGCATGGAAAAGCTAACTGGTGATTCCTTGGCAACCAAGCTAGCACACTTTCTTTTTCATTATAGGACCACCCCTCACACAACAACAAGTGTCACACCTGCGGATTTATTGTTGAAACACTGTCTCAGGATGAGATTGAGTTTAATCCTGCTTAATTTAGAGGGGGAGTTGGAAAAGAGTCAGGGAAGCCAGAAAACTAGACTAGACTGGCATAGTCACGAGAGGAAATTTACCGTGTGAGAGCTGGTACACGTGGAAAACTTCAGGGAAGGACCAAAGTGGTTACCGGGTGAAATAAGTGCAGTGACTGGACCTCTATCTTACCACATGGAGGTGGACGGCCGGATCATCCATAAACATGTGGACCATTTAAGGAAGAGGGAGACAAATCACCAAGATTTGGTTCCACCAGTGATCATGACCAAGTCTGCATTTCCTGTTGAGGATACTCAACCCAGCACTGACATGTCTGATGTTCCTGTAAGAGTTGAGGATACAGAACTGCAAGTGCCCATCGAAGCACCTGATGTTCAGGCAACTCCGGAAAAGAAGGTTCCTGACAAAGAATCTGAAGTTGTGGAGCTGCAACATTCCACATGTACCAGGAAACCACCTGAAAGACTGAACTTGTAAATTCCTTACCCAGTGTAAATATTATGTTGTCTTGAGAAATATGTACTTGAAAGTAAAATATGTACAGTTGAGTTAAGGGTTGAGGGGGATGTAGTAATTATGGTTCTATTTAGTGTGTAATGTGCGTTTAAGAATAATACTTGTTAAGGAAGATCATATGATCTGTAGTAACCAATAGGAGAGTAGCGTGGGCTACCTCAGCAGCCAGTGTAGAGATAGAGTTGGAGTTGAAAGCACACGTGTAGTTGCTGCTGAATATATTGTAAATAAACTTAATGTTTCCACCGAAGAAGTGTCTGCACTACCTTACATAGTAGGTATTGCAGAAACATGACTGCAAGACAGCCAGAACTCGGAACTAAATATCACAGTTTACAAGGTCTTCTAGAAAGACAGAGAGATTGGTAATGGGGTGGAGTGGTAGCTTTAATGATTAAGTCTGAAATCACTTCAATGATAGAAAGAGGAAGGTAAGCAGTGGAGATTTTATGAGTAGAATTGAAGAGTGCATATTTGATAATGGTGTTCAAAATCACGCAGTGTCTGTACAGAGTAGATAAGGAAACTCTGTTCCCATTGGTGGAAGGATCGAGAACCAGAGGGTACAGATTTAAGGTAATTGGTAAAAGAGGCAATGGTGGCATGAGGAAAATCTTTTTACACAGCGAGTGGTTAATGTCTGGAATACACTGCCGTAGAGTACAGTGGAGGCAGGTTCAGTTGGGATTTCAAAGGTGACTTGGATTATTATCGGAAAAGGAAGAATGTGCAGGGTTACGCGGAGAAAGCTGGGGAGTGGCATTGAGCCAATTGTGCCTTCAGAGAACCAGGACAGACATGATTAGTCAAATGGCTTCCTTTTGTGCTGTAACCCATTCTATCATTCAAGTGGGAGCTGTGTATATGCTCTCTGATGGCAGCTGAGAAGTGGAAGAATGTATAAATGTCCTAAAAATACGTCCTATAAATAGTTTTATAGGGATTTTAACTTTCTTATAGATTGGGATAAGCAGACTAGCTCATGTCAGAAGGTAGTGAATTCTTGAATGCGTTCAGGAGAGTTTTCTGAAGCAATATTTTGTAGAAGCAAGAAGGGGAAAACCATGTTAGATTTTGTAATGTGTAATGAGCCAGAACCAGAACAAATACAATAAGTTGAGAGGGCAAATGAAAAATAAGACTGGCAAAGAGAAAATGGAATTGAAAAGCAGTTAACATAAAAGGGAGCCCAAAAATCTTCTACTGGCATGCAAGTTGTTAGAGGCAATGTTGGACCTATCAGGGGCAAAGAAGGTGATATATGCTTAGAGGATCAAGGCAAGATGAGAATACTGAATGAGTACATTGTATCGGTGTTCACTAGGGAAGAGGATGCTGACAAAATATCAGTTGAAGTGGAGATGGTAGAGCTAATGGTTGGGGTGAAAATTGAGAGGCAGGACTTACAGGAAAAGTTGACTATACTCAGGGTGAATAAGTCTCCTGATCCAGATGGTTTGCATCCCAGGTTGCTGAAGGATTGGGTGTGGAGATGGAGGATGGGCTTGGCATAAACTTCCCTAGATATGGTGGAGGTGCCAGAGGATTGGAGAGCAGCAAATGTGAGACCCTGATTCAAGAAAGGGTGGAAGGACATTCCTGGTAACTGCAGGCTGGTCAGTTTAACATCAGTGGTGGGTGAGGTTTCAGGAATCAAGGAAAAATCAACAGAAACTTGCAGAGGTTTGAGTTAGTTAAGGAGAGAGTATGGATTTATAAAATGCAAACTAATTGAATTTTTTGATGAAGTAATAGAGAAGGTTGATGAAGGGAATGCGGTGGATGTTGTCTATATGGATTTTAAGATAGCCTTTGACAAAGTACCACAAAAAAGGCTGGTTAACAAAATTGAGTCTCATGGAACAGGAGGGTCAGTGTCAGTCTGCATTTTAGAAAATTGTTTTAAGGACAGAAAACAGTAGGCGGAATCATCCCAGGTTTGCACAATAGCAGGTGGGTAAAACAACATTAATTATTCCCGTTCCTGGGAAACATGCCGTTTCCATGGTGGGCATCTCTCATTCGCCCACCCACCATCACCTCGCCACTTCATCATGCAGGGCACCATATTTAAAGTGCAGCCGTGCATACCACATCTCAGTGCTTCCAGCCCATGACTGCTGCAGGTGTCCACGAAAGGCAAGAAGACTGAAGCCCCCTGGTTTAGCAATGCATCATTGGAATGCTGTTTTGGACACCGTGGAGACCCGCTGTGATGTCCTCTACCCTAGCTCTGGCTGAAGGATGGGCAGCGGTGTGACCAACCAGGCTTGGGAAGTGGGGGTCAGCGCCAACGCCCTTCAAAAGAGGACAGCCACCCAGTGCCGCAATGATCTCCTCCATTCCGCCAGGGTAAATCATTCTTCTCATCACTCTCAATTCACACACTCACAAACCCATCACACATCCACAGGGTCCTCACTCACTGCTGGTTCAAGGGACATCACCATTCACTCTCTCACACTCACCGTCACTGTCCTCATCCCGTCCATGGGACCACTCACCACCCACAGGCATACTTATCATCTGGCCTGGCAGGTGTCCTCCTTACAATCTCCCCATCTCTATCCATGCAGGACAAGCTGGCTCACAACAAAGGGGAGAGGTCACAGACTGGTGGAGGAATGCCTGAAATCAAGGATGGCATGGATTTGAAAACACAGACATCCAGCTGGCCGGCGATGACCGGGACCGGTCCTGTGCTGACGGTGAGGTCGGTGCTGCTCTACCAAGTGAGGATTCAGCAGTGCAACATCCATCAGATAACCATGCTGTGAGTGATGTGTCCTGTTTCACAGGCCACTGCCAGGCACTCATTATCTCCCCTTGCTTTCACAGGCACATCTGGGAAACAGCCGACAGAGTCCATGACCCAGGGCCTCCAATCAAGTCCCGAAGAAACCTCTGAAGAGGAATCTGGAGGCACCCTCCTGAAGTCCTGTCACAGCGCTCACCCACACCCTCCACCAGCGCAGAGACACACAGCTCGGTGGAACCTGGTTTTAGTGCCTCAGGATCACAATTTGCTGAGTACATCGCACTGTCTGATCCACAGCAGGTGGAGGCAGGGACTTCCCAGGTCCCCGGCACTCGAAGGGCTGCTGGAGGCCAGAATGTTGCTGAGTCCGAGTCAGATGAGGAGCCTCTGGACTCGGTCATTCCTCAGTTACTGGAGCTGCAAAGACAAGCTCGGGAACATCAGGAAGGGATGTCCGCTGCACTCCTCAGATTGCAAGTCATGATGAAGGAGTCTGTCCATCGTCAGTCTGCAGTGATGGCACCAGCATTACAATGCACTGAGGTCAACACTGGTAGGATGGTGGCTGCCATGGAGACCTTGGACCAGGATGTTGCTCCTGCACTGCTGCGTGGGCTTAACTCCATCGTTGATGCCATAGTTGGCCTCCAACAGTGTGTACGTGAGAGGGTTGATCTCAGCTTGATCTCACTCCAGCTGCCCCATCCCCTCAAGGGGTCAGCCAAGGGCCCTCAGGTACCCGTAGGAAGGAGGATCAGCAGGTGCACCTCCCAGGGCCATCAATCCAGGTGACTCCAGGAGTGTCCGGTCCATCTGAATCCCCTCCCTGTGACCTCAGCAGCTCCAGCTCCACAGGCCGAGGAGGGTGTCACTGCCACACAGCAGAACCCCAAAAGCAGACCAGGGCCCTCCAGGTCTCAGTCCTCCAGAGGATGCTCATCACAGCTCAGCAGGCTGCCTCTACCTCCGCTGTGGATGTCCGGAGAGCACCAAGACATTAGGCATGGGTGTTAATCACTTGTACATACTGTTCACTATTGTAAATAAGCTCCCAAGAATGTCTCCCTGCCTATGGCTCCTTGTTCTGATGAGCAGTGTTCGTGTCACTCAGATATGAAACCTTTCTGCACAAGATAAAGGCAGGTGTCTCAGTCCAGGGCCTCTTCCCTGTGTCTGTGCAGCCTTCAGATCACAGTGATGGTCCAGCCTCACACTCCCTGGGAACATGGCTGATACCTGCACCTCTATGGTGCTGGTCATTGCTGCCAGAATGTAGTGGGCAGGCACCACAGAGTTCCCTCATTCTCTCTGTGTGCTCTCAGCACCTTTAAGGTGGGGCTGGCACCCCCCCATCTCTTCAGTATCTGTGACCAGTGATGCTATGCACCAGCTCCTGAAGGGCTCAGGTGCTGAAGGCAGACAAAGGATCAGATACTTCTAAAGTTCCATGTCTGTGTCTCCATGATATGACCCTGATCACAGAGCACAAGTGAGCTGCCCTCGGCCAGACAGGAGTCAGACATTCTCAGAGACTGTGTGAAGATCTATGGAGTGTCCTCACTGCATGTGGTCATCATCCTCTTCTGCAGTCCACTAAAATGCTCTTGATGTTGCAGTCCAGTCTGTGCCATTGGGCGCAGGGGGGGTGGTGGGGGTGGTTGGGGGGGGGGGGGTGGGGGGTGTTGGTGGGGGTGGGGGGTGGTGAAAAGCCCTGGAGCACTTGGTGGCATTTTGATGCCTCTGTGTTGCTTGAGTGGACAGATAAGCTAGAGACCCGACTCCAATCATATCAATGTGGCTGCACCTGAACTGCATCAGTTGCAGAGGAATGGTCACTTTCTACAGGTTTTCCTAATACATGGCTGCTTCCCTCACCCACCCTACCCCCCACCCTGAATGCTATAGTCAACTGCAAGGCAGCCCTTTCCCCCCCAACCCTACAACAAGTCACCTCAGGGCTGCCCTTGACCACCCCCCATCCCCCAACACTCCTCCAGCTTGAAGTCCAACGGGCGACCCTGACAAGCGCTGCACATCGCTGCTGTGTACTCAGCTCTGAGTTCCCCTCAAAGTGCAGCCACCAAGTGCACGCTGTTTATATGCTGCTGTGAAACACATCGACATGTGGGCGCACAATCCAGTGGGGGGGACAATTCCAGCAGGCTGACTAATACTGAAATGTAAATATAACACAATGAGGTTCCCAACGCGGCAAATGCTATCGATGGGCTGAGCGGACGATCTCAAACTGGTTTCATGCTGCCGTGAAACCAATCATGCAATATCGTGCGCTCACACCACCGAACATGGCCGACACCGGCAAGCACAGAAAATCCCGGCCAGTGAGTCCTGGCTGTTTTTCAAACTGGAGGATGGTAGATAATTCTATTCCCCGAGGTTCAGTACTAGGACCACTGGGTATTTTGATATATATTGTAACAATCCCCATTCAGATCAATTGCTTTTTAAAAGAAATTCAAACTCCCAGTTAATAGCTGAATGGATGACACAAGATTTCACCTTTTAAGACATTTACTGTAACAATCAACCTAAAAGCACCTACACTGTCCTTTAAATAGACATTAAATTTTCCCAGAATCAGTCCAAAATGGTCCTGAGCATTTACTTCAGTGCTTTTCCTTTCTCAGCCTGGTAACCATTAACCCCAGAACTGTCCATCATGGTGAGAGTATTACGGGAGATATTTCCTCTAGCCTACATGAAGCAAATCTTCCATGTGCCCGCCCAAACAAGCAAACAGGGCATTTGTTATTAATGCAGCTGTGTGCTGTTGACTGGGATACAGAGACAGATCCCCTGATGCACCTTGGAAAGAGCCTGAAATTGAGAATGACAGCTACCTCCACAGCCATTGGCATTGCTTCACTGTGCCACATATATCTGTCATCACCTCACGGTGTAAGCACAGTCGCCTTAGGCACTGCCATAATGAGGTATGATGTCCTCAGTCTGTACACCTTTCCCACAGGATAATACTCTCGTTCTCCTCTTCCTGGTGTGCATGGCACTGCCCCTGCCTCCTGATCTTCTGCACTTCCTTTGGCTGCTCATGTTGACTGGTGTCTATGATGTCTATGTGCGAGGGTGCCTTGCCCAACTCATATCTTCCTTCTCACAAAACACAATGTGCCCTTCTCAAGCACAAAATTCTTCCTGGGATCTGGGTGCACAAGACCATTGGGGCAAAGTTAACTGTCCTGCGAGTCCAACAGCCCCACAGTCCTATTCCCTTGGGTTACAGCAAGACAGTCTAAATTGAGTTGATGCCCATTCTGGGGCAATTAAGAGAACTTTAAAGCAAATTCTAGAGGGGTACCTGCACCTCTCCAAAGGGTTACCCTGATCATCCAAAGAAATGCACAAACTTTAGACCTGCTCCTACCAGGTCTACTCTGCACACTGAAGGAGGATCACAAAGGCATCATTCAATGGGTGCTCCACAGTTTGTAAATGAAATCCCTCCACTTGCTGGTCTTCTTTCAGAACAAAGACGATTAACTGATAAGAACCTGAATGACAAGTTAAAAAAGAACCCCAGGAGGGAAAAGGGCAGTTTGAATGGCCAATACTGAATATCAGTCTGGGAACAGCCATCTTTGGTTTTTACTATAAGAAAAGGCTGGAAGCTGCCTAAAGAGAGAACAATCTTGAACATCATGAGAGAGACACCTTGAAACAGAAACTGCTTCTCAACAAAAAGGGACTGAGGAAGGTTTCCAGAAACAGCTATCGGACTGCTATACTAAATTAGACTACCAAAAGCCACCATCTGCAATAGCATAAAAGTAAAAACAGGAGCCTTCACTCACTCCCATGACCTGTTTTGCTTGTTTTGTCCACTTAGGTAAACTCCAACTCTTCAACTACAGAAGCCATCGCACCTGCTAAACTGAACCATAGGAACATAGGAGCAGGAGTAGGCCATTTGGCACTTCATGCCTGTTCCACTATTCAGATCATGATTGATCTGGTTGTGGTCTCAACTCCACTTTCCTGTCTGCCCCCCATTAACAAAATCTGTCTAACTCAGCCTTAAATAAATAAAGCCTCCACTACTGTCTGGGGAAGAGAATTACACATTGTAATAACCCTTTGGGAGATAAATTTCTCCTTATCTCTGTCTTAAAAGGGAGGCCTCTTATTTTTAACCTATGTACCCTGGTTTTAGTCCCTAAAAACATCTTCCCAGTACCTACCCTGTCCGTTCCCCTAAGGATCTTGTATGTTTCAGTAAGATCACCTCTCATTCTTCTAAATGCCAATGGCTATAGATGTAACCTCTTCAACTTTTCTTCACAAGACAGCCCCATCATCCCAGGAATGAGTCCATTGGACCTTCTAAGAACTGCTTCTAAAGCAATTACATATTTTCAAAAAAAAATAAGGAGACCAAAACTCCAGTAATCCAGATGTGGTCTCACTAAGGCCCTGTACAACTGCAGTAAAACTTCCCTATTTTTATATTCCATTCCCCTTGCAATAAATGGCAACATTCAATTTGCCTTCCTAATCACTTGCTGTACCTGTATACTAACTTTTTGCAATTCATGTACCAGGACACCGAGATCCCTCTATATCACCAAGTTCTGCAATCTCTCTCCATTTAAATAATAAGCTGTTTTTCTATTCTTCCTGCCAAAGTGGACAAGTTCAGATTTATCCACATTATACAACACCTGCCAATTTTTCCCCACTCACTTACCCTGTCTATGTACCTGTCTGTATCCCTTTATAGGTTCTCTACCTCCTCTTGACAACTTACTTTCCTACCTATCTTGGTGCCATCAGCAAATTTAGCTACCATACATGATACACAAATCATTGATGTAGAATGTAAAGAGTTGAGTCCCCAGCGCGATCCCTGTGGCACTCCACTAGTTACATCTTGCCAATCCAAAAAAGACCCATTTATCTCTACTCTCTGCTTCCTGTTCGCTAACCAACTTTTATCCATGCTAATATTTTACCCACTACACCATGTGCTCTTATCTAGTATAGTAACCTTTGATGTGGCACCTTGTCAAATGCCTTTTGGAAATCCAAGTACACCACATCTACAGGTTCCCTATTATCCATCATGAATGTTACTTTGTCAATAAAACTCTAACAGATTAACAGACATCCCTTTTACAAAGCCGTGTTGGCTCTGGCTGATCACATCATGATTGTCTAAGTATCCTGTTATAATCTCCTTAATAATGGATTCTAGCACTTTCCCTATGACAGATGTTAAGCTAACTGGCCTATAGTTTTGTGCTTTCTGTCTTCCTCCTTTCTTGAATAAATAGCTAATTACATTAGCTTTTTTCCAATTCACTGGGACCCTTCCATAAACCGAGGAATTTTGGAAGATTATAACCAATGCATCTACTATCTGTACTGCTACTTCTTTTAAGATCCCAGGATACAGGCCAACAGGTCTTGGGGACTTGTTAGACTTTAGGTTTAATGGTTTTCCCAGCTACTTTCTCTGGTAATGGTGATTGTACTAAGTTCATCGCTATCATCTCGTGATTTTCAAGAATCTTTGGGAAGTTTTCAAAGCCCTCTATCATGAAGACAGACACAAAATAGCTGTTCAACGCCTCCGTCATTTTTTTGTTTTCCATTATCAATTCCCAGATGCACTGTCTAGAGGACTAAAACCAGCTTTAGTTACTCTTTTCTTATTCAAATACTAACTGAAACTTTTACAATCTGTTTTTATATTACTAGCTCGCTTTCTTTCATACTCTGCTTTCTGCCTCTTTATCATCTTTTTAGTCAATTTTTGCTGATTCTTAAAATCTGTCCAATCCTCTGAGCTACCACCAATCTTTGTAGATTTGTATATTGTTTCTTTCAATTTGATACTTTCCTTAGCTCCCTTATTCAGACACGGATGATGCATCCTTCTCAAAGAGCCTTTCTTTCTCACTGGGATAAATCTTTTTTGAGCGTTAGTAAATATCTCCTTAAAAATCTGCTACTGCATCTCTACTCTGCTTTTAGCCAGTTCACCATAGCCAGCTGCACCTTCATACTCGTATTGCTACCTTTATTTAGGTTTCAAACACCAGTTATGGGCCCACACTTCTCCATTTCAAACTGAGCATGAATTTCTATCATGTTGTTATTGCTGCTTTACCATGAGGTTATTGATTAATCCTGTCTCATTGCACATTGCCAGGTCCAGGAGAGCCTTGGCTCTAGAACGTGTTGCTCTAAGAAATTTTCCAGAAAACACTCTATGAATTCATTTTCCAGGCTACCTTTGCCAATCTATATGTAAGGTCACCCATGATTATTGCAGTACCTTTCTTACACATCTCATTTATTTCTTCCTGTATGCTCTGTCCTACAATATAACTACTGATAAGGGGCTTATAAACCACTCCCACAAGTGACCTTTTGCCTTTACTGTTTCTTATCTCTACCCAAACTGATTCTACATCTTGTTCTTTCAAGCTAAGGTCTTCTCTCAGTACTGAACTAATGCCACCATTTATTAACAGAGCTACCCCACCACCTTTTCCTAGCTTCCTGTCCTTTCAACATGTCAAATACCCTTTAACATTTAGGTCCCAGCCTTGGTCACCTTTCATCCATGTCTCTGTAATGCCTATAAGGTCATACAGATTTATCGCTATCTGTGCTAACAATTCATCCCTTTTGTTACAAATGCTGCTTGCATTCAGATGCAGGGTCTTAAACTCTTTTTTTTAACAATTTTTGGCTTTATTTGCTGGCGCACTCTTACGATTGTATGTTCTGTCCCTTCCTGTCACACTCTGGAACTCATTACCCAAATTGCTGCCCTGCTCTGTTACTTTGTCGTTTCCCTTTACTTCATTACATCTTCTGTCACATGATTCCTCGCCCCCCATTATTTAGTTTAAAGCCCTCTCTGCCACCCTAATTATATGATTGGCCAGAACACTGGTTCCTGCACAGTTCAGGTGAAAACTATCCCAATGGTACAGCTCCCAATCTCCCCAGTACTGGTGCCAGTGCGCCATGAATCAAAACCCATTTCTCCCACACCAGTCTTTGGGCCACACATTCATCCCTCTAATTTTATTTACTCTATGCCAAGTTGCTTGCGGCTCAGGAAATAATCCAAAGGTTAATTTAGCTCCTAGCTGCTCAGACTCCCTATACAGGACATTTTCCCACTCCTAACTGTGTCATTGGTACCTACATGGAGAACAAACACTGGATCTTCCCCCTCCCACTGCAAGTTCCTCTCCAGCCCAGAGCAGATGTGCTTAACCTTAGGACCGGACAAGCAACACAGCCGCCTACGCTCATCCTCACGACTGCAGAGAACAGTATCTATCCCCCGACTGTACTGTCTCCTATCACTAACACATTTCTCTTCACACACCCGACTTGAATGGCATCCTTCACCATGTGCCATGGTCAGTCCACTCACCAACCTTGTAGTCCTGATAGCAAGCACTTCATAACTGTTGGACAACACCTATCACAGTGCAGATTGTGATATTGCTCAGTGTTCCCCAAACCCACACCTATCACAGTGCAGATTGTGATATCGCTCAGTGTTCCCCATACCCACACCTATCACAGTGCAGATTGTGATATTACTCAGTGTTCCCCATACCCACACCTATCACAGTGCAGATTGTGATATCGCTCAGTGTTCCCCATACCCACACCTATCACAGTGCAGATTGTGATATCGCTCAGTGTTCCCCATACCCACACCTATCACAGTGCAGATTGTGATATCGCTCAGTGTTCCCCATAAACACACCTATCACAGTGCAGATTGTGATATCGCTCAGTGTTCCCCATACCCACACCTATCACAGTGCAGATTGTGATATCGCTCAGTGTTCCCCATGCCCACACCTATCACAGTGCAGATTGTGAATTCACTCAGTGTTCCCCATACCCCCACCTATCACAGTGCAGATTGTGATATCGCTCAATGTTCCCCATACCCACACCTATCACAGTGCAGATTGTGATATTGCTCAGTGTTCCCCATACCCACACCTATCACAGTGCAGATTGTGATATCGCTCAATGTTCCCCATACCCACACCTATCACAGTGCAGATTGTGATATCGCTCAATGTTCCCCATACCCACACCTATCACAGTGCAGATTGTGATATTACTCAGTGTTCCCCATACCCACACCTATCACAGTGCAGATTGTGATATTACTCAGTGTTCCCCATACCCACACCTATCACAGTGCAGATTGTGATATTGCTCAGTGTTCCCCATGCCCACACCTATCACAGTGCAGATTGTGATATTACTCAGTGTTCCCCATACCCACACCTATCACAGTGCAGATTGTGATATTGCTCAGTGTTTCCCATACCCACACCTATCACAGTGCAGATTGTGATATTGCTCAGTGTTCCCCATACCCACACCTATCACAGTGCAGATTGTGAATTCACTCAGTGTTCCCCATACCCACACCTATCACAGTGCAGATTGTGATATCGCTCAGCGTTCCCCATACCCACACCTATCACAGTGCAGATTGTGATATCGCTCAGTGTTCCCCATACCCACACCTATCACAGTGTAGATTGTGATATTGCTCAGTGTTCCCCATACCCACACCTATCACAGTGCAGATTGTGATATCGCTCAGTGTTCCTCATACCCACACCTATCACAGTGCAGATTGTGATATCGCTCAGTGTTCCCCATACCCACACCTATCACAGTGCAGATTGTGATATCGCTCAGTGTTCCCCATGCCCACACCTATCACAGTGCAGATTGTGATATCACTCAGTGTTCCCCATACCCACACCTATCACAGTGCAGATTGTGATATTGCTCAGTGTTCCCCATACCCACACCTATCACAATGCAGATTGTGAATTCACTCAGTGTTCCCCATACCCACACCTATCACAGTGCAGATTGTGATATTGCTCAGTGTTCCCCATACCCACACCTATCACAGTGCCGATTGTGATATTTCTCATTGTTCCCCATACCCACACCTATCACAGTGCAGATTGTGAATTCACTCAGTGTTCCCCATACCCACACCTATCACAGTTCAGATTGTGATATTGCTCAGTGTTCCCCATACCCACACCTATCACAGTGCAGATTGTGATATCGCTCAGTTTTCCCCATACCCACACCTATCACAGTGCAGATTGTGATATTGCTCAGTGTTCCCCATACCCACACCTATCACAGTGCAGATTGTGATATCGCTCAGTGTTCCCCATACCCACACCTATCACAGTGCAGATTGTGATATCGCTCAGTGTTCCCCATACCCACACCTATCACAGTGCAGATTGTGATATCGCTCAGTGTTCCCCATACCCACACCTATCACAGTGCAGATTGTGATATCGCTCAGTGTTCCCTATAACCACACCTATCACAGTGCAGATTGTGATATCGCTCAGTGTTCCCCATACCCACATCTATCACAGTGCAGATTGTGATATCGCTCAGTGTTTCCCATACCCACACCTATCACAGTGCAGATTGTGATATTGCTCAGTGTTCCCCATACCCACACCTATCACAGTGCAGATTGTGATATAAGAACATAAGAAATAGAAACAGGAGTAGACCATTCGGCCCCTCAAGCCTACTCCACCATTCAAAAGATCATGGCTGATCATCTTGTGTTTCGATTTCCACATTTCCATATAACCCCGATAACCTTTCATTCCCTTGCCTAACAAGAATCTATCTACCTCTGCCTTAAAAATATTCAATGACCCCACCTCCACCATCTTCTAAGGCGGTGAGTTCCAAAGTCGCACAACCCTCTAAGAGAAAAAATTTCTCCTCATCTCTGACCTAAAAGCGTGACCCCCAATTTTAAACCAGGGCCCCCTCGTTCTGGACTCACCCACAAGAGGAAACGTTCAGGATCTTGTGTACTTCAGTCAAATAACCCCTCACTCTTCTAAGCTCCAGTGGAAACAAGCCCAGTCTGTCCAACCTTTTCTCATAAAACAACCCACTCATTCCAGGTATCAATCTAGTAAACCTGCTCTGAACCGCCTCCAATGCATTTTCATCCTTCCTTAAATAAGGAGACCAAAACTACACACAGAGTTCGAGGTGCGGTCTCATCAATACCCTGTATAACTGAAGCATAACATCCTTACTTTTATATTCAATCCCTCTCGTAATAAAGGATAGCATTCTATTAGCCTTCTTTATTACTTACTGTATCTGCATACTAACTTTTTGTGACTCATGTACAAGAACACCTAGAACCCTCTGCACCTCAGGATTATGCAGCCATTTTCCACTTAAGTAATACTTTGTTTTTTTGTTCTTCCTGCCAAGGTGAACAACTTCACATTTTCCCACATTAAACTCCATTTGCCAGATCTTTGCCCACTCACTCAACCTCTCTATATCCATCTGCAACCTCCTCATGTCCTCTTCACAACGTACTTTCCTACCTATCTTTGTGTTGTCTGCAAATTTAGCTACCATGTCTTCACTCCCCTCATCTAAGTCATTGATGTAAGTTATAAAATGTTGAGGCCCCAGTACAGACCACGGTAGGACTCCACTTATCACATCCTGCCAATCAGAAAAAGACCCATTTATGCATACTCTCTGCTTCTCTACCAGCCAGCCAATCTTCTATCCATGCTAATATGTTATCCCCTGCACCATGGGCTTTTAATTTCTATGAGAACTTTTGATGTGGCACCTTATCAAATGCCTTCTGGAAATCCAACTACTGTGCTTTTAACAGGCTTCCCTTTATCCGCTATGCATGTTACTCCTTCAAAAAAACTCCAATAAATTGGTTAAACATGATTTTCCTTTCACAAAACCATGTTGACTCATCCGGATTGCTCCCGTGAGCTCTTCTAAGTGCCCGATGTAACTTCCTTAATGATCGATTCTAATAACTTCCCCACGACAGATGTCAAACTAAGTGTCCTATAGTTTTCCTGTTTATTGCCTCTCCCCCTTCTTGGATAGAGGGTTTATACTTGTTATTTTCATATTGCTCAATGTTCCCTATACCCACACCTATCACAGTGCAGATTGTGATATTGCTCAGTGTTTCCCATACCCACACCTATCACAGTGCAGATTGTGATATTGCTCAGTGTTTCCCATACCCACACCTATCACAGTGCAGATTGTGAATTCACTCAGTGTTTCCCATACCCACACCTATCACAGTGCAGATTGTGATATTGCTCAGTGTTTCCCATACCCACACCTATCACAGTGCAGATTGTGATATTGCTCAGTGTTCCCCATACCCACACCTATCACAGTGCAGATTGTGATATCGCTCAGTGTTCCCCATACCCACACCTATCACAGTGCAGATTGTGATATCGCTCAGTGTTCCCCATACCCACACCTATCACAGTGCAGATTGTGATATCGCTCAGTGTTCCCCATACCCACACCTATCACAGTGCAGATTGTGATATCGCTCAGTGTTCCCCATACCCACACCTATCACAGTGCAGATTGTGATATCGCTCAGTGTTTCCCATACCCACACCTATCACAGTGCAGATTGTGATATCGCTCAGTGTTTCCCATACCCACACCTATCACAGTGCAGATTGTGATATTGCTCAGTGTTTCCCATACCCACACCTATCACAGTGCAGATTGTGATATTGCTCAGTGTTCCCCATACCCACACCTATCACAATGCAGATTGTGATATTGCTGTGTTTCCCATACCCACACCTATCACAGTGCAGATTGTGAATTCACTCAGTGTTCCCCATACCCACACCTATCACAGTGCAGATTGTGATATCACTCAGTGTTCCCCATACCCACACCTATCACAGTGCGGATTGTGAATTCACTCAGCGTTCCCCATACCCACACCTATCACAGTGCAGATTGTGATATCGCTCAGTGTTCCCCATACCCACACCTATCACAGTGCAGATTGTGATATCGCTCAGCGTTTCCCATACCCACACCTATCACAGTGCGGATTGTGAATTCACTCAGCGTTCCCCATACCCACACCTATCACAATGCAGATTGTGATATTGCTGTGTTTCCCATACCCACACCTATCACAGTGCAGATTGTGATATTGCTCAGTGTTCCCCATACCCACACCTATCACAGTGCAGATTGTGATATCGCTCAGTGTTTCCCATACCCCCACCTCTTTTCCATATGCCAAGCACAAGTAAAGTGTAGGGAACATCTTTAATTTACTTTCACAGGTCTCACTAAAGCATTTGACACCGTGAACAGGGCAGGACTCCATAAGATTGGAGGGAAAATTGGTTCTCCACAAAAGCTCCTCAGTCTCAGCTGCTCCTTCCATGAAAACATGCAGTGTACTGTGCTGTAATGGCATTATTTCTGACAATTTTAGAGTGAAAAAGGCACGAGACAGGGCTGTGTCATAGCTCCAGTACCTTTCTGAAGATATGGAAGGAGTTTATTGGGATACTAGGTCAGACAGAAAGCTTTATAATCTGTCCGGATTGAACGTGAAGACAGAAATACAGCATGTCTTGTTCAGATAACTCCTGTACCCTGATGATGTGACACACTAGTCACTCTCACAGAAACTCAGTTACAAAGATTCATAGCTTTTCTTCCCTTGCCAATAATCTTTTCTTCCTGGCTATAAGTGTCAGGAAAATCAGGTGTCATATCTCCACTTTTGATCACACTGTAGTGCTTTGAAAATTGCATTGTGCATTTTATCCACTTAAGATTACTATTCATATAATGCCAGCAGGGGGAGCCTAGAAGGAATAAAGGAGTCCACATTTTCACAGCACATGCTCCAGATCTGCTTCTTACTGAATACCATTGAATCTTACTGGATCTGACTGGATTTTACCACTTCTTACTGAATCTTACTGAAGCTTACTGGATCATGCTGAGTCCTATTGAATCTTATTGAATCTTACTGATTCCTACTGAATCCCAGTGAATCATACTGAATTTTACTGGATATAACTGGATCTTACTGAATCTTACTGGATCTTACTGAATCCTACTGCAACTTACGGAATCTTACTGGACCTGACTGGATCTTACTTCTTCCTAGTGAATCTTACTGAACCTTACTGGATCTTACTGAATCCTATTGAATTTTACTGAACCTTACTGAGTCCTACTGAATATTACTGAATCTCATTGAATCTTACTGAATCTCACTGAATGCTGCTAAATCTTACTAAATCTTTCTAAATCCTACTGAATTTTACTGAATCTTACTGAATTCTACAGAATCTTACTGAATCTCACTGAATCCTACTGAATCTTACTAGACCTGACTGGATCTTACAGGATCTTACTTCTTCTTACTGAATTGTACTGAGTCCTACTGAATCTTACTGAATCTTATTGGATCTGACTGGATCTTACTGCTTCCTAGTGAATCTTACTTAACCTTGCTGGATCTTACTGAATCCTATTGAATTTTATTGAATCCTACTGAATCAAACTGAATCTTACTGAATCACACTGAATCTTGCTGAATCGTATTGAATCTTACTGGACCTGACTGGATCTTACAGGATCTTACTTCTTCTTACTGAATCTTACTGAATCCTACAGAACCTTACAGAATCTTATTGGATCTGACTGGATCTTACTGTTTCTTCATGAATCTTACTGAGCTTTACTGGATCCTACTGAATCCTATTGAATCTTACTGAATCCTACCAAATGTTACTGAATCTCACTGAATCCTACTAAATCTTGCTGAATCTTACTGAATCCTACTGATTCATACTCAACTTTACTGAATCTTACAGAATACTGCTGAACCCCACTGAATCTTACAGGGTCTTGCTGCTTCTTACTGAATCATTCTGAATCCCACTGAATCTTATTGAATCTTACTGAATCTAACTGAATCTTACTGAATATTACTGAATCTTACTGAAACCTGCTGAATCTGACTGAATCTTACAGAATCTCACTGAATCCTACTGAATCTTACTGAATCCTACTGAATATCACTGAATCCTACTGATTCTTACTGAATCCTACTGAATATCACTGAATCCTACTGATTCTTACTGAATCCTACTGAATATCACTGAATCCTACTGATTCTTACTGAATCTTACTGAACCTCACTGAATCTTGCTGACTCCTACTGAATCTTACTGAATTTTACCGAATCCTACTGAATATTACTGAATCTTACTGAATCTTACTGAACCTCACTGAATCTTGCTGACTCCTACTGAATCTTACTGAATTTTACCGAATCCTACTGAATATTACTGAATCTTACTGAATCCTACTGAATCTTACTGAATCCTACTGAATATCACTGAATCCTACTGAATCTTACTGGACCTGACTGGATGTTACAGGATCTTACAGAATCTTACTGCTTCTTACTGAATCCCACTGAATCTTACTGGATCTGTCTGGACCTTACTGGATCTTACTGAATCCTATTGAATCTTACTGGATCCTACTTAATATTACTGAATCTTACAAAATCGCACTGAATCCTACTGAATCTTACTCAATCCTACTGAATCTTACTGAACCCTACTGAATCTTACTGAATATTGCTGAATCCTACTGAATCTTACTGAATCTCACTGATTCAGTAATGAATCTACTGATTCATACTCAACCTTACTGAATCTTACAGAATCCTGCTGAACCCCATTGAATCTTATAGGGTCTTACTGCTTCTCACTGAATCAATCTGAATCCCACTGAATCTGACTGAATCTTAATGAATATAACTGAATCTCACTGAAACCCATTGAATCTTAATGAATCCTACTGAATCTTACTGAATCTTACTGAATCTCACTGAATCTTACTGCATCCTACTGATTCTTACTGAATCCTACTGAATATGACTGAATCTTACTGAATCCTATTGAATCTTACTGAATCCTACTGAATCTTACTGAATCCTACTGAATCTTATTGAATCTGACTGAATCTTACTGAGTCCTATTGAATCTTACTGAATCCTACTGAATCTTACTGAATCCTACTGAATCTTACTGAATCCTACTGAACCTTACTGAATCCTACTGTTTCTTCCCAATAACTTCACAATGGTGACAAAGAGGGTGAAAAGTAGGAAATATTACTCTTAGGCATGAAACTTTTGGCAGGTGTTTGTAATGCTTCTTGCAAACGGGATCTTAATTTGGAAATTTAAGGAACAACTGAGGCTGTCAGACACACACAGGAGGCATACCAGTTTGGGATTAGCAGCAGGAAAGCCTGCACAGTGTAAACACACACTGATTTTGACAAAATAGTCATCCAAACA
Organism: Cetorhinus maximus; assembly: GCF_964194155.1. Lineage (NCBI taxonomy): Eukaryota > Metazoa > Chordata > Chondrichthyes > Lamniformes > Cetorhinidae > Cetorhinus > Cetorhinus maximus. The sequence goes on along the minus strand of NC_135903.1, from coordinate 45,669,387 downwards.
AAAAAAATTGGATCATTACAGAGAAGTCTTTCTTTGAAAGGAATGTGATCTCAGATCCTTGGTCATGCACTATCACTGTTCTCAATCTGCCACTAACATGCATTCAGAGGCATCAGCTGTATCATCATCACTTTGGCTAAAATGGCTGCGACATTTTGGAGGTGAAATGGCATCTTTTGCAATTGAAGATGACAAAGGATAAAAGGCCTTACTTCTGCACTGGGAGGGAAAGAATTGGAAGATATTTTTGAGACATTTATGCCTTAGCAAAATGATTATGACTCAGCAAGAAATGCACTATCAACCTATTTAATGCCCAAGAAAAATACAATGTACAAAACAATTGTCTTCTGATATGCCATGCAAGAAGCAAACAAGGCAATTGATCCGTGTTACTTGGGATCGAGGCAATAAGCAACCAAACGTGACTTCAGTGATGTTGAATATGTCAGGCAGAAAATCAAAACATAAGTAAATGAAGGTTATCTTTTCAACTGCACTGCAAAGCACTCAAGTAAGACAGAAAGCTGTCAGAGCTGTTGAAGTTAGTAAGATCACTATCGTTTTCAGAATCCAGGGCTACTGAAGTTGAGACTGCCAACAGTAACTACCACACTCCAAGTTCAACTCCTGTGACAGTGTTCATCACTCAGGATTCTACTACTAGTAAACAGTGCAAAGCCTGTGGAAAACTCAACAACTTTGATCGTGTTTGTCACTCATCAGCAAAATCAATTACTATGGCCAATATCACCAGAGGGTGCCACATGCCACGTGTACCACAACAAAAGGATGAGAGAATGTAACCAATGTCCAGATGGATGACCCTGAATATACTTTGCGTTCTCTTTTGGACACAGCAACCAGTCACGTGAGACAGTGACCATTCGCTGCTTGGAAGTAGTCGCTCCCATAGATACAGGAGCACCTGTCAATTCGTGGGAGACAAAACATTCAACAAACTCCAAGTTTTCCCCATTCGCTGCAAACCAGCGATTATGAAAATTTTCCCGCACAACAGTGACAAACCACTCATTCTCAGAACTTTGAAACATCAATCTCATTCAGAGACACTAGAATGAAAGCTGTATTCTGTCATATCTGGAGAATGTGACACACTTATCAGTTTCCACACAGCCACAGACCTGTGATTGATTACAGTCACGGACACGATTCCTACACATACTAACAACGTTCTCCAATTTTATACTGACCACTTCACTGGAATTGGCAATCTGAAAGGATTAAATGCCAGCTGCATATAGACCCCAATGTGTCCCCAGTCACGTATCAACAACGACAATCACCATTTTATGTCAGAAAGCAGACAGAGAAGGAGCCTTACTGCCTACTTGACTTTAACATTATTGAGAAAGCTGGGGATGAGACTACCTCTTGGATCACACCCACGCAAGTCATCAAGAAACGCGAGATTGAGAGCCAGGTTGGAATCTGTGTTGATATAGTCACCAAACCAAGCCATACAAGGAAGAAACTTGACACTGACAGTTGGTGATATCACAGAGGAAGTGAATGGTTCTAAACACTTTATTAAACTTGACCTCAATGCAGGTCAAGTCGAGCTTGCAGAAGGATCAAGGTATCTTACAGTGTTCTCCACTCACATTCAATACAAGAGCCTCAACTTCGGAGTTAATTCAGCAGCTGTGGTATTTTAGCACATGGTTCAGCCTGTACTGCAAGGAGTTGAAGACACGCTGAATATCAGTGATGAAATTCACATCTATGGCCACAGTGAAGTGAACTCGAGACATGCCCATACACATGTCTACAACACTTCAGAGAATGTAACCTCACCTTGAACAAAGACAAGTGCCTGTACAATGAAAGCAGAATCAAATTCTTTGGTCATGTGTTCAGCAGTGAATGAGTATCAACATTCTTGCTATTCATTCATGGGATATGGGCATCGCTGGCTGGGCCAGCATTTATTGCCCATCCCTAATTGCCCTTGAGAAGGTGGTGGTGAGTTGCCTTCTTGAACCGCTGCAGTTCATGAGATGTAGGTACACCCACAGTGCTGTTAGGGAGGGAGTTCCAGGATTTTGACCCAGCGACAGTGAAGGAACGGCGAGATATTTCCAAATGGTGTGAGACTTGTAGGGGAACTTCCAGGTGGTGGTGTTCCCATGTATCTGTTGCCCTTGTCCTTCTTGATGGTAGCAGCCATGGGTTTGGAAGGTGCTGTCTAAGGAGCCTTGGTGAATTCCTGCAGTGCATCTTGTAGGTGGTACACACTGCTGCTACTGTGTGTCGGTGGTGGAGGGAGTGAATGTTTGTGGATGGGGTGCCAATCAAGCGGACTGCTTTGTTCTGGATGGTGTCAAGCTTCTTGTGTGTTGTTGGAGCTGTACTCATCCAGGCAAGTGGGGAGTATTCCATCACACTCCTGACTTGTGCCTTGTAGATGGCGGACAGGCTTTGGGGAGTCAGGAGGTGAGTTACTTGTCGCAGGGTTCCCAGCCTCTTGTATTCACAGTATTTATGTGGCTAGTCCAGTTCAATTTCTGGTCAATGGTAACCCCCCAGGATGTTGATAGTAGGGGATTCAGTGATGGTGATGCCGTTGAATGTCATTCTCTCTTGTCGTAGATGGTCATTGCCTGGCTCTTGTGTGGTATGAATGTTACTTGCCACTTGTCAGTCCAAGCCTGGATATTGTCCAGGTCTTGCTGCGTTTGGACATGGGCTGCTTCAGTATCTGAGGAATCGTGAATGATGCTGAACATTGTGCAATCATCAGCGAACATCCCCACTTCTGACCTTATGATGGAACTTATGAAGGAAGACTGAATAGGTTGGGCCTATACCCATTGGAGTTTAGAAGAATGGGAGGTGATCTTATTGATACATATAAGATGTACTTAATCGGGTGGATATTGGGTCAATGTTTCCTCTTGTGGGGGAGAATAGAACTAGGGGACACAGTTTAAAAATAAGTGGTCTCCATTTTAAGTTGGAAATGAGGAGAATATTTTTCTCTCAAAGGGTCACTGTGTGTGGAATTCTGTTCTGCAGGAAGCAGTGGAGGCTGGGTCATTGAATTTATTCAGGGCAGAGTTAGGCAGATTTTTGATTGATTAGGGAGTCAAGGGTTACGGGGGGCAGACAAGAAAGTGGAGTTGAGGCCACAACCAAATCAGTCATGATCTTATTGAATGGTGGAACTGGCTGGAAGGGCCGAATGGCTCCAATGTTCATGTGTAGAAAGACAAGAATTATAACCCAGCAATCATTGTGATGGCAAGCCGACTGCTAACACTCATAGAGTGATGTTATTCACAAACAGAGAGAGAAGCACTCTCAGTCATATGGGATATCTTACACTTTCATCTCTACACGCATGGAAGGGAATTTGATGTAATAACCAATCATAGACCATAGCTTGTTCAACAATCCATGTAGCAAACCACAAAACTCAGATAGAGCATTGGATACTCAAACTACAGGAGTACGAGCTCCATGTTGAGTATCAGTCAGGCAAGTTCAACCCAGTGGACTTTTATTGTGATACCCATTGCCCACTATTCATGAGGTACATGTTGCCAAACAACATCTTAACTTTGTAAGCCTAAATGTGATGCCAAAGACACTAAAACTAGCTGATATCAAAGTGGCAACAAAACAAGATGAGACATTGCAACCATGTATGACAGCTATGGAATCACAAAACTGGAAAGACATGATTGAGAGAGCATCCACAAACAAAATTGCTCACATGCTACATGGTCTTCATAATGTTCAGAATGAGCTCACCATTATAACCACATCTGATCTCATATTACGCAAAAACTGTATTGTTATTCTATAATCATTGTTGCTGATAGGGCACATGAAGGTCATGAGGGAACTGTCAAAACCAAACAACTCCTCTGGGAAAAGGGATGTTTCCCGGGAATTGACCATATGGTAAAACGCAATATCCGTCAGTGTTTGCCATGTCAAATCTTTGTGACCCTCTCAAGATGTCTGAACTGCCTCCAGGACCGTGGTTTGAGAATAGTGTTGATTTGATAGAGTTACACACTGGTGAACATCTGCTTGTTGTCACTAATGACTACAGCAGGTTCCCTTTCATGGAAATAGTTACGTCAACTTCAATGAAGCTGTCATCCCAAAGCTTGACCATATGTCCACCTTGTTTGGAATCCCTCAAACGGTGAGAAGGGACATGGATCCCCATTCAACAGTGATGAGTTTAGTAAATTTGTGAACTACCTGTTCCTCACTCATCAAAAAATCACACCATGTTGGCCAATGGCTAATGGAGAAGTGATAAGATTTATGCTTACTTTGAAAAAAGTGATATGTACAAGCTACAGCTGAGAGCAAGTTATGGAGCAAGAGTTGTATCACTTTCTTTGCAACTCTTCACACAACCACTGGAATGCCTCCTGCTACACTCATCTTCACACATCCTATGTGCACAAGCCTTCCTGAGATACCCAGCAGAGCTGGTGATCAACATGGACATAAATGCAATCAAGAAAAGAAGCATCCAATGAAAGTAATTGCAGAATGAAACATGTAACTCAGAGCTACACCACTAAAGTCAGGAGAAAAAGCGCTTGTGAAACATGATGGTCATGTTGGGAAGCTCCAGTGACATCCGGCCATTTGTTGTGAATAACACAAAAGGATCAATGATCACAGCTAAGCGCAGTTAGCAAATCATCACACAAAATGCATAATTTTTCAAAGACTGAAAACACCAGTTGTGAGCATTGAATCCGATTGTGACATCGACATCCCAGATAAAGAGCATGAGTTAAATGACACCACACCTAATGTCAGACAATATCCTACTTGGGAGAGAAAACAACCACCAGTGTTTATGTTACAAAGTGAGCTATTTTGAGTTGGTGAACAAATCTTTCATCTCATTGTATATGACTGAGTGCATTGTTAAATTAATACAAAAGTTTACATATGCAATAGTGTTACTGATGAAGTTGAATATTCAAGTTACATTGAAGTTTATTGTTTACACTTTCGGGAACATTGAAACATGCTATGCCTCTCATTTACTAAGAAGGGGAGGGATGTAGTGTATTGAAAATTGCACTGTGAATTTTGTCCACTTAAAGCTACCAAACTCATATACCAGAAGAGGGAGTCTGGAGGGGAATAAAGGATTCCATGTTTTAACAGCTGTCTGCTTCTTACCAAATCTTTCTGAGTCTTACTGTTTCTTACCAAGCACTTCACATACACTAAGTAACACCATTCGGGAATTGATTAGCAAATTCTGCTATCTTGGGTCCTTGGTGACAAACAATCTGTCTGTTGATGCAAAACTCGATACATACATTGGAAAAGCAGCTACTACCTTTGGCCGACTCACAAAATGTGCACGGAATCAAGCTGACTCTTAGAATCAAGATGTTGGTTTATGAGGCCTCTCAGCACCTTGTTCTATGGCTGTGAAACATGGACGATTTATAGCTGTCAAGAGAAGAAGCTCAACAACTTTCATTCTTGCTGTTTGCAGTGCATTCTGGGCATCTCATGGAAGGACAAAATCATGTTCATCCAGATAATGGTAGGCTTGTTTGCGTAGTTATGTCATCGACAGAATGGGGATTGTGTTGGGGAGCCATTCTTCCAACTCCCCTTTTCCCATTGCTCCTGCAATTTGGCATCAGATATTGCAGGAGTTGAGGAATACTTCTGCACATGCTTAGGCAGATATTTGGTTAATCATAGAGTTATTTACAGGGCAGAAGGAGATCATTCAGCCCATCGAGTTCATGCTGGTTCTCCAAGCAGTAACCCAGTCAGTCCCACTCCTCCGTCCAATATCCCTAGCCCTGCAAGTTTATTTCCCTCAAGCGCCCATCCAACTTCTTATTGAAATCATTGATTGTTTCTGCTTCCACCACCCTGTGGGCAGTAAGTTCCAGGTCATTGCCACTCACAGTGTAAAAAGTTCCACCTCACATCCCCCTGCATGTCTTGCCTAAAATCTTACATATGTTTCTCCTGGTCCTTATACCATCAGCTAATGGGAAGAGTTTTTCTTTGTTTACCTGACATAATCTTGTTCACCTCTATCAAATCTCCCCATAAATCTTCTTTGCTGCAAAGAGAACAACCCCAGCTTCTCCGCCCTCATCTTGTGACTAAAGTCCCTCATCCCTCGAACTATTCTGGTAAATCTCCCCTGGACCCTCTCAAGAACACTCACATCTTTCCTAAAGTGTGGTGACCAGAACTGGACATAATACTCTAGTTAGGGCTTAACCAGAGCTTTATAAAGGTTCAGCATAATGGCCCTTCTTTTGTACCCCACACCTTTTTTTATGAAGCCTAAGAATTCCATATGCTTTGCTAATTACTCTCTCAATATGCCCTGCCTGCTTCAAAGATCAAGGCACATGTGCCCCCAGTTCCTGCACACTCTTTAGAACTGTGCCATTAAATCTATATGACCTCTCCCTATCCCTTCTGCCAAAATGCATCACCTCACACATCTCTGCATTAAATTCTTTCAGCCACTTGTCTGCCATTCTGCTAGCCTATCTATGTCCTGTTGCAGGTGATTCATACCATCCTCAGTGTTTGCTACTCCTCCAAGTTTGATATCATTGGCAAATTTTGAAATTTTACTCCGTATTCTAAGATTCAAGTCATTTATATTGCAAAAAGAACCATGATCCTAGCACTGACCCTTGGGGAACGCCGCTGTCTACCATCCTCCAGTCTGAAAAATAACCATTTACGACTCGCTGTTCTCTGTCCATAAGCCAATTTTCTTTTCCAAGTTGACACTGACCCTCTTATTTTATGACCATAAAAGGAATGGTGTGAGTTTGAATCATTTTCTTCCATTTGTATTGAGATCATTCCACCCTTTTTTGTCTGGTGTAATATAATGAATTGTTTTTCCTTGTTTAATAAATGTTTTTTTTCTTTATGTTAAACGTTCATCAGCAGATTCCTGTGAATTTGTTCAGTAACTTTCCTCCACAGTTTCTAAAATAAAACAAAGTCAGGACCTATCAATCCAGGTTTCACTCTGGGATCTGACTTGTCCAGTATTAACATCAGCTGAGATTGTAACAAAGTGGGGGCTCTTGCAGTATCAAAATTCCTTGAAGTTTGGTGGGATCTGTGAATCCTTAAAGAAACAAGTACATGGAGGTACTGGGCATAGGAACAGGATTTGCTGTGAAGTATATTACACTGGTTGGAGCTACAAAATGGCTTTGACTGCTGCTCAGACTTTTCTGGGAGCAGAAGATGTAACAGTGGATTATTTGAAATCCTTGAATAAGGGTAAACTGAGAAAATTGACAGATGTAGAAATAAAAGCAAGATTTTGTAAGGATGACATGATTAAAGTAATTACCCAGCATTTAGAATTGAAAGGACAGAAATCTGAAATTTGTGTCTCACAAACTAGAGTTAGCTAACATTCAATTCAGAATGAAAGAAATAGAGATAGAAAGAGATAGAGAAAAGCAAAAGTTTGAATTTGAAAAATAAATGGAAATGTGAAAGCTTGAGCTTGTGTTTCAAAGAGAGAAAGAAATCAGCATGATCTGGGTAAAGAAAAACCTCGAATAAAGGAAGAAAGGAGAGATAGTGGTTTAGAGTATGACTCTAATTCCACTGAGGAGTTTGATTTAACTAAAAATCTCTGTTAGTGACTAAATTTTCAGAGGATGGAGTTGAAAGATATTTCACTTCATTTGAAAAGATAGATGTGAAGTTGAAGTGGCCAAAAGATGCTTGGGCCCTAGTGTTACAAAGTGTCAGGTACAGCTATGTGTGTGTGCACAAGTCTGTCGGAAGAGCAATCTGCAGACTATGAAACAATTAAAAGGGCAATGTTCAATGTTTATGAACTTGTCCCTGAAGCTTATCAATTAAAGTTTCAGACCATAAGAAAGAAACTTAATCAGACATTTATAGAATTTGCAAGAGAAAAAGAAAGGCTGTGGGGTCAGTGGTTTCAATCACTGAAATTAGAAAACACTTTGAGAAAGTGAGGGAAATTATGATCATGGAAGAATTCCGAAATAGCATTTCAGTAACCATGAGCGTCAAGTATCAAAGATCTGAGAAGCAGTTTTGGGTATCTCGGGGAGAGATTCCAGCTGGGGGAAAAGCATCTAATGAATGCTCAGAAATCGGTTGGAGGGAAACTGTTTACAATTGGGCCAGCCCAAGCAAGAAGTGTTGGTGTTGAGACGATGATAAATCTTCATTAAGGTTTTGTGTCTGTGAGGGTATTGCTGGGATAAAAAGAATGGTGTGAATTTGAATCATTTTCTTGTATTTACACTGAGATCTTTCCAACCATTTTGTCTGATGTAATGTAATTCATTTTCTTCCTTCTTTAATAGGTGTTTTATTCTTTATGTTAAAAGTTCATTAGCAGACTCCTGTGAATTTGTTCAATAATTTTCCACTTTTTCATTATTGCCACTACATTTTATTTCCAATCGGCTATTTGAGCTTGGAGCTCACCGCACTTATTCACCGCACTTTGTGCACTTACGTACATGCATTGTAATCTTGTCCTGTCATTCCTCATAGGCCTTCTTAGTCTGCTCCTATCTAACACGGTACTAATTATTTCCCTAGTACTGCCCAACACACTCATTTTATGCACTTATTCCTCTTTTCTCTCTCTATACATGCTGGTGTCCATCCCCCTGTCAATTTAGTTTAAACCCTCCCCAGCTATGCTGGTGAGCCTCTCTGCGAGAACATTGGTCCCAGTCCTGCTGAGATGCAATCTGTCCCTATTGAATAGGTGCCTTCTGCCCCAGAACCTGTCCCAATGCTCAAGAATCTGAAGCCCTCCCTCCTGCACCAGGACTCAAGACACGCATTGATCCTCCCTATCTTCCTATTTCTACTCTGACTAACACCTAGCACTGGGAGAAATCCAGAGATTACTACCCTTGAGGTCCTACTTTTTAACTTCCTCTATAGCTCCTGAAAATCTGACCGTAGGACCTGCCTGGTCTATGTCATTGGTACCATAACTTCTGGCTTATTCCCTTCACCCTGTAGAACATTCAGCACCTTCTCTGTGATTTCCTTTACCCTGGCACCAGGGAGGCAACACACCATGCGGGACTCATGATGATGGTTACAGAAATGTCTATCTGTCCCCTTGATTATGGAATCTCATATAACAACCACATTTCTACAATTTGCTGTTCCTCCATTTGGACAGTCCTTTACCCATCGACTTTCAAGGTGCCATCACTCCCAGCAGTCTTCAATACTGAATACTGGTTTGAGAGTGGCACACACCCCAAAGACTCTTGAACCGTCAGCCTCTTCCTACTCTCCTGGATGGCCATCATTCTTGCAGGCTCTCTTTCAGGCCTCCTCTTTTATACCCCTCACTGCTCCTGACACATGGGCCACATTTCCAGCATTCCCATCCTGAGAAGTCGAAGTCACGTTTACTACTACCTTGCTCAGTGTTAGTGAGGAAGTGAAGGGCAGGAATTGTGAAAAGAAAGGAGTTTGTTGCTTATTGCAGTTGATTGCAGAGCAGGAAACTGGAAATAAACTTAAAGATATGTAGATATTACTGCATGTACCAATCAACGATAAGTTATCATTTTGGTTATAAATAGACATCAGAGCAATTTTCCTAGACACATTAAATGTTGTTATCAATACACAAATGCCGACCCTTTCTTTGATGGGGGCTGTCTGATTCTATTGGGGTTCAGTTTCTAGCACCCCTGGAAGTTGAAGTACTGAAATAATGCAGCACAAAGATTGATCGTTTGTAGATGTTTGTCTCAATATCATAAGCCGGAATTTTACATATGTCGGGTGGGCTTGGCAGGAGAGGACAGGGCATAGCAACCATTCCACTGTTGTTTCTATATTAATGTGAGCCTCGTCAGGGTGAGGAGCCTGAAGGCCCACTGCTCACTCCAGAGAACAGCGGCCATAGAAACACACCAGCGTCACACCCTCTCAGCCAGGCAGGCACCAGCTCAGATACCAGCACCTCGGTGGGCATTCGATAGGCGGAAAGTATCTCAGTCACAGCGGTGAGGGCACTTCACACTCACTTGAGGTGCAGATGGAGGCAGAGAGTGTCCAGGGTGCCGGCAGTCGGAGGACGGCTGGGGACCAGGAACATGCTCAGTCGGTGGCTGATGATGAGCCTCTGGAGTCGTCCCTGAGGCAGCAGATGCTGGAAGTCCAGCAGGGTGTGCGGGAGGATCTGGCAGAGATACATGAGGGAACGTGTGCCATAGTCTCAATGATGGAGGAGTCCATGCGGAGTGTGAGCAATGCAATCACCCTCATGGCCGAGCGCACTGCCTCCTCCCTGGAGAGAGTGATTCTCGTGGAGAGACCCCTCCAGGATCTGAATCAGGGGGTCCTGGGGATGCGCTCGGACCTGCAGCCCTCACACCGGCAATGACCTCAGCTGGTCAGTGTCAGTGTGGGAGATGGATTGGGCACCCAGTATCCCAGCTAGATGACTATCCATCAATGGTGAGCAGGGAGGTCCAAAGCGACCTCACATTGGCGCACAAGCTGCCTGTCGACTCTGCGGGCTCCCCTCAGGGTGCTCTGGATGAGGGCAGCAGCTCCTCTGCCAGTGACCGTGGCATCTGATGAGGCTGCGGTGCCTGGGGAGATGCCAGCCATGGCACTGGCCGCTCCCTCCCAGGCGGGGCCAGCACAGGCTCCACTGGCCAGAGGACGCCCACCAAGGTCACCAAGGCCAACAGGACAGCAGAGTCAGCAGCCTGTCTCCAATGCCAGTGCCAGCGAGGGGTGAGTGCCTAGATGTAGCACCCACAAAGGCAAATGTGAATCACCCTAGGTACATCACGGGCTTATCACTGGTGTTTTTTTTTTCCCTCAGTTTTACTTTAAATATTAAGATAAAAGCAAAAAACTGCAGTTGCTGGAAATCCAAAACAAAAACAAAAATACCTGGAAAAGCTCAGCAGGTCTGGCAGCATCTGCGGAGAGGAACACAGTTAACGTTTCGAGTCCGAATGACCCTTCAACAGAACTAAGTAAAAATAGAAGAGAGGTGAAATATAAGCTGGTTTAAGGGGGGTGGGACAAGTAGAGCTGGACAGAGGTCCAGTGATAGGTGGAGATAACCAAAAGATGTCACAGACAGAAGGACAAAAAAGGTGTTGAAGGTGGTGATATTATCTAAGGAATGTGCTAATTAAGGGAGGAAAGCAAACAAAAAGGAGGGGGAAAAACGGAAAGGGGGTGGGGATGGAGGAGAGAGTTCGTGATCTAAAATTGTTGAACTCAATATTCAGTCCGGAAGGCTGTAAAGTGCCTGGTCAGAAGATGAAGTGCTGTTCCTCCAGTTTGTGCTGAGCTTCACTGGAACAATGCAGCAGGCCAAGGACGGACATGTGGGCATGAGAGCAGGGTGGAGTGTTGAAATGGCAAGCGACAGGGAGGTCTGGGTAATACTTGCGGGCAGACCGAAGGTGTTCTGCAAAGCGGTCACCCAGTCTGCATTTGGTCTCTCCAACTTGAAACGAGTGTTTGGGCCCTTGGACGGTGAGGAGAGGGGAAGTAAAGTGGCAGGTGTTGCACCTTCTGCGGTTGCATGGGAAGGTGCCGTGGGAGAGGGTTGAGGTGTAGGGGGTGATGGAGGAGTGGACTAGGGTGTCACGGAGGGAACGATCCCTGCGGAATGCCGCTAGGGGGGGTGAAGGGAAGATGTGTTTGGTGGTGGCATCATGCTGTAGTTGGCGGAAATGGCGGAGGATGATCCTTTGAATGCGGAGGCTGGTGGGGTGATAAGTGAGGACAAGGGGGATCCTATCATGTTTCTGTGAGGGAGAAGAAGGTGTGAGGGCGGATGCGTGGGAGATGGGCCGGACACGGTTGAGGGCCCCGTCAACCACCATGAGTGGAAAACCTCGGTTAAGGAAGAAGGAGGACATGTCAGAGGAACTGTTTTTGAAAGTGGCATCATCAGAACAGATGCAACGGAGGCGAAGGAACTGAGAGAATGGGATGGAGTCCTTACAGGAAGCGGGGTGTGAGGAGCTGTAGTCGAGGTAGCTGTGGGAGTCGGTAGGCTTGTAATGGATATTGGTGGACAGTCTATCATCAGAAATTGAGACAGAGAGGTCAAGGAAGGGAAGGGAAGTGTCAGAGATGGACCATGTGAAAATGATGGAGGGGTGGAAATTGGAAGCAAAATTAATAAATTTTTCCAGGTTCCGACGAGAGCATGAAGCAGGACCGAAGTAATCATCGATGTACTGGAGAAAGAGTTGTGGGAGGGGGCCGGATTAGGACTGAAACAAGGAATGTTCCACATACCCCATAAAGAGACAGGCATAGCTGGGGCCCGTGCGGGTACCCATAGCTACACCTTTAATTTGGAGGAAGTGAGAGGAGTTTAAGGAGAAATTGTTCAGTGCGAGAACAAGTGACAACCACTCTCCTCCGTCTGCCTGAACTTGTACCTTGCTCGTCCTGCTTTCTACCCTTAATTAGCATATTCCTTTAGATAATATCACCACCTTCAACACCTCTTTGTCCTTTTGTCTAGGACATCTTTTGGTTATCTCCACCTATCACTGGCCCTCTATACAGCTCTACTTGTCCCACCCCCCCTTAAACCAGCTTATATTTCACCTCTCTTCTATTTTTCCTTAGTTCTGTTGAAGGGTCATTCGGACTCGAAACGTTAACTGTGTTCCTCTCCGCATTTGCTGCCAGACCTGCTGAGTTTTTCCAGGTATTTTTGTTTTTGTTTTTACTTTAAATATTGTTTGGTGTGATGGATAACACCTTTCAATTTAATTTGTTTTATGTATGCCAGGCACCTCATCATTAATTGTGTTTATGTTCAACAAGCCTCTGGGTGCTTCATTAGTTCTGCAGGTGCAGGGTAACCCATGATGTTATAAGTGATTTGTTTCTCATTAAACTTTATTGAAATGGCACATAGTGCATGTTGTTCACCAGGCAAATCTTCCTATCAGGTATCGAGTATGGAGCCTGCAGCCCTGTCATGTGGTGGTGTTTGTTCTTATTTGGCAGTTTAGCTGAAGGAGTGTTGGATCAAAGCGTCCTGGGTGTCCCTGCCTCCCTGGAGGTTACCCAGATCAGCATCGATCCTCTCAGGGTACTCCTGACCATGGTCATCCTTGAACTCACTGCTGGACTCATCATCTGCTGCCAGAGCAGTTGTGGAGATTTAAAAATGGAGATAGAGAGAAAACAGGGAATTATAGACCAGTCAGCCTGACGTCGGTAGTGGGGAAAATTCTAGAGTCCATTATAAAAGATTTAATAGCTGAGCACTTGGAAAACAGTGGCAGAATCGGACAGAGTCAGCACGGATTTACGAAAGGGAAATCATGCTTGACATATCTACTGGATGTAACTAGAAGAGTTGATGAAGGGGAGCCAGTGGATGTGGTTTATTTGGACTTTCAGAAGACTTTTGACAAAGTCCCACATAAGAGATTAGCGTGTAAAATTAAAGCGCATGGGATTGGGGGTAGTGTATTGAGATGGATAGAAAACTGGTTGGCAGACAGGAAACAAAGAGTAGGAATAAACGGGTCTTTTTCCGAATGGCAGGCAGTGACTAGTGGGGTACCGCAGGGATCGGTGCTGGGACCCCAGTTATTCACAATATATATTAATGATTTAGATGAGGGAATTAAGTGTAATATCTCCAAATTTGCAGATGACACAAAGCTGGGTGGGAGGGTGAGCTGTGAGGAGGATACAGAGATGCTTCAGTGTGATTTGTACAAGCTGAGTGAGTGGGCAAATGCATGGCAGATGCAGTATAATGTGGATAAATGTGAGGTTATCCACTTTGGTAGCAAAAACAGGAAAGCAGATTATTAGCTGAAAGGCTATAAATTGAGAGAGGGGAATGTGTGACGAGACCTGGGTGTCCTTGTACACCAGTCGCTGAAGGTAAGCATGCAGGTGGAGCAGGCGGTAAAGAAGGCATGTTGGCCTTCATAGCGAGAGGATTCGAGTACAGGGGCAGGGATGCCTTGCTGCAATTATACAGGGCCTTGGTGAGACCACACTTTGAATATTGTGTGCAGTTTTGGTCTCCTTATCTGAGGAAGGATGTACTTGCTATAGAGGGAGTGCAGCGAAGGTTTACCCGACTGATTCCTGGGATGGCGGGACTGACATATGAGGAGAGATTGAGTCGGTTAGAATTATATTCGGGAGGGGGATCTCATAGAAACCTATAAAATTCTAACAGGACTAGACAGGGTAGATGCAGGATGTTCTCGATGGTGGGGGAGTCCAGAACCAGGGGTCACAGTCTGAGGATATGGGGTAGACCATTTAGGACTGAGATGAGGAGAAATTTCTTCACCCAGAGAGTGGTGAGCCTGTGGAATTCGCTACCACAGAAAGTAGTTGAGGCCAAAACATTGTATGTTTTCAAGAAGGAGTTAGATATAGCTCTTGGGGCGAAAGGGATCAAAGGATATGGGGAGAAAGCGGGAGCAGGCTATTGAGTTGGATGATCAGCCATGATCATAATGAATGGCGGAGCAGGCTCGAAGGGCCGAGTGGCCTACTCCTGCTTCTAGTTTCAATGTTTCTATGTCTACATCTTCTTCCTCCACTGCGCCCCCCCTTTCCAGTGCCAGGTTGTGGAGAGTGCAGCATGCAACCACTATCAGTGACACACGATTTGGGGGGTATTGCAGTGCACCCCCTGAGCGGTCCAGGCATCGGAAGCACATCTGGAGAAGGCCGATGGTTCTCTCTACTGCCCTTGTGGACCCCTGGTACCGCTGCTCGGCCTCTGTTCTTGGGTGGCGGAGAGGCATCAAGAGCCACCTTCTGAGGCTCTTGTCACCCAGCAGCCATCCATCCAGCCGGGCTGGAGCACTGAAGAGCCCCGGCACCTGGGAGTGTCTCAGGATGTAAATGTCATGGAAGCTGGCATGTCGTTCTACAGACTTGTAGAATCTGCATCCTGTGATCACACACTATCTGCACGTTCATGGAGTGGAAGCCCTTCCTGTTGACAAAGGCACCGGGCTCACCTCTGGCACCTTGATGGCCACATGTGTACAGTCTATAGCACCCTGGACACGGGGGAAGCCAGCAATCGCTGCAAAGCCTCTGGCTCACTCAGCCTGGCTGGCCTCATCCGTACAGTAAGGAATAAAGGTCGGTACCTGCCTGAACAGAGTGTCTGTAACCTGCTTAACACAACTGTGGACAGCTGATTGGGAGACTCTACACAGATCCCCCACTGACCCCTGGAAAGAGCCGGAGGCGTAGAAGTTGAGGGCAGCTGTGACCTGCAGAGCCACTGGCATGGGGTGTCCACCCACACAGTCAGAGCTGATCTCAGGACTGATCCTCTGACAGATGGAAGTCACTGTCTCCCTTGAGAGATGGAGCCTCCTTCGGCATTACACCTCAGACATATTGAGGTAGCTGCTTCGCCTCCTGTAAACCCTGGCAGCAGGATAGAGGCGTCTTCTGTGGCCCCTTCCACCTTGGACGTCCTGTTGGCCCTGCGCCCCTTGTGCCTGTGCCTCTCCTCCCAAAGGTAGCTCCCCTGGAGGCTGAATATGGACACCTGGCCTCCTCTCCCTTCTGGCCCTCTCTTCCTCAGAGGAGGAGGTGCCTCCAGCGGAGAGCACAATCCCAATTACCAGGGTAAGGGAAGGCTGTCTGATACCTGGAAGACCCCAAGTGGTATGATTCCTCCAGAGTCCTGAACTGAAGCCGGTTATTTCTGTCAAAGCAGCTCTGAAGCGAAATGAAGTTGTCCTGTTCACACAAGCAAGTAGCAGCAAGTTATAAGCTAAAGTACAAACAACTCACATTAGCAAGCCCACTCACCCCTCTTATCCTGCCCGTGGATGAGGTTTTTAAAAATGTGGCCTACCCGCCTTCCTGTTGCACCTGTGCGATGCTCTGAAAATCGCACAGGCTGCGTAAAAACACAGGCAATTGGTGCTTTAAGAGCCTTAACTAGCCCATTAATTAATGGCGGTTGTGCCTCCGTCCTCATCGCGTGCCCATCTAGTGAAATGTCGTGACGGTGCGCGGTGACATCAGGACACATGCCTGACGTCATTGTGTGTCATTTTAAGTTCGGGCGTGTTGGGTGCGGGCCTGCACGCCAAATGTAAAATCCTGGCCATAGTTTGTGGGAATAGTTTACAATGTGGTAGAACCTCCCATTATCTGATGTGTGCCTTGTACAGTTGACTAGAGGATACAACATGGTTTGTAATTTCTATATTTATAAAGTACTGAGAGAACTCTGAAACCTTCCATCAGATCTCCGAGCTGGGTTTATTATGCTGACATTTCCTGTGCAGCAGCCCATGATTAATCCAATGCCTCAATTTATTCAAAACTAACTTTGTCATGTCTGATTTTCACACATATTGTTAAACTGACATTGACTCTGATCTCTCGTTCTTCCTCGTTACTTATGGTGCAGCAGGAATTACACAGGAGCCAGGAGACAGCTGAATCCGTGTGGCTGATGATCCAATCACACGTGTTGCAATTCAATGTGCATCATGGGCGGTGGGGGGAGTTGGGCCTGGTTGTACCTGTTTGAACTGGGTTGTTCCTGTTTGGACTGGGTTACAGTTGGAATTTGGATTTAACTCAGGCCAGACGAATCGGGTAAAATTCACAAGTGACAGTAGTGTGGTGTGTGGTGAGGCAGGGACAGTCTCACCCAGTACCACTTGGGCAAAAGTTCAGAGCACAAACCAAAAGTTAATTCAGTGTAAGTCCACACTCACTCAGAAATATCAACAAAACGTGTGGAGAGGGAAATGGTAATGCCACACGTGGGAATGTGATTTCACACGACGCATATATCAAGACAGAGATCAATAGATTTCTAGATATTAAAGATTATCAAGGGATATAGGGATAGTGCAGGGAAATGAAGTTGAGGTAGATGATCAGCCATGATCTAGTTGAATGGCAGAGAACGCTCGAGGGGCAGAATGGCCTATTCCTGCTCCTATGTGTTTCACATACTGTGGTGTGATGTATCTTATCTAGAGAGGCTGGAGCCTGAATCAGGTAGTTACTTCAAACTGGCTTATTTACATTATGTACAATATATACAAGGTGGGTTAGTGAATTGACACATCTACCCCAAGTGCTGCCTGCTTCTGTCTGCTGTACAGATTCTCTAGCACAGGACCGCTGATGTCATGGTTACATATTGGCCTACATTGCTTTTAACTATTCTATTAACCCATTTACACTACACCTCCCCCCAAGCATGCTATCAACTTTTTAATCATGGTGTTAACTATTTTCTATTTACTTACATCGCATTGGCTTTATTTACATTTCGTTTGCTCTGTCACCTCCTCCCCCCAAAGTCCCCCTGTCAGAGGTTAAGTCTCTGTGGTGCCTTCACCACTCTCCTGCACCACATAACTGCGACTGGTACACGGCGAAGGTGGTCTTGAAGTGGATCGTTAGGTCGGTCAGCATCTCGCAACCCATTCAAAGTATCTTTGAGGTCTCCATCCCATTCGTGTGGTAATTAAAGACCTGTGTTCTCATGGGCACCAGTGAAATAGGGGCTCTCCTGTTGCATTGGAAAGTACCAGACGGTGTTTGGACCAGGTATGACCTGGGTGCTCCATTCTTCAAAGACCACAACTTCTGATTTACAATCCCAGATCCAAATCCTCTGGCCCGGTGTTAAGGGGGTTAGGTTCGCAGCCCCATTTCTGGATGGTTGTTGTTTGTCACAGGGGCCCGTCTCCCTGTTCCTCACCCTCTTGTGGTCAGCAGGGGTAACATTAGTCTGGAGGTTCCTTGGCAGTAGAGGAACCTTGATCTTCACACACCGGCCCATGAGAATCTGTTAGCTAGAGATGTGGCTCAATATTCATGCTTGACAAATCTACTGGAATTTTGCGAGGATGTAGCTAGTAGAGTTGATGAGGGGGAGCCAGTGGATGTGGTTTATTTGGACTTTCAGAAGGCTTTCAACAAAGTCCTACGTAAGAGATTGGCGTGTAAAATTAAAGCGCATGGGATTGGGGGTAGTGTATTGAGATGGATAGAAAACTGGTTGACAGACAGGAAACAAAGAGTAGGAATAAACGGGTCTTTTTCCGAATGGCAGGCAGTGACTAGTGGGGTACCGCAGGGATCGGTGCTGGGACCCCAGTTATTCACAATATATATTAATGATTTAGATGAGGGAATTAAATGTAATATTTCCAAATTTTCAGATGACACAAAGCTGGGTGGGAGGGTGATCTGTGAGGAGGATGCAGAGATGCTTCAGTGTGTTTTGTACAAGCTGAGTGAGTGGGCAAATGCATGGCAGATGCAGTATAATTTGGATAAATGTGAGGTTATCCATTTTGGTAGCAAAAACAGGAAGGCAGATTATTATCTGAATGGCTATAAATTGAGAGAAAGGAATGTGCAATGAGACCTGAGTGTCCTTGTACACCAGTTGCTGAAGGTAAGCATGCAGGTGGTATGTTGGCCTTCATAGCCAGAGGATTCAAGTACAGGAACAGGGATGTCTTGCTGCAATTGTACAGGGCCTTGGTGAGACCACACCTGAAATATTGCGTGCAGTTTTGGTCTCCTTATCTGAGGAATGATGTACTTGCTATAGAGGCAGTGCAGCGAAGGTTTACCAGACTGATTCCTGGGATGGCAGGACTAACATATGAGGAGAGATTGAGTTGATTAGGATTATATTCGCTGGAGTTCAGAAGAATGAGGGGGGATCTCATAGAAACCTATAAAATTCTAACAGGACTAGACAGGGTAGATGCAGGAAGGAGTTCCCGATGGTGGGGGAGTCCAGAACCAGGGGTCACAGTCTGAGGATACGGGGTAGACCATTTAGGACTGAGATGAGGAGAAATTTCTTCACCCAGAGAGTGGTGAGCCTGTGGAATTCATTACCACTGAAAGTAGCTGAGACCAAAACATTGTATGTTTTCAAGAAGGAGTTAGATATAGCTCTTGGGGTGAAAGGGATCAAAGGATATGGGGAGAAAGCAGGAGCAGGCTATTGAATTGGATGATCAGCCATGATCATAATGAATGGCGGAGCAGGCTCGAAGGGCCGAATGGCCTACTCCTGCTCCTAGTTTCTAGTTTCTATGTTTCAATGTAATATTGCAGCAGGGCTGAATGCCAATCAGAATTCTTGAACATTAGGGCCTTGATGGTCCTCACTGCTCATTCAACCTCTGCATTAGCTTGTGGATGGAGGAAAGAACTGTCTATGTGGGTGATCCCATTGTCATCAGCAAATTTTCTGAAGTGGTCATTAGCAAATTGTGAACCGTTATCTGAGATAATTTCATGAGGAAATCCATGCGTATAGAAGATGGTCTTGCAGCACCCTGATCACTGACTCAGCTGTCTTGGTGTGGAGTCTGACCAATTTCAGCCATCTGGAATGATAAAATATCACCACACTACTTACCCCGATAATCAAAGAGGTCGAGGCCCAGTTTCTGCCAAGGTCATTCTGGGAAGAAGGACGGCACCAGAGGTTCCATGGATGTCTGGCTGGCAGGTGTGACAGGACAGAATGAAATCTTGGCCAGTCCGAGGAATGAATGGACACCACATACTCTGCACTTTGCAATCCCTCGGTGGCTCTATAGAGCCTGTGGAGGATGTCTTCCTGCTTGGACTGAGAAATGACCAGGCAATGATCTAAAACTAAGGGGTCATCCATTATGGTTAAGCATCTGCGCTGCTCATGGTATTTACAGAGGAGCTGGTCTGCAGGACTGAATTTAGATCAACCTTTCAAGCAGAGTTCTAGCATTCGGGCACATTCCTCTGTTTGTGCACTTCGGACATCGTGGAGCTTTGTGATGGAGATTGGCAATAAGTTCAGTATGGTCAAAGAGAATGCTTTCACCCCTGAGAAAGCCTAGTCCACTGTAGCTCTGGAGAGAGCATCAGCCATGGTTTACAACTTTCCTGGAATGCAGATGGCCATGTATTGATAACACATCTAATGAAAGCAAAACAGTTGAAAACATAGGGGCATTTTAATGATCTCCATGGAATGTAAGAGAGTTATGAGCAGTCTGTGATGTGTCTCAATGTGGAAAGGTAAACCCATCAGTTAGTAAGAGAATCTGTCAATGGCCCATGTGAATGTCAGTGCTTCCTTCTTGGTGGTGGCGTAGCATCATTCAGTTTCTGTCAGTGCTCTGGAGGCAAAGTGCACAGGCTTCCTATTGCCGTTTTTCAAGAGTTGGATGAATACAGCGCCAAAGCCAGAGGAGGATGCATTGGTGGCCAGCACTGTAGGCAATGCTGGATCATAATGTTCTAGTACATTTGAAGAGACCAACCTTTGTTTAATACATTGAAAGGCATTGATTACTTCAAAGCCCCAGAACCATTGTTGGGCTATTCGTAGGAAATCTCTTAAAGGTTCCGCGATGGGGACTAGATTTGGGATAATGTTATTCACCTGATTTCCCATCCCTAGGAACTACCGGACGTATGTGACACACTTTGGCTGGGGAAGTCACTGATGCTTTTCCTTTTCTGAGGGTCTAGCATTACACTCTGTCTTTGAGTGATATGCCCCAGAAATGTTATGGTTTTGATAAATTCACACGTCATTTAGAGTGAGCTCTGCTTCTTGGAGGGTCCTGAGAACCTCCCACACCCTGTAGTCATGGATAAGGACATCATCCATGTGACAAATGACTCCTTATTTACTTTAAGATACAGGACATGGTGCGCTGGAATATTTCCATAAATGATGAGATGCCGAAGGGAAGGCAGTAAAGACAAAAGCATCCAGTGTGATAAAGGTCATTGGCAGCCTGGACTCCTGGTCGAAACCCACTATTAGCATCAAGTTTGGTGAAGACAACACTGGTGGCAAGCTTTGCCAAGCTGTCATCACAGAGGCCAGGAAGTGGACTTCCCTCTGGACTGCTTTGTTTAATTGTGTGAGGGCAATGCACAGGGTTTGGGATCACCACTGGGTTGGTTCTGTGACAGGTGATATAACACCCCTGTGCAGCATGTGGTCAAGTTCCTCTTTGACTTTCAGCAGTAGAGGATGTGGTGCCCTCCTGGAGATGAACTGGCACGGCACTTGGGAGCAGTATTCTCTTTTTAGGTTACCCAATGACATAGAGTTGATTTTCTGGGCAGCTTTTCTTGGTGGAAACATTGACCTTTGTTTACAAGACAGCAGCAGTAGCCACATGTGTGCATCAAACTCTATAACTAAAGAAGAACTCTCCCCTAGAGGTTCCCCGTGCTGCTAACTCATTGGGTTACACAGATCATGTGATCTTACAACACAAGGCTATTCTTAAAGCTACAGTCCTAATGTTTATCAGAACTATAATGACTACATTCCTCCTCCTTTAACTTTTCTGTATATTTTGTATTTACAAGGATATTTATCTCATGACATTATAATGTTTACACAGGTCATGAAATTACAAGTTCAATCTTTCAGGTGGTTTCCTGGTCCGTGTGGAATGTTGTAGCTCCACGACTTCCGATTCTTTTGCAGGAACCACATTCTCTGGAACCGCATTAACATCAGGTACCTCATTAGGCACAGGCAGTTCAGTGTCGTCCATTCCAACAGAGACATCGGGCATGTCTGTCCTTGGTTGAGCAACTTCAACAGGAACCACAGGTTCAGCAGTGGTTACAAGTGGAACATCATTTTGTTGGGGTATCTCCCTTCTTCTTAAATGATCCACATGCTTGCGGGTCATCTGGCCCTCCACATCCATGTGGTACGACAATGGTCCGGTCACAGAGCTGACTTTACCAGGTAACCACTTCGTTCCTCCACTGAAATTCCTTACATATACGCTTCTCCAACGGTAAATTGTCGCTCACAACTATGCAAATCATGAGTCACTTTTTGGTTCCCTTGACTCTTCTCCACCTTCTCTTCCAAATTGGGAAGTACCGGCTTAGTCTTGTTCGAAAACAGCGCCTCATCAGTAACTCTGCATCCTCTTCCTACATGTCTTCTTTCTACCGTAGAATTTAGTCTTGGCCTTTTTTTTTTACTTCACTGCCAGACTTCTCTCAGGTGAAATCTCAACTTGTCTTAGTTTGGTAGTTCTGCTACCCATAACTTCATTATCTACTCACATCTCGGAAAGTTCAACAACTTTTGCTGCAAAGCCTAGGGTGAGTGGCTATCCATGCGGAGCTGTGTGGTACAAAGGGGAGGTGTGTGTGGAAAGTAGACATTCGGGTGCAGGGAAGTGCAGAGGAGGGAAGACCTAGTGTCCTGATGTGTTGCTCCTGTAAGTGGGTGAAGGAGAGGCTGGTTCCAGGCAGGGGTGGTAAGGTGAATGATGAACCTAAAGGTGGGGTTGGTGCTGTCAATATTAGGGTCCTATGTGTTGAATTGAGGTTGCTAGGTGGCAGAGGGAACAGTCACAGTCACAGGGAGAATTTGAATTTGGATTTGGTAGGGGGCAGGTCTAGTGTCAGGGTTTGGTATTCAAAGGTCTCATGAGGTGGGTTATGGGAGTGGACAAAAGCAACAAAGATAATAACAGAAGGGTTCAGGGTCAGAGTAGGCATTTGGACTGTCATGGGTATAGGCATGAGGGTGGGGGAGACAGATGGAATGTCAAGGGAAAGGTTGATAGGGTTCAGGGTAACAGGGTGAGGTTCAAGGGTCACAGAGGGAAGGTGAAGGGTTATGTTGGGTGGGTCAAGGGTGATGGGGGTAAGGGTGAGGGTGACAGGAGAAGAGTGGGAGGTACAAGAATGAGTTTGGAAGTTCACACACATGGTATTGGGGGCTCATGAAAAACACACATTTGCATGTAAGGAATGTAGATTAGAATGGGAGGACCACCATCTTGGGTGGATGGAGTTCTGGGTGCACACAATTGGCTGATTAAAGGCACGCCTTGGTCATTAGTTCTGTGAATGAGAACAATGGACAAGTATGTTCTCACATGAACAATTCGCAGTGCAATTACTGCAATAGCCATCGGCCTCACTCCCCTGCTATTCCTGCATACTCAGGAGCAGGAGGAGAGCTTTTGCTGCCCACTAACAGAGGCTTCAAGGCCAATAGCAGCTGCACCAGAGAGAGAGGCTGATCCAGACGCAGACATCCAGGGAAGACATCGGCGAAGATAAGCATTGGTGCATCAACACATCTAGCGCACAAGAACAGATGTCGGAGAGGCAATACCAGAGACGTCTGAGGTTGGCCTGGGGCATGGACACTGAGATATGTCAGATTGCTCATTAAGGCAGCCACGTGGATTTGGTGGGAGCTCAATGCCAGTGCCCTCAGGATTTCTCCATTTTTATGCCAGTGGTGGCTTCCAGCACATGGATGGCATCTCCCAGGCTGCAACATGTAGGTGCATAAAAGAGGTGTCTGATGCCCTATTTAGCCGTGCAAATGAATTTGTCCACTTCTCCACCAAGGAAGACAGCCAGACAGCAAAGTGAACTGTGTTGGGTGCCATCGCTGGATTTCCGTGTAAGGTATCATTTACCGCACTCACATGGCTATCAGAGCTGCCTGGGAACAGCTAGCTGCATTTGTGAACTGTAAAAGCTTTCACTCCTTGAACATACAACTGGAGTGTGACCACAGGATGAAGGTCTGCACTCATTTCCCAGGGAGTTCCTGCAGTGCATCTTGTAGATAGTACATACTGCTGCCACTGTGTGTTGGTGGTGGAGGGGGTGAATGATTAAGTTGTGGACTTGATCTGAATCATTTTGCTATTTAGAGAAAGGAGATGTGGAAATGAAATGCAAGGTTTCAATAGCTTTAATATTTGAATCAAGTACTTGTTGAGGATATTAAGCATCACATGGCTGAAATTGAGAATGTTCACATAACATTGGATCAGACTGGACATGTGGAAGTTGGTAAATTTGGATTTATTACAAAATAACATGTTTGAAAAAAGAACTACAAGTGGGCAATGCTGCTGGTGGGCTAAACTAACTAGACCATAAAGAACAAAGAGAAGAAACAGAGGAATGTGAGGGTATAAGTTTACACTAACCCTGTACCTCGGTGATTGTGTGATCAGCACAGACTAAGTGAGTGTACAGGAAGCTTTACCCTGTATCTAACCTGGGCTGAGGGTGTAGTTGATTCTAACATAGTGTGTTATTTCCAATGTTCAGGCCTTGACAAATGGGAATGAAAGACAGATATTGTTGAATATAAAATATTCAATAAAACAAACCCTAAAAGTATATAAGTCACTTTTTAAGATTCATGGTTAAGGCCTTGGTTCAAACATGGACAAAAGAGCTGAACTCCCAAGGTTAGGTGAGAGTGACTGTCCTTGACATCAAGGCAGCATTTGGCCGAGTGTGGCATCAAGAAGTCTTAGCAAAACTGGAGTCAATGGGAATCAGGGAAAACTCTCCATTGGTTGGAGTCATACCTAGCACAAAGGAAGATGGTTGTGGTTGTTGGAGGTCAATCATCTCAGTTCCAGGACATCACTGCAGGAGTTCCTCAGGGTAGTGTCTCAGGCCCAACCATCTTCAGCTGCTTCATCGATGACCTTCCTTCCATCATAAGGTTAGAAGTGGGGATGTTCGCTGATGATTGCACAATGTTCAGCACCATTCGCGACTCCTTAGATACTGAAGCAGTCCATGTCCAAATGCAGCAAGACCTGGACAATATCCAGGCTTGAGCTGACAAGTGGCAAGTAACATTCACGCCACACAAGTGCCAGGCAATGACCATCTCCAACAAGAGAATCTAATCATTGCCCCTTGATGTTCAATGGCATTTCCATCACTGAATCCCCCACTATCAACATCCTGGGGGATACCATTGACCAGAAACTGAACTGGACTAGCCACATAAATACTGTGGCTACAAGAGCAGGTCAGAGACTGGGAATCCTGTGGCAAGAAACTCACCTCCTGACTCCCCAAAGCCTGTTCATCATCTACAAGGCACAAGTCAGGAGTGTGATGGAATGCTCCCCACTTGCCTGGATGAGTGCAGCTCCAACAACACTCAAGAAGCCTGACATCATTCAGGACAAAGCAGCCCACTTGATTGGCACCCCATACACAAACATTCACTCCCTCCACCACCGATGCACAGTGGCAGCAGTGTGTACCATCTACAAGATGCACTGCAAGAATTCACCAAGGCTCCATAGGCAGCACCTTCCAAACCCTCAACCACTACCATCTAGAAGGACAAGGGCAGCAGATACATGGGAACATGGACCACCACCTGGAAGTTCTCCTCCAAGTCACTCTCCGCCCTGACTTGGAAATATATCACCGTTTCTTCACTGTCACTGGGTCAAAGTCCTGGAACTCCCTTCCTAACAGCACTGTGGGTGTACCTACACCACATGGACTGCAGCAGTTCAAGAAGGCAGCTCACCACCACCTTCTCAATCGCAACTAGTGATGGGCAATAAATGC
Organism: Cetorhinus maximus; assembly: GCF_964194155.1. NCBI lineage: Eukaryota > Metazoa > Chordata > Chondrichthyes > Lamniformes > Cetorhinidae > Cetorhinus > Cetorhinus maximus. The sequence goes on along the minus strand of NC_135903.1, from coordinate 45,643,935 downwards.
TGGCATAGCCAGCGAAGCCCACAGCCCATGAATGAATTTTTAAAAAGATACATTCTCCAAACATAATACAATCCTATTCAGGCTCAAAATGGATGTTTGGCCGGCTGGGTTACCAACAGTTTAATACCAATCCTTCTGGATTGCTAAAACTGCATTGAATTCTGCAAGGTTCCTTCTTTGTAAAACGTGGGTGTCCAACACAGTCTCTCTGACAATAGGGAAAACATCATTCTCAAAATAAACTTTATCATTAGACTTATAATCAGTGTAATGCAGAGTTACAATAAGGCAAAACAAAAACTAGTTGTGTAGGACAATAATGTCAATATTAATAATAAACTTACTCTGCAGGGATTTGAAATACTCACTTTAGAGTGCATTTCTTACAATGTGATAATCAGCCAGACCTTTCATTGAAGTCTTTGTAGGTGTCCCAAAGCAATCATCTTGAACTGATGTTGACCTCATGCAGATCTACTTTACAAATGAATGGAACTAAGCCAAAGAAATGAGAGAAATTGTTTGTATTTCCTGCAGCAAAGATCTTAAAGTTGCCAAGCAATCAACCTCAAAAACACACTGCTTCTGGTAAACAGAGGGACTTATAAGCTGATGTTGCCAGCTGTAATATTTTGACTTTACATTGTTTAATTATCACCAGAACCAAAGGCTTTGTATCTTAACTAACTTACAGATCAAGCTGTGGTATTAAGGTTTGTAAGGGTTAATGTGTGGGACTGTGTAAATAGCACCTCCCATAATGATGAGGTAAGAGAACACATAATCAGGAGAGGAGACAGAGAATGTTCATGATTTCAGCAGTGTAACCCCTAGCCATGGATAACTGTTCATAGTTCTGAGTATAAAATAAACCAGTTTTGTTTGAACATGCCAACGTCTCAGTAATCATTCCAAAGCTAGAGTAACCAACATACAACATGGCAGCAACAGTGATAGACCTCAAAACACTGAAAATTCAAATTTAAAGAATAGATGTCAGACCTCTAAATATGGTGCCAAAACTGCAGAGCTCTGTAAGAGACGGTTGAAGAACTCCAAAGCTGCTCCATAGGTGAGGTGGAGGCAGGAAGAGTCAGAAAATCAGCTTTCAAACTCACTCAGGGCTGCACCACAGCACATGGTGGCCTGTGAAGAAAATCCCAGCCCACCGATCGTAGGTTTTGAGACAGAAAACCAAACAATGGTCATGGAACTGGTGAACAACTCTTAAAAAAGGGTAAAATTTGCTTTTAATGGCGCACTGGGCAAGCAGCACTGGGGAAACCAGATCCCTGTTAAGAGCGGGTTACCCAAATACCCTGCAGTCTGCATCCAAGGTTGGCACCATTACACATGGCAACCATGAAGCAGCACAAAAGCAAAAAGAGATAAAATAAGTGGCTGCAAATACTCAATGCTCCAAGGGAAGGGAATGAAGAGATTATTGAAATAACTTAAAGCGAAGCAGTTTTTACCAGCTTCACAGTGTTCAACAAATAAATACCAAGTCTAACTGAGAGATCCCCCAGTGAGACCACAGCAGGTCTCAGTGAAAGGCTGAACAGTGCAAAAATGCTTCAAATACTAGAAGGAAAATTTAAACTTCAGGTAAACTACCCAAGATCTTAGAAAAGCCATGGATCTTAAATTTATGCTACCTGAGAGGTTTGGATATGGAAGGACCAAATCAAACTCCAAACGGGGCAATTTGAAGAAAATATTCTTGGGTTTCTGAATTGCTTCAGGATTAGACACTAAGTCGGAAGCTGAACAGGTCAACACATTATTTTACTCTATAGGAACAGTAGCAGATAATGCTATTGCAAGACAGGACATCAATGAGACCTCTGATAAATTTGAAGAAGTTTTAAAAGCCTTTGATGACTATTTCCATCTGAGGAGCAATAAGATTCTGGAAAGGGCCAAATTCAACAGAATGGTCTAGAAACCGGGTGAACCAGTTGATGTTTTTATTAATGACATTTACAGGCTGGTTGATAGATACAAGTATGGAGACCTAAAAACAGAATTAATACGAGACCACATTGTAGTCGGTGTTACCGATGAATCCCTATCAGACTTTTTGCAATCTAAGGAAGGCCTTGCACTAGAGAAAGCAATACAGCTGGTGAGACAAGCAGAGGTCCAAAAACAGAACAGGGCAAAACTGAGAGGTGAAGAAAAACCTCAGCTCAGAAAACATCCAGTGAACATGCAGTTCCTTAAGCCCAGGAATGTAAAAGAAACATCAGAAAAGAAGGTACAATTTGGAGAGAAAGTACAAGATGCCAGAAACCTCTGCTGGCGCTGTGGCACCAAAAAGACCCACAGGCACAAACAGTGTCACAAAGATTGCAGAATGCTTCCTCCGCAGAAAGATTGGCCATTTTGGGAATAATTGCTGAAGTAAAACTTCTAACTTCACAGATTTTGAAGGCGTCTTCATGGATAAGGCTATTAATGAAGTTGAAGAATTTCTGCCAGAAGAGCAACAAAACCATTTCCTGGCTGAGATCAATGACCCCAATCAAACATTCTGGAATGCAGATATATGTCAACAGACATATCACCAACTTTAAACTAGATACTGGAGTGAGGTTTATCAGGCAACTAACCAATGTTACCAATATATTGCCTGTAGTGAATGGAAACCAAGCTGAATAGTCCAGGAGGGATTGAACTAAAAGTCAAGGGAATGTTACAGGAAACACTCCAGTCCCAGGGAAAGCAGATATTCAAAACATTATATGTTCTACAGAATCAGGTACTCTTTCTTTTAAGTAGAAGAGCTTATATAGACCTCAGTCGTATCAGGAAAATAGAAGATGTCAATCAGCAAGAATCCAAGTTTGACTTTTGAAATGAATCCCTGAAACTATCCAACTGCAATGAAGATCTGGATTGTGACTTCAACGCTGACTTTATGACACGCTTAACGGAGATTGATAATCCAGCCATTTTGCAAGAGGACATCCAGGAAGCAGATTTGGGGGGGGGGTGGAAGTCCACTCACTCACAATGAATGCACAGTGAAAAAATTAGACCAGAGAAAACCTGAGAATGAGAGTGATCATCACTCTGGAATATTGCTTCAAAAGTGTGGAAGAGGAAAATCTGGTAATGGAATACTCTGTTCAAATACCACATTCATCCAACAGTGATGACCTTGTAGAAAGTACATCTACACCTATCCATCCACCAAAAGTGGTCATCAAGGGTGCTAGCAGTCAAAGAAGTCAAAACTTAGACATGGAACCTAGACACACAATGTCTGCTTTTTCTACTTGGGGAGAAAACGGACTCATTGATGAACCAGGTCTGCTAGATTTTGAGGGAAATCAAGACATTGATCAGGTGGGTTCCTCACAGCTTCCCATGCTACCCAAAGAAAATACTTCCAGGGCCGAGGGTTCAGGACTATCCAAGAGTTCAAGAAAGAGAGACTACAAGGAGTCATCGCTCCAGAAGTAAAGAAAGACAGATTAAACCAAATGGGAAAGAGGGCAAACTCAGAAGCAAGGATAAGAAGCATGCAAAATGCAAAGAAAAGGATAAACCTGCAAAATCAAATAAAGAGAGGGAAATGCGATGGAAAAAAGTATAACAGTAAAGAGAGGAAGAAATGGACCAAGTCCAGAAGTCACGCCAAGGGAGAGAAGGAGTAATAGCCCAGTGAGATGACAATCAACAGAGATCTTATTTAGTACCTGCTTCAGAAGATACTATATATAGAAACTGGAGGAATCTTATTTCTATTCATCAAAGACGACAACCAATTTGTCTACATTTGGGAGAACCAGACATTGAGTCAGAAATTAATAAAGAACCAGATATTACAACTCTCAATGAAGACTATCCAAGTCGAGAAAAAGGAGTTCAGGGAGAGTCGACTGATCTTCCAAGTCTGACAGGAACACGATCAGGGAGAGTTTTGAAGCCCTCTGACAGGCTGAAATGGTGATATCAAAGAATTGGGGGAGATGGAGTAGTATGTAAATATAGACATACATAGAAACATAGAAACTAGGCGCAGCAGTAGGCCATTTGGCCCTTCAAGCCTGCTCCACCATTCATTATGATCATGGCTGATCATCCAACTCAATAGCCTGCTCCCGCTTTCTCCCCATACCCTTTGATCCCTTTCGCCGCAAGAGCTATATCTAACTCCTTCTTGAAAACATACAATGTTTTGGCGTCAACTACTTTCTGTGGTAGCAAATTCTACAGGCTCACCACTCTCTGGGTGAAGAAATTTCTCCTCATCTCAGTCCTAAATGGTCTACCCCGTATCCTCAGACTGTTAACCCGGGTTCTGGACTCATCCACCATTGGAAACATCCTTCCTGCACCTACCCTATCTAGCCCTGTTAGAATTTTATAGGTTTCTATGAGATTCCCCCTCATTCTTCTGAACCCTAGTGAATATAATCCTAAACGACTCAATCTCTCCTCATATGTCAGTCCCGCCATCCCAGGAATCAGTCTGATAAACCTTTGCTGCACTCCCTCTATAGCAAGTACATCCTTCCTCAGATAAGGAGACCAAAACTGTGCACAATATTCCAAGTGTAGTCTCACCAAGGCTCTGTATAATTGCAGCAAGACATCCCTGCTCCTGTACTCGAATCGTCTCGCTATGAAGGCCAACATACCATTTGCCTTCTTTACCGCCTGCTGCACCTGCGTGCTTACCTTCAATGACTGGTGTACGAGGACCCCCAGGTCTTGTTGCACATTCCTTTCTCTCAATTTATAGCCATTCAGATAATAATCTACCTTCCTGTTTTTGCTACCAAAGTGGATAACCTCACATTTGTCCACACTATATTGTATCTGCCATGCATTTGCCCACTCACTCAGCTTGTCCAAATCACACTGAAGCATCTCTGCATCCTCCTCACAGATCACCCTCCCACCCAGCTTTGTGTCATCTGCAAATTTGGAGATATTACATTTAGCTCTCTCATCTAAATCATTAATATATATTGTGAATAGCTGGGGTCCCAGCACCGATCCCTGCGGTACCCCACTAGTCACTGCCTGCCATTCGGAAAAAGATCCGTTTATTCCTACTCTTTGTTTCCTGTCTGCCAACCAGTTTTCTATCCATCTCAATACACTACCCCCAATCCCATGCGCTTTAATTTTACACGCCAATCTCTTACGTGGGACTTTGTCGAAAGCCTTCTGAAAGTCCAAATAAACCACATCCATCAGCTCCTCCTCATCAACTCTACTAGTTACATCCTCAAAAAATTTCAGTAGATTTGTCAAAAATGATTTCTTTTTCGTAAATCCATGCTGACTCTGTCCGATTCTGCCACTGTTTTCCAAGTGCTCAGCTATTAAATCTTTTATAATGGACTCTAGAATCTTCCCCGCTACCAACGTCAGGCTGACTGGTCTATAATTCCCTGTTTTCTCTCTACCTCCCTTTTTAAATAGTGGGGTTACATTAGATTCCCTCCAATCTGTAGGAACTGTTCCAGAGTCTATAGAATCTCGGAAGTTGATCACCAATGCATCCATTATTTCCAGGGCCACTTCCTTCAGTACTCTGGGATGTAGACTATTAGGCTCTGGAGATTTATTGGCCTTCAATCCCATCAATTTCTCCAACACCATTTCCCAACTAATGCTGATTTCTTTCAGTTCCTCCCTCTCACTAAACCCTGTGTTCCCCAACATTTCTGGTATGTTATTTGTGTCCTCCTTTGTGAAGACAAAACTAAAGTATTTAGTTGGTCAGCCATTTCTTTGTTCCCCATTATAAATTCCCCTGTTTCTGGCTGTAAGGGACCTACATTTGTCTTCACCAAACTTTTTCTCTTCACATACCTATAGAAACTTTTACAGTCAGTTTTTATGTTCCCTGCAAGCTTACTCTCATACTCTATTTTCCCCTTCTTAATCAATCCCTTGGTCCTCCTTTGCTGAATTCTAAAGTGCTCCCAATCCTCAGGTTGTTTTTTCTGACCAATTTGTATGCATCTTCCTTGGATCTAATACTATCTCTAATTTCCTTTAGAAGCCATGGTTTGGCCACCTTTCCTGTTTTACTTTTGCGCCAGACAGGAATAAACAATTGTTGCAGTTCACCCATGCGCTCTTTAAATGTTTGCCATTGCCTATCCACCGTCATCCCTTTAAGTAACGTTTCCCAATCCATCATAGCCAACTCGCGCCTCATACCATCGTAGTTTCCTTTATTAAGATTCAGGACCCTAGTCTCAGAATCAACTACGTCACTCTTCATCTTGATGAAGAATTCTATTATATTATGGTCACCCATCCCTAAGGGGCCTCGCACAACTAGATTGTCAATTATTCCTTTCTCATTACACAATACCCAGTCCAGGATGGCCTATTCTCTAGCTGGTTGGTCAACGTATTGGTCCAGAAAAATATCCCGTATGCACTCCAGAAATTCCTCCTCTACGGTATTGTTACGAATTTGATCTGCCCAATCTATATGCAGATTAAAGTCACCCATAATTACAGATGTTCCTTTATTGCATGCGTCTCTAATTTCCTGTTTAATGCCATTCCCAACACAATCACTACAGTTTGGGGATCTATATACCACCCCCACTAACGTTTTTTGCTCCTTAGTGTTTCTCAGCTCTACCCTTACAGATTCCACATCTGGACAGACTCCATATCGTCGGAGCTAATATCTTTCCTCACTATTGCGTTAATTTCCTCTTTCAGCAGCAATGCAACTCCACCACCTTTTCCTTTTTGTCTGTCCTTCCTAAATACTGAATACCCCTGGATGTTCAGTTCCCATCCCTGATCACCCTGCAGCCATGTCTCCGTATTCCCGACTGTATCATACCCGTTTACATTTATTTGCGTGGCTAATTCATCCACTTTATTGTGAATGCTCCTCGCGTTAAGGCACAAAGCCTTAAGGCTTGTCTTTTTAACATTACTTGTCCCGTTCCCACTATTTTTCACTGAGGCCCTGTTTGATTCTTGCCCTTGATTTCTCTGCCTATCACTTTTCTTATTCTCCTTTCTGTCTTTTGTTCTTGTCCTTGATTCCCCCTCCTCTGACTCCTTGCATAGGTTCCCATCTCCCTGCCATTTTGGTTTAAACCCTCCCCAACCACTCTAACAAATATTCCCCCTAGGACATCAGTCCCGGTCCTGCCCAGGTGTAACCCATCCAGTTTGTACTGAAATATGAATGTAAAAAATATGGACGAAGACTTGGTAGGAGATGTAGTCTTAAGGTTTGTAAGGGTTAATGTGTGGGAGTGTGTAAATAGCATCTCCCATAATGATGATGTAAGAGAACGTATGACTGGGCAAGGAGGCAGCGAGAATGTTCACGGCTTCAGCAGTGTAACACCTAGACATGGGTATCTGTACATAGATCAGTTGCATAAAATAAACCAGTTGTTGTTTGAACATACCAACATCTCAGTAATTATTCCGAAGCTAGACTGACCAACATATAAGCAAACAACCTGGCCTGTCTTTTGCATAAAATTGGACTTTGCCCTGTTGGAGGCAGAGGTTTTGATTCATGGGGCATTGGCATCAGTACTGGGGAAAAAGGAGCTGTTCTGTTGGGAAAGACTCCACTTAAACTAGCCTAGGATCACTGTCCCAACAAGCCGAATAACCTGAGTGGGAGATGGGGCTTTAAGCTAATAAGGGGGCGGGAGGGTTCAGATAGGAATAAACGTGTAAGTCTGAAGAGAATAGTCAAGGCTGTAGAGTAACGTAGTAATCTGGATAAAATCAAGCTGATCATACCAGGAAGGACAATAGATTTAAAATTTGTTATAATCCATTTCCAGGTATGGGCATCAGGGCTGATGAGGTGCCCGCACCCATTGCCGACAGGTAGAGAGTAACTCATTTTAGTAGGAAGAATGAGGATAGGCAATAAACAGTAAATAGTGCAGTGTAGGATAGGCTGCAAGAAAAGAGAGACCCGTGGGCGTATGTACTTTAAGCCTTTGAAGGTGTCAGGACTGTTAGTCATATAGGCTTTATATGTATAGACATAGAGGAGAAAAGCAAGGAGGTGATGTTAAACCCTTATACACTCTGATTCGACCCCTGCTAGAGTGTTGTGGCCATTTCTGGGAACCACACTTTAGGAAGGATGCCATGGCTTTAGAGAGGGTGAAAAGGAGATTTACAAGCACGATACCAGGGACAAAAGATTTAAGTTATACCGAGAGACTGGAGAACCTGATGTTGTTCTCCTTAGAACAGAGATGGTTCAAGGGAGACTTAATAGAGGTGTTCAAAACAAAATGAAGGACTTTAACAGAATAAATAAGGAAAACTGTGTCCTATGGCAGAAAGGTTGGTAATCCGAGGACACAGATTTAATGTGATTGGCAAAAGAACCAGAGGTGACAAGAGGAAGATTTTTTGATGCAGCAAGTTAAGATTTAGAATGATAAAAGCAAAATACTGCGGATACTGGAAATCTGAAACAAAAACAAAAATAGCAGGAAAAACTCAGCAGGTCTGACAGCATCTGCAGAGAGGAACACAGTTAACGTTTCGAGTCCGTATGACTCTTCATCAGAACTAAGGAAAAATAGAAATGAGGTGAAATATAAGCTGTTTGAGGGGGGGTGGGACATGTAGAGCTGGATAGAGGGCCAGTGATAGGTGGAGGCAAAGAAGAGATTGCCAAAGATGTCATAGACAAAAGGACAAAGAGGTGTTGACGGTGGTGATATTAGCTAAGGAATGTGCTAATTAAGGGTAGAAAGCAGGACGAGCAAGGTACAGATAGCTCTAGTGGGGGTGGGGTGGGGGGAAGGGATCGAAATAGGCTAAAAGGTGGAGATGAAACAATGAATGGAAATACATTTAAAAATAATGGAAATAGGTGGGAAAAGAAAAATATATTTTAAAAAAATAATAAATTATTGGAAAAAGGGAAGATGAGGTGCTGTTCCTCCAGTTTGCGTTGAGCTTCACTGGAACAATGCATATGATTTAGAATATACTGTCTGAAAACGTGATGGAAGCAGATTTAATATTAACTTTCAGAAAGCAATTGGATAAATCCTTGAAGAGGGAAAATTTGCAGGGCTGTGGGGAAATAGCTGGGGTAGTGGAATTAATGGGATAGTTCTTTTAAAGAGTCGGCACATGTACAATGAGCCAAATGGCCTCATTTTGTGTTGTGTTCTTTTATGATTCTATGATTCAGTGTACAAATTTAGTGCTGCTTCCCCATTTACCTGACTGTAGTTTGGTCCAAGTGGGGTTGCAACTGCTGGTTGCCTAATCACTCAGCAGGGGGACCTAGCAGAGTGCACTGATATCATGTGGTGCAGTCAGCATTCAGCTGCATTCAGTGGAAGGGAGCTTGTTCAGGCTGCCTGTACTGTCATTTTCTGCATGTAGGTTTTGCAAAAATTGGGTCACCATAGAAGAGAGAGAGGGGGCTCCTAGGTTCATGGATGCAGCTCTGAAGCTTTAGTCATGGAGATGCAGAGGAGGAGAGTTTGTCCACAAGAGTCCAGGAGGTACTCAAAGGCCACCATTCGAAAGGATTGGGAGCATGTGGAAAAGGAGGTCACTGCAATCAGACAGACCCTGAAGACCTGGTAGCAGTTTCACAAGGCATTTAATACCCTCACGCAGGTGGTCTAGGTCAGTGAATGCACATTTTAAAATCAGGAAATGTAAGGGAGGGAGGAACTCAAGAAAAATACAATCACCAGGGAAGTGGTACTGAGTAAATTGTTGGAACAGGGGGCTGACAAATCCCTGGGTCCTGATGGACTTCATCCTAGGGTCTTAAAAGAAGTGGTCAGTGAGATGCGTTGGTTTTAATTTTCCAAAATTCCCTAGATTCGGGGAAGGTTCCATTAGATTGGGTAATAGCGAATGTAACTCCATTATTCAAAAAGGGAGGGAGACAGCAGGAAACTACAGGCCAGTTAGCTTAACATCTGTCATAGGGAAAATGTTAGAAGCCATTATTAAAGACGTTATAGTGGGGCACTTAGAAAAATTCAAGGTAATCAGGCAGCGTCAAACTGGTTTTGTGAAAGGAAAACCCTGTTTAACCAAGTTAGTGGAATTCTTTGAAGAAGTAACATGTGCTGTGGATAAATGGGAACCAGTGGATGTACTGTACTTAGAATTCTAGAAGTCATTTGATAAGGTGCCACATCAAAGGTTAGTGTGGAAAATAAAATCTCATGGTGTAGGGGGGTAACATATTGGCATGGATAGAAGGTTGGCTAGCTAACAGGAAAGAGTGAGTGGGAATAAATGGGTCATTTTGTGGTTCGCGGGATGTAACAAGTGCTGTGCCAGAGGGATCAGTGCTGGGGCTGCAACTCTTTACAATTTATACCAATAACTTGGATAAAGGGACCGAAGGTATGGTTGCTAAATTTGCTGATGACACAAAGATAGGTAGGAAAGTAAGGAGGCTACAAAGGGATATAGATAGGTTAAGTATGTTCATATGCCCCTTCCTGGCTTGGGGATCCATGTGGATTGCACTGGATATGCTGCATGCTCACTGCAGCTAGATCTACTGATCAAAACTTCTCAGCTAAAGAGTTTAATCTCAGTAACAGGACATTAGCAACTAAGGCCACATCATTGGAAAACAGTAAAAAGTAAAATTAAATGTGCAATATTTGAATGTATAAAGTATTCATAATAATATATGAATTAATGGCACAAAGAGTTTAATCTAGTAGCCTTTACTGAGATGGGTACAGGGTGATCAAAGATGGGAATTAAGTATTTCAGAGAACTTAACTTTTAGAAAAGTTAGGCAAAATGGAAAAGAAGGTGTGTTGGGGGAGAGCCCTGATTTTAAAGGATGAGATAAAGATAATAGTGAGAAAGGATCTTGGTGCAGAAAAGGAGGATGTAGAATCGGTCTGTGTGGAGGCAAGAAATAACAAGGAGGCGAGAACAGTGACAGGAGCAGCTTGTAGGCCCCCTGACAGTAATCATAGAATTGGACAGAATATGAATCAGGAAATCAGAGGAGCCCAAAAAAAGGGAATTCAATCATCCACGGACAGTTTAGTCTTGATATAGACTGGACAAAGCAAACTGGCAAAATTAGTTGGAAGACAAGTTCATGGAATACATTCGAGACAATATGTTGAGACACCAGCAAGGAAACAGGTTAGTTTAGAGATTCGAGTATTGTGTAGTGAGACAAGGTTAATTAGTAATCTTATAGCACAGTAATGGATTGACTGGTGGGGACTGACCATAATATGGTGAATTTTATATTACTTTTGAGAATGATGTAGTTAAATCTGAAAAGAGGATCCTAAATTTAAACAAAGCCAATTACATAGGTATGAGAGGTGAGCTGGCTGAGGTGGATTGGGAAAGTGGTAAAAGATTTGAAAGTGGACAAGCAATGGGGAACATTGAAAGAAATAAGTCATGGTTCTGAGAATATTCTGAAATTTAAAAATTCTACAGGGAAGTAGTTCAACTTTGGTTAACTAAGGAATTTATTAGATTAACGGAAGATGCATAAAAAGCCTGCAGGTTGGGAAAATTTTCAAAACCAATGAAGAATGACCAGAAAACTGGAGAAAATAGAATGAGAGTTAGAAATATTAAAATAACGACTGTAATAGGTTCACAGAATCTCAAAATTGTTACAGTCCAGCAAGAGGCCATTCAGCTCATCGTGTCAGCTCCAGCTCATTGAATGAGCAGTTCACTTAGTGCCATTCTCCTGCCTTCTCCTCGTAACCCTGCACATTCTTCCTTTTCAGGTAACAGTCTAAATCCTTTTTGAATGCTTCGATTGAACCTGCCTCCACCACGCTCTCAGGAGTACATTCCAGTCCTTAACCACTCACTCCATGAAAAAGTTTTTTTCTCATATCGCTTTTGTTTCTTTTGCCAATTACTTGAAACCTGTGCCCTCTCGTTCTCCATCCTTTCATGAGTGGGGACAGTTTCTCCCTATCTACTCTGTCCAGTCCCCTCATGGTTTTAAATACCTCTATCAAATCTCCTCTCAATCTTCTGCAAGGAAAACAGTCCCAACTTCTCCAATCTATCTTCGTAACTGAAGTTCCTCATCTCTGGAATAATTCTCGTGGGGCACCCAGAACAGAACACAATAATCCAGCTGATGCCAAACTAGTGTCTTATGCAAGTTCAACATAACCTCTTTGCTCTTTTACTCCATGCACCTATTAATAAAGCTGAGGATGCTGTATGCTTTCTTAACCGTGCTCTCAACCTGTCCTGCCACCTTCAATGACTTATGCACATATACATCCAGGTTGCTTCGCTCCTGCACCCACTTTGTGGTTATACCCTTTATTTTATATTGTCTCTCCGTGTTCTTTCTACCAAAATGAATCACCTCACATTTCTCCACATTGAACTTAACCTTCCACCTGTCCACCCATTCCAACAATCTGTCTATGTGTTTTTGAAGTTCTACACTATCCTCATCATAGTTCACAATGCTTCCAAATTTTGTATCATCTGCAAATTTTGAAATTTCACCCTGTACACCAAGGTCTAGGTCATTAATATATATCAGGAACAACAGGGGTCCCAACATTGACCCCTGGGGAACTCCACTACAAAATCTCTTCCAGCCTGAAAATCCTCCATTAATCTGTTTCCTGTCACTCAACCAATTCCATACCCAGGTTGCCACCGTCCCTTTTGTTTCATAAGCTACAACTTTGCTCCCAGGCCTGTTGTGTGGCACTGTATCAAACGCCTTTTGGAAGTCCCTGTGCACCATATCAACAGCATTGCCCTCATCAACCCTCTGTTAACACTTCAAAAAATTCCAGCAAGTTGGTTGAACATGATTTTCCCTTAAGATATCTATGCTGGCTTTCCTAAATTAACCCACGTTTGTCCAAGTGACTATTAATTTTGTCCCGAATTATTGTTTCTAGAAGTTTCCCCACCACAGAAGTTAAACTGAATGGCCTGTAGTTGCTGGGCTTATCTCAACACCCTTTTTTGAACAAGAGTTTCATGGTTGCAATTCTCCAGTCCTCTGGCACCTCCCCCGAGTCTAAGGAAAAAGGAAAAATTATGGCCAGTGCCTCCACAATTTCTACTCCCATTTCCCCCCGAGGTGGGGTTTAAAGGCAAATAAGACAGGCAAAGAGGGAGCATGAAAAGGCACTGACAGCAGAATCCCAAAGTCTTCTATACGAATATCTATATGCATAGAAATATACATCTCATCCGGTCCTGGTGCCTTGTTAACTTTAAGTACAGACAGCCTATCCAATACCTTCTCCTTATTTATTTTGAACCTTTCTAGTGTCTGAATTTCCTCCTCTTTCACCATGGCCTGGGCAGCATCTTCTTCCTTGGTAAAGACAAATGCAAAGTATTCATTTAATTCCTCAGCCATGCCCCCTGCCTCCATGTGTAAATCCCCTTTTTGGCCCCTCATCATCCTTAATCCTCCTTTCACCACCCTTTTACTATTTATATGCCTACAGAAGACTTTGGGGTTCTTTTTTATGTTAGCTGCCAGTCTCTTTTCATACTCCCTCTTTGCCTCTCTTATTTGCTTTTTCACCTCTCCACTGAATCTTTGATATTCAGCCTGGCTCTTAATTGTATCCTACTTGACATCTGTCATAAGCACACTTTTTCTTCTTCATCTAATTGTTTCTATCTTTTTTTGTCATCCAGGGAACTCTGGCTTTGTTTACCCAAGCTTTCCCTTTCCAGGGAATATACTTTGACTGGAGCCCAAACTATCTCCTTTGAAGGTAGCCTGAAGGATGTTTAAAGGATAAAATTGTTCAGTTTCTGTTTTTCCTGCTAACCTTTGATTCCAATTTATTCGGCCCAGGTCAGTTGTTATCCCATTGAAGTTGGCTTTCCTCCAGTTATCTATTCTTACTCTGGATTGTTCCTTGTTCTTTTATATGTCCAGCCTAAACCTTATGATAGAATGATCACCGTCTCCTAAATGTTCTCCAACTGACACTTGATCCACATGGCCACCTCATTCCCAAGAACCAGGTCCAACAGTGCCCCCTTCCTTGTTGGACTGGAAAATACTGCTGCAGAAAATTCTCATGATCACACGCTAGGACGTCTTGCCCCTCTCTGCCCTTTACACTCATACTATCCCAGTCTATATTTGGATATTTAAAGCCCCATTATAACTACTCTATAATTCTTGCCCCTCTCTGTAATTTCCTTGAAAATTTGTTCCTCTACATCCTCCCCACTAATCGGTGACCTATAGACTACACCGAGCAAAGTAATTGCTTCTTTTTTTTGTTCCTTAGCTCTAGCCAAATAGATTCTGTCCTTGATCCTCTTTCTCCAGCATTGCAAGGCTCTCCTCAATCAATACTGCCACCCCTCCCCCTCTTCTTCCTTTCCTAGCTTTCTTGAACACCTTGTATCCAGGAATATTTAACACCCAGTCTTGACCTTCTTTGAGCCAGGTCTCTGTTATAGCCACAACATCAAATTTCCACATGGCAGTCTGCACCCGTAACTCACCAATCTTATTTCCCACACTCCATGCATTCACAGACATGCACAGTAACCCTAGTTTAGACTTTATTACTTTTTCCCTTACTCTGATCCCACCTAATAACTTACTACTTCCTACGCTAGTGTTACCTGTGTTCTGCGCACATTGGTATTCCTTGTTGATATTTCCTCCTGGTTCCCACACCCCTGCCAAGTTAATTAAAATCCTCTCCAACAGCATTCGCAATTAGCCTTGCAAGGAACATAGAAACAAGGGTAGGCCATTCAGCCCATCGAGCCTGCTCCACCATTCAATTAGATAATGGCTAATCATCTATCTCAGCACTACTTTCCCATGCTATCTCCAAACCCTTTGATTTCATTGGTCTCCAGAAATTTATCAGTTTCTGTCTTGAACACGCACAGCCTTCTGTGGTAGAGGATTCCAAAGATTCACCACCCTCTGAGTGAAGAAATTCCTCCTCATCTCTGTCTTAAATGGCCTACCCCTTATCCTGAGATTATGTCCCCTAGTTTTAGACTCACCAACCAGAGGAAACATCTTTATCTACATCCACCCTGTCACACCCTGAAAGAATTTTGTAAGTTTCAATGAGGTCACCCCTCATTCTTCGAAACTCTGAGGAATACAGACTCAGTCTCTCCTCATACGTCAATCCTGCCATCCCAGAGATTAATCTGGTAAGCCTCCGTTGCACACCTTCTCTGGAAAGTATATCCCTTCTTATTTAAGGGGACCAAAACTGCACAATACTCAAAATACAAACTAGGAGTGGGAGTAGGCCACTCGGCCCTTCAAGCCTGCTCCACCATTCAATAAGATCATGGCTGATCTGATTGTAACTTTTCACCTGTCCCTGATAACCTTTCACCCCCTTGTTAATCAACAATCTATCTAGCTCTGCCTTAAAAATATTCAAAGACTCTGCTTCCACTGCCTTTTGAGGAAAAGAGTTCCAAAGACTCATGACCCTCAGAGAAAAAATTTCTCCTCATCTCTGCCTTAAATGAGCAACCCATTATTTTTAAACAGTGACCCCTAGTTCTAGATTCTCCCACAAGAGGAAATGTCTTTTTTACATCCACCCTGTCAAGACCCCTCAGGATCTTAAAGGTTTCGATCAAGTCACCTCTTACCCTTCTCCACTCCAGTGGATACAAGCCTAACCTGTCCAACCTTTCCTCATAAGACAACCTGCCCATTCCTGGCATTAGCCTAGTAAACCTTCTCTGAACTGCTTCTAATGCATTTACATCTTTCCCTAAATCAGGACACTAAATAAGTTATACTGTACACACTGGGCAGAATTTTGCCCTTGATGGGCGGGTGGGCAGCTGATCACCACTGCCAAAATGGGGCCCACTGCCATTCTGAGTGGGCTACCCGACGGTAAGCGCTATGCAGAGGGGGAGGGATTCCCCAACTGTCAAAGCGCGCTCTATGCGCGTGAAAGAACGCACAGCTCCCTTAGACTGAGTGCTGCCTCAGGGAGAGCGCTGAAAGTTTTATAAACCTAAAAGATAAAAAAATTAAAAACTTATTAACATGTTCCCCACATGTGACAATGCCACACGAGATGGGACATGTTAATAAATATCACTTAATGTTTATTAAAGTTTTTAAAAACAGACATGAAACCTCATTCCGCCAGTGGATGAGGTTTCATGTTTTTTCAGAATCCCGCTGGGGTTCCTGGCCTGCACACCAGCCTTAAGGTTGGACAGGCAGGGCCTTTAATTGGCTTAATTATCCTGTCAATGGCCTCAATTGGCCATTGACAGATAGGCGAGCAGACAGCTGATTTCACTGTCCGCCTGCCTTCCTGAATATTTAAATGGGGTGGGATGACGTCAGGGGTACCTCCCGATGTCATCCCGCATCGGCGAGCGGGTCCCGCCCCCAGCTCGCCAACGGAAAAATTCTGGCCAATATTCCAGATGTGGTCTCACCAGTGCCCTGTACAACTGAAGCATAACCTCCCTACTTTTATAATCAATTCCGGTCACAAGAAACATTCTACTAGCTTTCCTAATCACTTGCTGTACCTGAATACTAGCCTTTTGTGCTTCATGCACCAGGACACTCGGATCCCTCTGAATCTCAGAGCTCTGCAATCTCTCACCATTTAGATAATATGTTTCCTTTTTATTCTTCCTGCCAAAATGGACAATTTCGCATTTGCCCACATTATACTCCATTTGTCAAATTTTTGCCCTTAAACTATCTATGTCACTTTGTAGCCTCCTTATGTCCTCTTCACAATTTACTTTCCTACCTATCTTTGTGTCATCAGCAAATTTAGCCACCATCCCTTCAGCAAAGTCATTTATATAAAAAGTTGAGGCCCCAGCACTGATCCCTGTGGCACACCACTCATCACATCCTGCCAACCAGAAAAAGACCCATTTATGCCAACTCTCTGCTTCCTGTTAGCTGGCCAATCTTCTATCCATGCCAATGCCTACACCATGAGCTTTTATTTTCCACAATAACCTTTGATGTGGCACCTTATCAAATGCCTTCTGGAAATCTAAGTACAGTACATCCACCGGTTCCCCTTTATCCACAGCACATGTGACTCCTTCAAAGAACTCCAATAAATTGGTTAAACATAATTTCCCTTTCACAAAACCTTTGACTCCCCCTGATTGCCTTAAACTTTTGTAAGTGCCCTGCTATAACTTCTTTAATAATAGCTTCTAACGTAAGAACATAAGAACATAAGAACTAGGCAATTCAGCCTCTCGAGACTGCCCTGCCTTTCAATACGATCATGGCTGATCTCATTTCGGCCTCAACTCCAATTTCCCACCCGCTGCCCATAACCTTTCAACCCATTGCTAATTAAAAATCTGTCTATCTCCTCCTCAAATTTATTCTGTGTCCCGGCACCCACTGCACTCAGGTAGTGAATTCCACAGATTCACGACCCTTTGAAAAAAGTAATTCCTCCTCATCTCTGATTTAAATCTACCACCCCTTAGCCTAAAACTATGGCCTCTCATTCCAAAATGCCCCACAAGGGGAAACATCCTTTCAACATCTACTTTGTCTATCTCCTTTAATATCTTATATACCTCAATTAGATCTCCTCTCATCCTTCTAAACTCTAGCGAGTATAGGTCTAAACTGCTCAATCTCTCCTTATAAGACAAGCTCCGCATCTCTGGCATCAATCTAGTGAACCTCCTCTGAACTACCCCCAGTGCAACTACATCCTTCCTCAAGTAAGGGGACCAAAACTGTGCACAGTACTCCAGGTGCGGTCTCACCAATGCCTTGTACAGTTGCAACAACATTTCCCTATTTTTATACTCTATTTATTTAGCAATAAATGCCAAAATTCCATTGCCTTCCTTATTACCTGCTGCACCTGCATACTAGCTTTCAGCGATTCATGCACGAGGACACCCAGATCCCTCTGCACTGAAGCATTCTGAAGTTTCTCCATTTAAATAATAAGTCGCCTTTTTATTCTTCTGACCAAAATGGATTACCTCACACTTATCCACGTTAAACTCCATCTGCCAAATTTTGGCCCATTCACCTAACCTGTCCATATCCATTTGTAAATTTCTTATTTCTTCATTGCAACTTACTTTCCCACCTATTTTGGAGTCATCTGCAAATTTAGCTATAGTACCTTTTATCCCTGAATCCAAGTCATTAATATGGATTGTAAATAGTTGGGGCCCAAGGGCCAAACCCTATGGCACCCCACTAGTTACAGCTTGCCATCCAGAAAAAGACCCATTTATCCCGACTCTCCGCTTTCTGTTGGTTAGCCAATCCTCTATCCAAGCTAATATATTACCCCTAACTCCATGTGATCTTATCTTGTGTATTAATCTTTTGTGTGGCACCTTATCAAAGGCCTTCTGGAAGTCCAGATATACTACATCTACAGGATCCCCATTATCCACTTTGCTTGTCACATCTTCAAAGAACTCTAGCAAATTAGTTAAACACGAGTTACTCTTCATAAAACCATGCTGACTCTGATGGATTGCATTTTGACTTTCCAAATGCCCCATTACTACTTCCTTAATAATGGATTCCAACAATTTCCCAATGACAGACGTTAAACTAACTGGTCTGTAGTTTCCTACTTTCTGCCTCCCCCCTTTTTGAATAAAGGCGTTATTATTACCATTTTTTCCAATCCACTAGAACCTTTCCCTAACATTTTCCCTATGACTGATGTTAGGCTAACTGGACTGTAATTTCCTGCTTTCTGTCTCCCTCCCTTTTCGAATAAAGGAGTTACATTTCCTACTTTCCTATTTAATGGAACCTTCCCCAAATCTAGGAAACTTTGGAAAATTAAAATCATTGCATCAACTATTTCACTGGTCACTCCTTTCAAGACATTTAAGATGGAGATGAGGAGGAATTTCTTCTCTCAGAGGGCCGTTAGTTTTTGGAATTCTCTTCTCCAGTGAGTAGTGGAGGCTGGGTCATTCAATATATTCAGGTATGAGTTAGTCAGGTTTTTGATTGACAAGGGAGTCACAGTTAATGTAGGGCAGGCAGGAAACTGCAGTTAAAGCCACAGTCAGATCATTCATGATCTTATTGAATGGTGGAGCAGGCTCGAGGGGCTGAATGGCCTACTCCTGCTCCTACTTCTTATGCTTAGACCTCTGGAAGCTCTGGAATTCCTTCCCTAAACCTCTCCACCCCTCCACCCTCCTTTAAGACATTCTTTAAAACATACCTCTTTGACCAAACTATTGGACACCTGACCTAATATCTCCTTATGTGGTTGGATGCTCATCTTAGGGTTCAATCTCAGGATGATAGTGGAATATTTGAAGATCAGGCGGTACCTAAAGGGAGAAAACTATTAACAGTATCAGCTAACATGGAAGCCAGGAGGGGAAACTGAATGTTTATTTAGTGGCAATCAGGTCGAGGGAACAGGTCTCATGGACAAGATGAGTTTGGAGAGGGCATAAGGGTTGATAGGAGAGAAACTAGAGAAAGGTATGAGTTCAGGGCTAGCTCAGGGGGGATCTTTAGAAGACATTTGGCCCAGGAAACTATCTACCACCACCCCACCCAACTCCACAACTTAGCCCCCCACCTGGCTAACCCTGGCCCCCCGAATAAACCCGACTCCTCAGCTATCCCCCCCGACGCCCCACCTATTAATACCCCGACCCCCAGCTATCCTCCCAACCTTTCAACAATCACACCAAACCCCCCCCACCCCTCCCCACCTATCCCCCCCGACCCACCCTACTCACTTACCCTTATGCACTTACCTTTTCTCCATAGCTTATCAAAGTGGCTTTGGGACATTTAACTTGACTGGAATACAACAGTTAGTGCCATAAAAAAGAGTGTGGTAGGGCTTCCCTCACAGCTCTTACACTACAAAGGAGCTCCACATTTCTCAGGAAGCCCAATTCAAAAGCTTGGGTGAGAAACGTGGAGCTCCAGTGCAAAGGAAGTAAATAGGAGCAGACTGGAATCCGACAGTGATTGCAACTCTGCAGAAGATATGATTCAATGACTCTGTCTGTCCTGGAACAAATAGAAGTCACCTGACTTTCTTGCATCCATTTTGAAAGGGTACAGTGTCCATTATTATATTCCGTGGCTTTCTTCTTTTTTGAAAAGTACAGAGTCACTGACAATTATCTTCACAGGCATTGTATGATCATCACAGGGGGATCTGAACACTTTAGAGAGAATGCAGAAAATATTCACAAGAATGGTTCCAGGGAGGGGGAACTTCAGTTACGTAGATAGAATAGAGAAGTTGGGACTATTCACCTTGGAGAAAAGAAGGTTGAGAGGAGATTTGATAGAAATTTTCAAAATCATGAGGAATCTGGACAGTGTAGATAGAGAGAAATTGTTCCCATTGGTGGAAGGGCCAAATTTAAGGTAATTGGCAAAAGAAGGAGTGTGATGGAATACTCTCCACATGACAGAAACTTTTTCCCACAGCGAGGAGTTAGGATCTGGAATGCACTGCCTGAGAGTGTGTTGGAGGCAGGTTCAATCAAAACATTCACGAGGGAATTAGGGTGTTATTTGAAAGGGAAGAACGTGCAGGGTTACGGGGAGAAGGCGGGGTACTGGCACTAGGTGAATTACTCTCGGAAAGCCAGTATTGACAAGATAGGCCAAATGTTCCCCTTCTGCCCTGTAACAATTCTGTGATAACTCTCAGACTGTCAGCCAGGGCTATCAGAGGCAGTGAGTACAGCGTTAATCAGTGAGTCAGCACAGTATTCATGAGAGACTGTCAGCACAGGAGGTCAATCAGTGACACGTGGTAGAGAGCTATCAGTGACAGTCAGCACACAGTTAATCTGACACTGTCAGAAATGTGTTAATCCAAGAGAGCGAGCACAGTTTAATCAGTGATAGCTAGCACAGGTTTCATCAGAAACAGTCATCATGGGGTTAATCAGCAAGATTCAGTGCATTGTCACTCACCTCCTGACTCCCCAAAGCCTGTCCACCCCATCTACAAGGCACAAGTCAGGATTGTGATGGAATACTCTCCACTTGTCTGGATGAGTGCAGCTCCACCAACACTCAAGATGCTCGACACCATCCAGGACAAAGCACCTTGTTTGATTGGCGCCCCCAACCACCATCTTAAACATTCACTCCCTCCAACACCAACGTACAGTAGCAGCAGTGTGTACCATCACCAAATGCACTGTAGCAACTTGCCAAGGCTCCTTCAACAGCACCTTCCAAACCTGCGACCTCTATCATCTAGAAGGAAAAGGGCAGCAGACACATGGGAACATCACCACCTGGAAGTTCCCCTCCAAGCCACTCACCATCCTAACTTGGAAATATATCGCCGTTCCTTCACTGTCACTGGGTCAAAATCCCTTCCTAACAGCACAATGGGTGTACCTACACCACATGGAATGCAGTGGTTCAAGAAGGCAGTTCACCACCACCTTCTCAACAAATGAAAGGTTATTGACCTGAAACCTTAACTCTGTTTCTCACCACAGATGTTGCCAGACCTCTGAGCATCACCAGCATTTTCTGTTTTTATTTCAAGATTTCCAGCATCTGCAGTATTTTGCTCATTGTATCATATCGTAAAGCTTAGATTAGAATTGGAGAAAAGCGAGGAAAAATCTAAAGTAATTTACTTTAATCTAAATCTAAAGTAATAAACTTACTCATGTAAGTTAGAAGAGGGCTAATTTCAATGGGATGAAAAGGGATCTGGCCAGGGTAAAATGGAACGAAAGACTGACAGGGAAATCTGTAACAGAACAATGGGTGATCTTTAAGGAGGTGTTTCAGATACAGGCTGGGAACATTCCAACAAGAGGCAAAAGGTAAGGGAGCCAGAGCCAGGGCTCCTTGGATGATGAGGGAGGGTAAGAATGTGATGAAATAAAAAAAGAGGGTGAATGATACATGTCAGGTGAATTCTTCAAGTGAGAACCAGGCCAAATAGAATAAGTTGAGAGGGCAAGTGAAAAGGAAAATAAGCCTGACAAAGAGAGAATGAGAATAGAATGGCAGTTAACATAAAAGGGAACCCAAAAAATCTACTGACAAACAAATAGTAAATGGTTAATAAGAGGTGGGCTGGGTCCAAACTGGACAAAGAGAGTGATGTATGCTTAGAGGTGTAGGGCATGGCTGGGATACTCTATATGTATGGGTAAGTCCTAAGGAAGAGGATGCTGCCATGCAGAGCTCTGAGGATTGAGTGAGGGAATGGGATTGAGTGGATTGCTTTACTGAAAGCTGTCATGAACCAAATGAGCTCCTCCTGTGCTGTAATGACTCTCTGGCTCTAATACAGGTTGCTATCGGTTATTGTGGGAATATCAATCAATAAAGACTTCCTGTCCAACATTGCTAGAATTGCATCTGTTCATATCTCTGTCTCCATGTAAACCCGCTTTAGAATGTCACATTCCCGTCTTGTTTTCGTTCTCATTCTCTCCCATCTGCTGAGGGTACAATTATTTAGTCAGGAGGTTTATTATCTGACCCTTATGCAGTTTTTCTGCTGAGAGATGTTTCATTGCCATCAATATGTCTCGACTAATTAGTGCAAATGACTGCATAAGAAAGTTCTTCCTCAGTTCCCTCCTGTATCTCTTGCCAAAACCTTAAATCTGTGTCTTTACCAATTAGTGCCAATTATTCCCCAAGGTATGTTTCTTGAAGAAGCCTCTGATCTGATGCCTCCTAAATTTACTGCGCATGACAGTTGAACCTGTTTAACTATATTCCACACAGCGAGCCATCTGTCATGTAGCACCCTCAGTGCTATTCTCCTCACTCAATTGCTTTCTGTTCCATTTAACATTTTCCAATGTAAATATGTCCAGTCCCAGAAACATCCAGCTCGGTGGGGTGACCTTCCCACACTGCCAGGTGCAAAACACTAGAACCAGAAAAGTAATCAGCATATAATGGCAGCTCTGAATGCTACAGGCAATCAGTGTTCCATAGTCATGGCTGGCTGTAAAGTGGTGTTTGTAAGGTGACCAGCAATAGGAGAAACCATAGCCTCAAAGTTCAGTTGCATTTGTTCCTTCAAGTAGTTGAGTATGTATCATCTCATTCGTCAAGCATCTCATCTTCACACCATCACATCTTAACTTCAATACGATCAGCTCATTCATCACCTCATTCCCTCATAAAATCACAGAATGGTTACAGCACAGAAGGAGGCATTCATTTTGTCAAGTCTGTGCCAGCTCTCTAAGATAAATTCACCTCGTGCCACTCCCTCACCTTTTCACCATGGCCCCACAAATGTTTCCCCTTCAGGTAATGAATCAATTCCATTTTGAAAGCCGTGATTGAATCTGCTTCCACCACACTCAGGCAGTGCATTCCAGGTCCTAACCATTTGCTGTGTAAAAACAATTTTCCTCATCTCACTATTGCTTCTTTTGCAGTTAACTTAAATCTGTACCCCCTGATTCTCAGTCCTTCTGCCAATGGGAACAGTTTCTCCCCAGCTACTGTCCAGGCCCCTCATAATCTTGAATACCCCTATCAAATCTCTTCTCAGCCTTCTTTTCTCCAAGGAAAACAGTCCAAATTCTCCAGTCTATCCTCGTAACTGAAATTCTTCATCCCTGTAACCAGTTGTGAGAATCTTTCCTGCACCTTCTCTAATGTCTTCACATCCTTCCTAAAATGCCCAGATCTTGACACAATACTCCATCTGAGGCTGAAACAGTGCTCTGTGCAGGTTTATCATAATTTCCTTGTTTTTGTATTCTATGCCTCTATTAGTAAAGCCCAGGATCCCATTTGCCTTTTTAACTGTTTTCTCAACCTGTCCTGCCACCTTCAATGATTTGTACACATATACCCCCAAGTGCCTCTGCTCCTGCACCCTCTTTAGAGTTGTATCTTTTGCCTCTGCCCATTCTTCCCTACATGTGGTGGACATGGACTTCCAAAATGCATTTGATAAAGTGCTGAACTACTGATTGTGAGCAAAGTTAGAGCTCATGAAATGAGAGAAAAAAACATCTTCAGAGAAGCAGACAGGAGCTTCAACACAGGGAGAGAGGGTCCAACAAGCTCAGCCATCGAGTTGCTGTCATCAGCTAGACTAAAAAGGGGACACACCACAGTTCCTTGAAAGAACACGAAAGGAACACCTCTCCCTCCATCTGATTCCCTTTACTAAGCTACTTGTGAAAGCAAGCTTCAGCAATTTGACAGTGGAAGCCATCGCAGTTGCATAGACAACTCTACAACCTCAAGACCTTCACTTCAGACAACACAACACCTCGACCTCAAAACATATCAGACCTGCACCCAATATGGGCTAATCGTGATTTTACATTTATAAGTATAGTTTTATCTTAATTTGTGTGCGTGTTAGTAACTCCATGGCCTGAATCTTGCATTCTAAGGTCGGGCACACGCCCGACCCAAACACACGTAAAATGGCGCGAAAAGATGTTGGGTGTGCGTCCTGACGTCATCGCGCACGCGGGTACAATATTGAGGTTGGCGGGCACGCAGGTGTCGGAGCAGTGCCCGCCGACAATTAAAGGGCCAATTAAAAAGCCTGTTCACTGTGATTTTATGTTGCCTGTGCAATTTTTAACTTGTCGCACATGTGAAATGGGTGGGCGGAATTCACCTTTTAATCATTTCCTCATCCAAGGGAGAGATGAAAACTTTGTTATTATTTAAAATAAAAAGAAATATCTGGGGACTGTTTTGTTTTAATGAGCTATGTTTTCAGGTGCTTGATTGGGCTGCATGGACAGTTTTTGCAGCATTTTTGTGCTTCCTTTAATTATTTGGTGGTCTGCAGCTCTCTGAGGCGGCTGTCTGCCCTCAGGGAGCTCAGTGGAAGTGCGGACCTGTGCCCGCAGTACCCCCCCCTCTTCCTGCCCTCACTGGCAGCACTGAGCTTTTTCTGGGCACGAATTGGCCAGCCAGTGTGAATTCCCGGTGTGGGGGGGGGGGGGGTGGGGGGTGGTGCGATTGCTGTCGGGGTCCCGTTTCCCGTTCACTGCCGGGCCTGCCAATTACGTGCGCCCGATGAGCGCTAAGTTCAGGCCCATCTTTTCTTCGGTAACTTCCAGAGCAATAGTGTGAAATAAACTAACCTTTTCCTTTTTAAGTAAAAAGGTATTGCTGCTGGGCTATTTTTCAACTGAATTACTCACTCTAAGGGTGAAATGTTTACACTCACACATACAAATACATTGTTCACTCACTGTCACCACGTTTTAAAAGGTGGAACCCAAAGTCTCCAGCTGCTGAGCTCCTGCTCAGGATTTCTGAGCTGAGGGCAGGTGCAGTCACTGCAGAGCATCTGCGAGGATGAGTGCATCCTAGATTGTCCCCAACAGGTAGTGAGAGTTCAGTACAGGAGATGAGTGGGCAGCAGGAAACATAGGAAGAGGTAGGAAGGGCAGGGGAGCCTTCAGGGTGTGTGTCAGTCACTCAGCATTGGAGGCTGCTGGAAATGCCAATAGCTTAAAAGAGTGCATTCCAGATCATGGCATCAATTGTTAAGGGACTACAAAGGAGAGAATAGTGAAGGTAAGAATGCAGTCGTTCTAGGAGATTACACTGTTAGGGAGACAGACAAGTATTTCCATCACTGTCATCGTGAATCCTGCATGGTGTGTTCCACTGGGGGTAAAGGACATCACAGAGAATGAGCCAGAGGATGTGGTACACTTCGGTACCAATGTTTTACGCAGAGGGTAGTGAGTATCTGGAATTCGCTGCCAGAGGAGGTGGTGGAAGCAGGTACGATAGTGGTGTTTAAGAGGCAGCTTGACAAATACATGAATAGGATGGGAATAGAGGGATATGGACCCCGGAAGTGCAAAATGTTTTAGTTTGACAGGCAATATGATCGGCGCAGGCTTGGAGGGCCGAAGGGCCTGTTCCTGTGCTGTACTTTTCTTTGTTCTTTGTATAGAGCAGTGTAGCAATTTGGTTAAAGACACGCAGACTGGGACAGAAAGGGACAGAGAGTTTAATGGTAATAGTGTATCAATAAAGAAGATCTATGCAAAGAACGCGAGTTAAAAAAGGCTCTTTATCTGAATGCACAGACACATAATAAGATAGATGAAGTAGCAGCACAAAATTGTGATTAATAGTAATTAGATCTAAACAATTCGAGTAATGGTTGTAAGGTGACCAAGGTTGGGAAATAAGTATTACATGGTGCACAATAATTTGAAAAGACAGGCAGGATGGAAAAGGAGGAGTAGTAGCCCTGATAGCAAAGGCTCACATAAGGTCAATGGTAAGGAAAGATTTTGGCTCAGATGATAAGGAAATAGATTCTTAGGGGTGGAGATGAGGAATACCATGGGTCAGAAAACACAGGTGGGAATAGTTTATAGCCCCCCTAACAGTAGTTACACCACTGGACAAAGTATTTAGCAAGAAATAGTTGGCGTTTGTAACAAAGGCAATATAATAACCATCAGGGACTTAAATTTACATATAGCCTTGGCAAATATAGCTGGCAAAGGTAGACTGGAAGTTGAGTTTGTAGAATGCATTTGGGATAATTTCCTTGAGAAATACATTGTGGAGCCAACTAGGGATAAAGCTATTTTAGATCCAGTATTGTGTAATGAGGCAGGTTTAATTAGTAATCTCAGAATAAAAGATTCTCTGTGAAAAAGTTACTGGAATACAACTGAATCCCACATTAAGATTGAGAGTGACATACTCAAGTCCAAAACAATAATCTTGAACTTTAAAAAAAGCCAGTTACATAGGTATGAAGGGTAACCTGGCTATGGTTGATTGAGTAAATAGACTGAAACATATAATGATAAACAAACAGTGGGAACATAAAAAGAAACAGTTCAAAATGTTCAATAAAAATATGTTCCATTAAAAGTGAAAACTCAGAGAATTATCCAACCATGACTTACCAGGTTAGTGTCAGGTTAAAAGAAGAGGCTTATAATGTTGCAAGGAATAACAGTAAGGTTGAAGGTTGGAAGCATTTGAGAAATCAGCAAATTTGGTTTGTTTAATTTTAAGATTCTTGTTTTGGACTTGAGTGTGTCGCTCTCAAATTTAATATGGGATTCTTTTGTTTTCATGGGATATGGGTACCACTGGCTGGGCCAGTAATTATTGACCATCCCTAATTGCCCATTAGAAGGTGGTGGTGAGCTGCCTTCATGAACTGCTGCAGTCCATGTGTTGTAGGTACACCCACAGCACTGTTAGAGAGGGAGTTCCAGGATTTTGACCCAGTGATAGTGAAGGAACAGCGATATAATTCCAAGTCAGAATGGTGTGTGGCTTTGAGGGGAACTTGCAAGCGGTGGTGTTCCCATGCATCTGATCCAATGTCCTTCTAGGCGGTAGAGGTCACGGGTTTGGAAGATGATGTTGAAGGAGCCTTTGTACAGTGCATCTTGTAGATTGTATACACTGCTGCCACTGTGCATTGGTGGTGGAGGTAATGAATGTTGAAAGTGGTGGATGGATGCCAATCAAGTGGGCTGCATTGCCCTGGATAGTATTAAGCTTCGAGTGTTGTGGGAGCTGCACTCATGCAGGCAAGTGGGGAGTATTCCATCACACTCCTGATTTGCGCCTTGTAGATGGTGGACAGGCTCTAGGGAGTCAGGAGGTGAGCTACTCTACAAACAATTCCCAGTCTCTGACCTGCACTTGTTGCATAATATTTAAATGGTTGTTCAGTTCTGTTTCTTGTCAATGGTAACCCTTAGGATGTTGGTAGTGGGGGATTCAGCGATGGTAAAAAAAGTGGCAAATGTTACTTGCCACTTATCTGCCCAAGCCTGAATATTATCCAGATCTTACTGCATATGGACACAGACTGCTTCAGCAGCTGAGGAGTCATGAATGGTGCTGAACACTATTGAATCATCCACAAACACTTCTGACCTTATGATAGAGGGAACATCATTGATGAAGCAGCTGTGGATAGTTGGGCCTAGGACGCTACCTTGGGGAACTCCTGCATTGATGTCCTGGGACTGAGATGATTGACCTCCAACAACCACAACCATCTATCTTTGTGCTAGGTATGACTCCAACCAGCAGAGAGTTCCCCCCGGCCATTGATTCCCATTTACTCCAGTTTTGCTAAGGCTCCTTGATGCCACACTCAGTCAAATGCTGCCTTGATGTCGAGGGCAGTCACTCTCATCTCACCTCGGGAGTCCAGCTCTTTTGTCCTTGATTGGAGCAAAGCTGTAATGAGGTCAGGAGCTGAGTGGCCCTGGCGGAACCCAAATTGAGCATCAGTGACAAAAACAAAAATAGCAGGAAAAACTCAGCAGGTCTGACAGCATCTGCAGAGAGGAAGACAGTTAACTTTTTGAGTCCGTATGACTCTTCATCAGAGCTAAGGAAAAATAGAAATGGGATGAAATATAAGCTGGTTGAGGGGGGTGGGACAAGTAGAGCTGGATAGAGGGCCAGTGGAGGCAAAGAAGAGATTGCATAGGCAAAAGGACAAAGAGGTGTTGACGGTGGTGATATTAGCTAAGGAATGTGCTAATGGGGACATTAAGGGTAGAAAGCAGGACAAGCAAGGGACAGATAGCCCTAGTGGGGGTGCGTTAGGGGGAAGGGATCGAAATGGGCTAAAAGGTGGAGATAAAACAATGAATGGAAATACAATTACATATATAAAAAATATATAAATTATTGGAAAAAGGAGAATCGGAAAGTGGGTGGGGATGGAGGAGAGAGTTCATGATCTAAAATTGTTGAACTCAGTATTAAGTCCGGAAGGCTGTAAAGTGCCTAGTTGGAAGATGAGGTGCTGTTCCTCCAGTTTGCGTTGAGCTTCACTGGAACAATGCAGCAGGCCAAGGACAGACATGTGGGCATGAGAGCAGGGTGGAGTGTTGAAATGGCAAGCGACAGGGAGGTCTGGGTCATGCTTGCAGACAGACCGAAGGTGTTCCGCAAAGAGTTCAACAACTTCAGATTATGAACTCTCTCCTCCATCCCCACCCTTTCCGATCCCCTTTTCCAATAATTTATATATTTTTAATATATATATATATATTTTTTTTTTATATCTATTTTTATTTTTCCACCAATTTCTATTATTTTTAAATGTATTTCCATCCATTGTTTTATCTCCACCTTTTAGCCCATTTCGATCCGTTCCCCCACCCCATCCCCACTAGGGCTATCTGTACCTTGCTCGTCCTGCTTTCTACCCTTAATTAGCACATTCCTTAGCTAATATCACCACCATCAACACCTTGTTGCCCTTTTGTCTATGACATTTTTGGCAATCTCTTCTTTGCCTTCATCTATCACTGGCCCCCTATCCAGCTCTACCTGTCCCACCCCCCTCAACCAGCTTATATTTCATCTCATTTCTATTTTTCCTTAGTTCTGGTGAAGAGTCATA
This sequence comes from Cetorhinus maximus, assembly GCF_964194155.1. NCBI lineage: Eukaryota > Metazoa > Chordata > Chondrichthyes > Lamniformes > Cetorhinidae > Cetorhinus > Cetorhinus maximus. The sequence goes on along the minus strand of NC_135903.1, from coordinate 45,614,563 downwards.
CAGACTGGAAACGTTAACTGTGTTCCTCTCTGCAGATGCTGTCAGACCTGCTGAGTTCTTCCAGCTATTTTTGTTTTTATTTCAGATTTCCATCATCTGCAGTAGTTTGCTTTTATTTTACTTGAGCATCAGTGAGCAGGTTGTTGCTGAGTAAAATCTGCTTGATAGCACTGTTGACGACACTTTCCATCACTTTACCGATGATCGACAGTAGACTGATGGGTGATAATTGGCCGGGTTGGATTTGTCCTGCTTTTTGTGTACAGCACATACCTGGGCAATTTTCCACATAGCCGGGTAGACGCCAATGTTATAGCTGTACTGGAACAGCTTGGCTAGGGGTGCGGCAAGTTCTGGATCACAAGTCTTCAGTTTTTTTTAATCATTCAGGGGATGTGGGCTTCGCTGGCTAGGCCGGCATTTATTGCCCATCCCTAGTGCCCTTAAGGTGGTGGTGAGCTGCCTTCTTGAACCGCTGCAGTTATGTGGTTTAGGAACACTTACAGTGCTGTTAGGATTATTGGTATTAGTATTACTGTCGGAATGTTGTCAGGGTCCATAGCCTTGCAGTCTCCAGTGCCTTGTCGTTTCCTGATATCATACAGAGTGAATCGAATTAGCTGAAGACTGGCATGACAGACAAACCGGGAACCTCAGGGGAAGACCCAGATGGATCATCCACTTGGCACTTCTGGCTGCAGATTGTTGCAAATACTTCAGCCTTATCTTTATGTTATTTCCCGGAGGATCTTTTACTGAGATTACTAATTAATCCTACCTCATTATGCAACACTTGATCTAAAATAGTTTTCCCCATAGTTGGACCACCAAAAAGTTGATTACCTGGAAGAGTTACAATCAGTTGCTTGATTCTTTGAAAAGAGAGACATGTTGCTGAAGCTTTTCATCTTGCACTCATCAGGACAAATACTGGATGCCAAATTTCAAATGATCACAACAACTTACACTAAAGAGGAAAAGGGTGCTGATTGGTTGGCAAGTTGACTGATTGATTGAGGCATTGCCATGGAGAAAGCAGTGGGGAAGTAAGGCTTCCAAAGCTCCTGGGTAATTCAAAAAAGATGGAAAACATGGTATGAACATAATCTTTTTGCTTGTAGAGAACCTGGGCATCCCTGCATATGAACGTATGTCATTCTGCGCTAACAACCAATTTAAGATAATCAGTTGAGTTTGTAATGTGGCTCATTTATGCTTGCTAGAAGAAACATACATTGAACCAATGGATCAGATCAATGTTCTGCAGTACTGCCATATCCAGTCATAAATGGTAGTGGACAATTAAACAACTAACAGGAAGAGGGGGAAGCTCCACAACACCCCCATTTTCAATGATGGGAAAACCTAGCTTGTAAAAAGTCAAGGCAACCATTTTAAACCAGTAGTGCTGAGTGGATGATCCATTTCAGATTCTTCCTGAGACTCCCAGTATCACCGACGCCAGTCTTCAATCTTCAATTCACTTCACATGATGTCAAGAAATAGCTGAAAGCACTGGATATAGATTTGGGCTTTTACATCATCCAGACTGTCGTACTGAAGACTCCAGCCAAGCAACACAAGTACATCTACAGCATTGGCATCTACCCGGCAATGTGAAAAATTGCCCAGGTATTTCCTGTCTACAAAAAGTAGGAATTCAAAGCAAATAGTGGGGGAAGGGTTCTCATGAGTGGAGATTTGGAAAGTTAAAGAGAAAGGACAAAGGCAGTATACCGATACAGGTAATGATAACCAGAGTGACAGCAAGGGACTGAACATAAGACTACACCAGAAAATAAAGTCAGTGTAGGAAAACAGTTAAAAGTCAGAATGAAAGGCACTTCATCCAAATTCCCATAGCATTCATAACAAGATGGATCAATTGATAGTATAAATAGAAATAAATGAGTATAATATGATAGCAATTCCAGAAACGTGATTAGAAGGTGACCAAGCCTGGGAACTAAGTATTCAAGGGTGTTTGACATTTATGAAGGACAGGAAGAAAGGAAAAGGAGGTGGGATAGCTCTGTTAGTAAAGGATGAGATCAGTACTTCAGTGAGGAATGATAATGGCTCAGAAATCCAAGATATAGAATCAGTTTGGATGGAGATAAGAAATAGCAAGGGAAAGAAGTCATTGGTGGAAGTTACTAGTTATAGGCCCCCTAACAGTGATTACACTGTAGGACAGAGTATAAATCAAGAAATAATGGGGACTTATAAGAAAGGTACTATAATAACCGTGGGCAATTTTAATCTCATATAGATTGGATGAATCAAATTCACACAAGTAGCATGGAGGATGAGTTCATTGAGTGTATTTGGAATAGTTTCTGAGAACAATAGGTTCTGGAACCAACCAAGGTGCATGCTATTTTAGACCTGGTAATATATAATGAGACAGGAATAATTATTGACCGCATAGTAAAGGATGATCTTGGCAAGAGTGATCATAATATTATGCAATCTCATATTCCATTAAAGAGTATGAAATTTGGGTCTGAAACTTAAATCAAACAATTTCAAGAGTAAGATGACAGAGTTGGCTAACGTGGACTGGGAAATTAGGCTAAAAGGTAAGATGGTAGAGAAGGAGTGGCATACATATAAGGAGACATTTCATAACTCTCAACAAAAGATATATCCCACTGAGAAAGAAAGCCTCTATGAGAAGAATGTATCATCTGTGACTAACTAAGGGAGTTAAGGGTGGTATGAAATTGAAAAAAAAGGCATACAATTATGTGATGATTATTGATAGACCAGAAAATTGGGAAGCTTTTAGAAACCAGCAAAAGATGACTAAAAAAAACTAAGTGGGAGAAATTAGAATATGAGAGTAAATTATCAAGAAATATAAAAACAGGCTTGCAGTAAAAGCTTCTACAAATAGAGAAAGAGAAAAAGAGAGTAGCTAAGATGGTCCCTGAGACTGGGGAATTGATAATGTTAAACAAGGAAATGGCAGAAGCGATGAACAAGTATTTTGCATCTGTCTTCACAGTAGAAGACTCAAAGAGCATCCAAAGACTGGTGGAAAATCGAAAGGCAAAAGGGAGGCTGGACTCTAGGGTCTTAAAAAAAATGGCTGCAGAGATAGCGGATACATTCGTTGTAATCTTACAAATTGCTCTAGATTCTGGAAAAGTCCCAGTGGATTGGAAAACCACAAATGTAACACCTCTATTCAAGAAAGTAGGGAGACAGAAAGAAGGAAACTATAGATCAATCTGTCATTGGGAAAATGCTAGAATCCATTATTAAGGATGTAGTAAGCAGGACACTTAGAAAATCATAATTATGGAGGAGGCAATTGTGTGCTGGTAAAGTCACAGGACTATAAATCCAGAGGGAAATGGGTTCAAATCTCACCACAGCAGCTGGTGGAATTTAAATTCAACTAATAAATCTGGAATCCATAAAAACAAAAGGCTACTCTCAGTTATATTGACCATGAGGCCATTGTTGATTGTTGTAAAAACCCATCACTAAAGTTCTTTGGGAAAGGGAATTTGCTAACCTGTCATTACCAGGTCTGCCCTACATGTGACTCCAGGCACACAGCAATGTGGTGGACTCTTAAAATGCCTTCTGAAATGGCCTAGTAAGTGATTCAGTTGCATCAAACTGCTACAAAATCTAAAAAAAGGAATGGAAATGACAACAGTACACCCAGCCCTGTCGGCCCTGCAAAGCCCTCCTTCCTAACACCTGGAGGAGTGCGTGTGCCAAAACTGAGAGTTGTCAAGCAACAGCCTGACATAATCATAGTTCAGGACAAAGCAGCCCACTTGATTAGAACCCTACCCACCATCTTCAACATTCACTCCCTCCTCCACCAATGCACAGTAGCAGCAGTGTGACGATCTACAAAATGCACTGCAGCAACTCACCAAGGTTCCTTTGACAGCACCTTCCAAACCCACAAAATCTACCACCAAGAAGGACAAGGGCAGCAGATAGATGGGAACACCACCACCAAGCTCCCCTCCAAGCCACACACCATCCTGACTTGGAAATATATCACTGCTCTTTCATTGTCGCTCGGTCAAAATCCTGGAACTCCCCTCCTAACAGCACTGTGGGTGTACCTACACCACATGGACTGCAGCGGTTCAAGAAAACATTGACAGTCCTACCAAATCTCACTTACTCAGCAATAACCTGTTCACCAATGTTCAGTTTGGGTTCTACCAGAGATTAAGTTTAGGGGTTAACCCTAACACTAACCATAGCCCTTTTCTGTTAAGGAGGGAGTTCCAGAATTTTGATCCAGTAATGTTGAAGGAACAGCGATATAGTTCCAAGTCAGGATGGTGAGTGGAATCCAGGTAGTGGTATTACCATGTGTCTGCTGCCCTTGTCCTTTGAGGTGGTAGAGGTCATGCATTTAGAAGGTGCTATCGAGGATCATAGGTGCTTTGCTGCAGCCCACTTGATCAGCATCACATCCACCAACTGAATAACTTACTCCCTCCAGCACCAGCACACAATGACAGCAGTGTGTTGGTGGAGGGAGTGAAATATTCAGTTGGTGGATGGGGTGCTGATCAAGTGGCCTAATTTGTCTTGGATGATGCTGAGCTTCGAGTGTTGATGGGATAAAATGAAGAAGGGTAGGATGAAGCTCATGCGGAACATAACCACCTGTTGGGCAGTATTAAGTAGCATCACCACCCAGTGTGTGCTGCAGGCTGGAATGTTCTCTATCAGTTTTTGAGGTAAGTGGTGCAGTTATTGAAGTGAACCTTTGAATGTAGAAGGATAACACCCTTCACAAGTTTGCTCATTTATGAATTATAATGAAAACATCATCATATATACATCAAGCAGAATGAACTGAAATGCTACAATTCTGGTAATCTGTGACAGTGATGGTAGATAAAGCATACTGCACAATTCTCACAAACTCCACTCCGTACAGTATGTGTTAGCTGGTGAACTGAGAGAGGTTTTTTATCCTTCTTTGAACAGCTTCTCCTTTCACAGAGAATAAGTTGTCAGCTGGAACCTCACAGGTCAAAAAATATTCCACTTGTAACATAATATCAGAAAAATTATACTATTTAAGAAACACTTCCTAAAGTGGAGCATTTACTTTTGGAGAAAGGAGGCAAAGGTTTCCTTCAGGAGACTGCTAATGGCTTTAATGGTCAGCTGAGCAAGCATTTGGGATAGGTCAGATTGCTCTTAGTGCTGTGACAGTGAATGATGTAGTTAACACCAGGGACTGACAAAGAGCTGGTGAAGGAGAGAAAACTTACCTATGCTCTGTCATTTATCATAATGTTTTCCATTTTTAGAAATAGCAATGATAATCTTTCCACTTTTATTTTAATGATAACTATTACAAATGCTAACTGCAATGGCTGCTGTGGTTAGCAGACTTTATTTGTTCAGTTTATAGGATGAGATTACAAATAAATGAGAGAGAGGGAAAGGAGCCTTTAAGTTGGTGGTTGGAACTGACTTCCGGTTCACAGCCTAGCCCATTTCCCACTGCACATATCAACCTAAATGCTCAATTGGGGGCTCCTCCTTCATAATGCGAATTGGCCGGATTCCTGCCGGCCAGCCATTAATTGACTGGCCAATGCTAGATGGTGAGGGAGGGAGCGAGCGCACTTCCTGGTCTGCCTCCCTTACCCAGCCAGAATCCGTAAAACCCAGCCCATAGAATCAGAGAGACGTTATAACAAAGAAGGAGGCCATTTGGCCCATTATGCCCCTGCCAACTCTCTGCAAGAGCGGTTCAGCTGGTCCCACTCCCCTCCCTTTTGTCTGAAGCCATGCACGTCTTCCCTCGTCACATAAGTATCCAAAAACCTTTTTCAAACCATGATTGAATCTGCCTCCACCACACTCTCACTATACATTCCAGATCCTAACCAGATCCAGATTAACTCACTGCATGAGAAACATTTTCTTCATGTAACCTTTGGTTTTTTTGACATTCACCTTATAGCAGTGTACCCTGCTTCTCAATCCTTCCACCAATGGAAACAGATTCTCCCTATCCACTCTGTACAGATCGTTCATGATTTTAAGCACCCCTATCAAATCTCCTCTCAACCTTCTCTAATGAGAACAGCCCCAACTTCTTCAATCTATCCTCATAACTGAATCCCTCATTCCCAGAACCATTTTCATAAATCTTTTCTACACTTTCTCTAAAGCTTTCACACAGTTCCTAAAGTGAAGTGCCCAGAATTGGACACAATACTCCAGTTGAGGCTGAACCAGTTTTATATACAGGTTCACCATAGCCTGGATTTTATACTAGATGTACAGGATCCTCATCAACTACTTTCTCAACCTGCTCTAGAACCTTCAATGATTTATGAACATATATCCCCACACTCCTCGGCTCCCGCATCCCTTTAAAATTGTCTCCTTTATTTGATATTGCCTTTCCTCACTCTTCTTCCCAAAATGAATCACTTCACACTTCTCTGCATTAAATTTCACCTGTCACGCATCCACCCATTCCACCAACCCATGTCCTCTTGAAGTCCATCACTATCCTCCTCATGTTCACAATACTTCCTAGCAAATGTTGAAATTGTGCCCTGTACATCCAAGTCTAGGTCATTCATTTATATCAAGAGAAGCAATGATCCTGATACCAACCCCTGGGGAACAGCATTATATACCTTCCTCCAGTCGGAAAGACAACTGTTCACCACCTCCCTGTGTCTGTGCTGGCTTTTCTTAATTAATCCACATTTGCCCAAGTGACTATTAATTTTATCCCACAGGAATCTGGCCAATGAAGACTCACCTGTGACATTTCTCAAGCAGCAGGCTGATGATTTAATGGTTGCCATGATGACCAAGAATGCTAAACCTGCTCGGAATAAAGAAAGTAAGATTAGAAATGGATCCACTGATACCACTGTTCCTCCACTTTTGAAAAATAAGTTTATTATCTCAGATTCTCAACCCCAGGTAGTCACCCTTGTGTGGAATCAATGGATCAGGCTTTACTGCAAAAGTAAATGAAGCCAACTTTATGAATGCAAGAATTGTATTATATCCCAAATACAAACATTATGAACTTAGAACAATAGCTGATCTACTGGATGAACATAACTGTATACTGTTATGACACAGCAGTTGCTAAAGGTTGAGTTATTTAAAATCCCAGAGGGAAACTTAAAACAACTGTCATAACGTATATTTGTCAATTGGTATGTTTGAGATGCAGCTCTGAATTCAGGAATAAAACCACCAAGCCTCGAGGTTTTTTATATAAATTAAACATTAATTAATCACCCGCAGATAATCTTCTCCAAGGCAACAGCAACCCATGGGGCAGAATCTTTGGCTGGGCGAGCGGGGGCAGGGCTCGCTTGCCGAGGTGGAAAATGACGCGCAGTGATGTCGGGAGTGCGTCCCGATGTCACCGTACGTCATTCAGATTTTCAGTTCGACGGGCACGCATCCGAGACCTAATAACGCTAGTTAACTATCAATTGAAACAATTAACTGAGCTGCCAGTCCAACCTTAAGGTTGTCGGGCAGGCAAGGAGCCCAGGCAGCCTTCGCATTTAACATGAAACGTCATCAACGGGCGAGATGAGGTTTCATGAAGGTTTTTAAAGTCTTAGAACCATAGAAAAGTTACAGCACAGAAGGAGGCCATTCGGCCCATCAGGTCTATGCCAGCCCAAGGACACCCAGGTGTCCTTTCTAATCCCACCTTCCTGCACCCGGCCCATAGCCCTGCAGCTTACAGCACTTTAGGTGCAGATCCAGGTACTTTTTAAAAAGAGTTTAAAGTTTCTGCCTCTACCACCAACTTGGGCAGCGAATTCCAGACACCCACTACCCTCTGCGTAAAAAGTTCTTCCTCATGTGCCCCCTACACCTTCTGCCACTTATCTTGAATCTATGTCCCCTGGTTCTAGAATTCTCCACCAAGGGAAACAATTTTATCCTGTCCACTCTATCTATTCCCCTCATTATTTTGTACACCTCAATCAAGTCACCTCTCAGCCTTCTTTGTTCTAAGGAAAATAACCCCAACCTATCCAATCTCTCCTTGTAGCTACACTTTTCTAACCCTGGCAACATTCCTGTAAACCTCCTCTGCACTTTCTCCAGAGCTACTACGTCCTTCCTGTAATGTGGTGACCAGTAAAAATGTCTATTAATTTTATTTAAAAATTTTGCAATATGTTCCAGCTCATGTGACAGTTTCACATGAAGGGACATGTCTTAAAAATTTCATTTTTTTCCTTTATTACATTTTTTAGAATTGAAACTAATCTCCCAGAGGGAGCTCTTTGCCTCAGAGATTTCTGCGCTCTTTCACGTGCATGTGAGAAAGAGCACAGGCCCCAGCTCAGGAAACCGCCCCCCCAGCTCCCGGGAGCACTCAGCACTTCTGGATGCACATCATGCTGGGCAGGCCTTGATTGGCCCACCCAGGTAAAATGGTGGTGCCCAGCTGATCGCGGGCGGCGATTGGCTGCGCGCACGCACGCACGCGCCCACTCCCACCCAATCCACCCAACGGGGAGAAAATTCTCCCCATAAACTTCAAACAGACACCAGGCAAAGCACATTTTATCTTACGAATATCTTGCGAGTTTCCTTTCAATTTGGTTCCTTTGCACAATTGTAGGTTTACAAACATAAATCTTACACGCCACACACAAATCTCCCTTCTTATATACCTAGACTTCCCTTTGAATGCAAATTCTCAGTCACTAGATCGTTTGAACTTCATTCTAACAATATTCTAACAATAAAACGCCTTTCATTGTCCCAATTTTATTAATAATATAAACATATTTTTTGGTGTCTCCTAGCTAGGTGCAAAATTTCACCCCCAGTCTTTGAGTGGCTTATTCAACGAATTGCAAATATACTCTTTACCTTAACTTCCTTACATCTCAAAACTACTACACATCAAAGCATCCAGACCAGCTGGCTTTAATCCAATTAACACCCATCGACACAGACGCTACTAGAAATCCAATTTTAAAATTAGTTCTAATGACATTATATACATTAATATCTTCATGGCAATACATGTATCAGATATACAAGGTTAGGTGTCACTCAGGCCAGAATATTGCCATCATTATGCGAGGGAGGGCCCGACACACCGATGCATAAAATGACACGAGATGACATCAGGTGTGCGTCCCCATGTTGTCCCGTGTCATTTCGATATTGCGTTCAGCAAGCACGCGCCAGAGGCGGCTGCGCACCCGAAATGCCAAAGGCCTACTAAGGCCATTTAAAAAGTAATTGACCTTGTTAACAGCGCTGTCCGTCCAACCTTAAGGTTGGCAGGCAGGCGAAGAGCCAAGCGGCCTTCACGTTTTTCAGAAAACTTCATCCACGGGCACTTGCCTCAGAGATTGTTGCACTCTTTCGCGTGTTTGGCTCCGTGCCTACTCCTGCCCAGCCCGCCCGACATAGTTAAGACTCAGTCCTCAGCCTAAACCATGAACATTCTCCATCACGACTCTCAGTCCTGGGTCTCTTTCATCATCACGTGGGCGGCATTGTTTCTCCAATCCCACACATTAACCCTTTCAACCCTGGACACCCTAATACTACATCCCCCCCTAGTCTTTGCCCAAATATATTTTACATTAATATTTACATACTACCCCATTTACTCCCAAGTCTCTGACTTTATAGATTCAATCAGTCTGGAGGTTTCATGACTCCCCTTGATCTTGTCAGACTTAGAAAATTGATGGTCTCTCTTCGGACTTCCTTACTTTGACTTGGTCGGTCTTCAGTAAAAGTTGCAGTATCTGCTACATTGTCAGTTTGTGACTCAACATCTGGGGTTCTTCCAAATGTATTGGAATGGTTCTTTAATCTGGATCTAGACTTGAACCTCTTTTTCCTCTCCTTGCTGTTATACCGCTCTCGATCTGTTGTTTCTCACTCAAGATCGGATGTTGTGGGTTTATCCCCCTCTCTATGTTTGATATGTTTCCTATCCTTATCTGTTGAGTGGACCCTGTTTCCTTTTCATTGTTTTGTCTGTTTCTCTTTACTTCTAGAATGATTAGTAACTCCTCGATTGTGAAGTCTTGGGTGACCCTGGATTGATGTCTCTGGAAATAATTGTTTAGGCAGGACAGGAAGCTGTGAGGAAGGCACTTGATCAAAATCTTGCTCTCCCTCAAATTCCAGTAACCCTGGGTGTAGCAGTAAGGTCAGTGTCTTCCAATGGAAGAGGTGGAATTGTCTGGTTTGGTTCTGTCTCTAGTTCTGGACTTGTTTGACTGCTTGCATCTTGAATCACCACTTTTGGTGGATGGATAGGTGTGGATACACTTACAAAGGGATCACCACTGTCTGATAATTGTGGTATCGTACCAGTGTGTTCTATCGCTTGAGTTTCGTCTTCTGTCTGTTCAACTGATTCAAAGTGATGAAGGATCATGGTCACACTCAGGTACTCATTGGTCCAATTGCTTCATTATCACATCAGTGAGAACAAGTTTACTCTCGGTCTCCTGGACATCTTCCTGGAAAAGGGCTAGATTATCAATTCCTGTGAAGTGTCAAAAAAATCAGCGCTGAAGTCCCAATCCAGATCTTCAATGCAGTTGGACAGTTAGAGGGGCTCAGATCTGATATCATTATTGACTGTCTGTTGATTGACGTCCTCCCGCTTTGTAGAAGAGTTTGAGGTTGACACAGACGTTTCGGTTCAGAAGGGAAAATTCCTGAATGCAAATAACATATAATGGCCTGGATTTTTCCTATGGTGGGCGAGCTGAGTGGGGATGGAGGGGCCGGGGCCGATCGCCGCCTGTGATTGGCTGCGCTCCGCCATTTTACACGGGTGGGCCAATTAAGACCTGCCCAGCGTAATGCACGGCCGATAGCGCTCAGCTCTACCTGTGTGGGCAGGGAGAGGAGGGAGGTCCACATGCATGCGAAGGAGCGCAGCAATCTCCCTGAGGCACAGAGCTACCTCGGGAAGATTGAATGGATAATGAAAAAATTCAATAAATGATGTGAAAATTTTTAAACATATCCCTTCAATGTGACAGTGTCACATAAGTTGGGACATGTTTGTAAAGATTTGTAAAGGCTAAATTATTTATTCTATTTTATAAAAGCTTCAGGAAACCTCATCCCGCCTGTGGATGAGGTTTCCTAAAGCAAATAAAAACAAAATTAAAATTTTAAAATTTAATTAATAACATGTCCCTGCTCATGTGACAGTCAGAGACAGAGTTTTATTACATTGTGTATTTCCTTTTATTTTGAAAATGCTTCATCTCTCTAAGGCAGCTCCGTGCCTCATGGAGATTATGAAGCGCACACTCACATTTACGAAAAGCGCTCTGGCCCCACTCGTACTCCCGCCCGCACAGGCAGCGCTGAGCGCTGCCACACACATTTCGCGCTGGGTGGGCCTTAACTGGCCTCCCAGCCTCAATCGCGGGTGGCAGCCAGCTTCCTGACCACCCCTCCCATCCCCACCCCCACCCCCACGCCCGCCAAGGCCGCCCAACCAGAGTAAGGTGCTGTCCATAGATAAAGAATGAAGGAAGGTGACGTTTGGGGGCCATATAAGAACTAAAAGGAGTGTGTAAAACAGCCTCTTGGAAGCCTCCAACCATGTTAGCAAAAGTGTGCTGTGTCCAGTAACTAAAGTTAGAGAAAAGCCTTTGGAATTCCACTGTCAAGTGGGTGCTGTTAAATTTGCTGGCTTGCTATTTAAATTTAAAATCCATCTCGGACTGTTGCTTTAAAGGGGGTGTGCAGTTGGGAGACAGTTTAGTTAGAAATTGAGATTTGTTATAATATTAGGTAACTGTAATCTTATGTATGTGCTTGAAATATTTTCTTTTGTTAATAAATGTTTTAATTTAGTTTTTAAAATTGCTAAAGGTGTTGGTGGACTCATTACCTCTGAATTCGTTGCCTAAATCTCATAATAAATACAAATTGCAAACCCGTTGTGACAGCGTGGCCAAGTCTCCCTTGTGAATTTGTTGTGCCTGGCACACATCACTTGCCATGTCATAACTAAACTGGGGGCTCATCCAGCAGATTTGAAATCCCTTGATTGGTTTGGACTTGGTAAATTTTAAGGCTACGAGTACGAGAAGAACATTGAACTCAGGAATTGGTGTTGAGGGATTTTAAAGCGGTGAGATTGGAAAAATGGTTTTATCTGGCTGTCACAGAGGGTAAGGCAGGTGTGGAGCGCAGAGACAGTCAGAGATGGTTGCTGTCATGAATCCTTCCAGTTCACTTTTCAGTGATGCATCTGTGGTCCATGATAACCATATGAAGTTCAGGAGCATGTATAGGGTAGAGGGCAGGGTAGCATCAGGACTTTGTTAACTCTTGTCTCTCTTGTATGTCCAATGGCAGAGCAAAGGGTATCGGAACTTGCAGACGTGCCATCTGAGAATGCATCATCAAATCAGCCCTGTGCATCCTCCATTAGTGCAGATTCTCACACCTCAGTCAGGTGTGAAGTGCAGTTGGGACAGGTGAGCCCAGCTGGTGGACACGGCACAGATACTCAGGAGCAGTTGATGGAGGCTGAGAGAGCTCTGGCCAGTCCCCAGGGGAGAATTGAGGACAGGCCCAGGAATGTTCAGCCTCATGCAGATGCTGAGCGTTGGGGCTCATCGGCGAAGTGGATGACATTAAAGCAGCAGGAAGTGTGTGGGCATCTGTCAGAGCTCCCAGAGGCTGTTCACTCACATGCATGGGGAGCTGATCCATGCCATCAATGACCCATGTCTCTGGCTTATTAGCACATGACATTTTCCATTGAGAAGTGGCCACTCTCATAGACAGCCCCATGTGATAGACCAGCAAACAGATGCAGGAGTCATGGACTGGCTTCCACATTAGCCCTCCTCCAGTAAGTATTTTCACATTTGAATGTTCCTTGTTCTCTTCCAATACTACACGAAGCCTAATAATATTGAAATTACTATTCCCCAAATGCTCTCCCACTAAAATCATTTAATTTCCCGACTGGATCTAGCATAGCTTCCATCCTCATTGAACCAGAGACACACTTGCCAAGCAAAACCTCATGTAATTATTTCTGGAATTCCTCCAGTTTTTCATTCTTTACATTGTTACTGTCCCAGTCTATATTGGGATAATTGAAGTTCCCCATTATCCCAACTGTATCGTCCTTCCATCTTTCTGAAATCTGCCTGCAAATTTGCCCTTGTATCTCTTTCAATGCTTTGGTGACCTATATTATACACTCGTTACATAATGTTTCCTCTATTGTTCTTCAGTTCTAACAAAACAGATTCTAACTTTGAACCCTCAAGTGCATCATTCCTCTCCAGCGCTGCAGCAGTTCCTTTGATCAGTATGCCACCTTGACTCCTTTATTCCTCCCCTAAATTCCTGAATATGTTGTAGCCAGCAATATAAAGTTCAAATTCCTTCCCATGCTTGAACCAGGTCTCCATGGCTGCCACTATATCATAATCCTATTGGTAATTTGTGCCTGCAGCTCACCAACCTTATTTCACATGTGTGGGCCCAACACATGTTCTTCTTGTGGAGATACAGAACGTGGCTGAGGTATTAAATGAAAACTTTTCAGTTCTTCTTAAACTACTTTCCCCTCCATCCTAAACTCCGACAACAAGTGCAAAAATCTCCTGGACACTTTGTCACTAAGATCGAGAGCTGCCTCTGCTGCATCCCTCCATTCCACTAGCCCACCAGGCCAAACTTCCTCTAAAGCTCCCCCCGCCCCTAGCCCTGAACTCACATCTTTTTGCAATTTCTCTCCTATCGACCCTCATGACGTCTGAGCTCATCGTGTCCACAAGACCCACCTCCTCTTCCCTTGATCCTATTCCCAATAAACTGCTGAGCACCTAACTTCCCCTCCTGGCTCCCACATTAGCCAATATCATAAATGTTTGTCTGTCTTCAGGTGCTGTCTCTCTTCTTTAAACCTGCCATCGTCACCCTCTCCTAATAAAAAAATCAATCCTGGACTCCAAACTTCAATCCTATTTCCAACTCCTTTTCCTCTCCAAAGTCATGAACGTGGTTATCTAACGATAGCCAAAGAATCACTTGCAATGATAACTCTTCTTGCTCCCACACAGTTACCTCTGGTGTCCCTCAAGGACCTTGGCCCCTCCTATTTCTCATCTACATGCTTCCGTTTGGTGACATTGTCTAAAGGCACAGTGTTAGTTTTTACATTTATGATGATGACACCCAGCTCTGCTTCACCAGCACATCTCCCAACTTCTCCACCGTAGTTAGATTATCAAACCGCTTATCCTGTATCCAATTATGGATGTGTAGAAATTTCCTCCACTTAAATATTAGGAAGACTGAATCCATTGTTTTCGGTCCACACTCCAAACTCTGTTCCCTAACCACCAAATCCATCCTTCGCCTTGGCAACAGTGTTATGAAAGTATAATAATTTTCATGATATTATTGTCATTATTGTAAAAGTAGGTTAATAGTGGGGTTTGGTTAGTGTGTGTGTGCGCGTGTGTGTGTCTGTGCGTGTATATAATTTAATTGAATTGGAAGCAGCTGGTCTGGAGGTTTGGAAATATCAAAAGATGTTAGGAAGAAGTTAGGTAGATAGGGGTTTGAAATGCTAAATACATAAACATGCCAAAGTCTTAGGATATAAGGTGTGAAGAGAATTAGCATTTTTAGATAAATTGGGGCAGTTTGAATTTCAAAGAGATAATAGGATGTTTGCACCGAGCCAAATAAGCTAGGCCAAGCAGTGTGTTTATTTTTCACACAGGTTACTGACCATATTAGCACCAAGAAAAGCTTAATATTATGGGAAGTACATTTTCAGAGACATATGGACCAGTGGAATTTACAGATTAAAAAGAAAGAAAACACATTAGGGAGAATGGAAACCTACGTTGGGAGAGGTCCTGTGACATCTAGCAGAAGCTTGCAAAACATCCTCCAGCCATGTCTGCATGTGTCTGCTGCATCCAGCCCTGAAAGGTGATAACTGTGCTGACCTGTCTTTGTAACTTTAACGTCTATTTTGGACTGTTGCCTTGCAAGGGGGTGTATTTGGGAGTCAGGTTAGGTAGGAATTTTAGTATTTACTATAGTATTAAGTAATTTGAATCTTATGTATATGTTGACACTTTTCCTTTGTTAATAAATATTTAATTTAAAATTTTAAAAGTCTAAAGGTCTTAGTAGACTCATTACTTCTGATTTCAGCGCTCAGTCTTCTCATAATAAATACAAATTGCAAAACCATTGTGACTGCAGAACCAAATTTCCCTCATGGATTTGGGTCTGTCTGGCACATCACCTGCTGTGTCATAACAAACAGTCTGAGGTAAAGCCAGTCTGTTTGCAAGTTGGATGGCATATTTGACCCTGAGATGAGCTTCTGACCTCATATTCATGCCATTGGTAAGAATGTCAATTTCCCCCTCTATAACATTGCCCAACTTCACCCTTATTTCAACTCATCTGCAGCTGAAATCTTCACTCATGCCTTTGTTACCTCCAGGCTTGACGAGTCTAACCCACTCCTGGTTGGCCTCTCACACTCTGCCCTCCCTAAACTTGAAGTTATCCAAAACATCCCTGCCTGTGTTTTAACTCACACCAAAGGCAATATTTTCCCCCCAGCAGGGGGATGTGTGGGAGTGGGCGCGGGCACACATCTGCGCAAAAGAGTTCACAGATCTCCCTGAGGCAAAGTGCTGCCTCAGGGAGATCGGTGGAAGTACTAAAACTTTTGGAAGGATAGAAAAAACATTCCTGACATGTCCCCTCAGGTGACACAGCCACATGAGCTGGGACATGTCAATTTCTTATATTTAAACATTTCATACACATTTTAAATCCCTCATGAAACCTCATCTCACCCCGGATGAGGTTTCATGTTTTTTCTGAAGGCCGCCTGGGCTCTTCGCCTGCCCGACAACCTTAAGGTTGGATGGGCAGGTCCATTAATTGCTTTTTTAAAGGTCTTAAGTGGCTGTTGACAGTTCGGAGGGTGCGCAGCCAAGTCAACCCCCACCCCACTCGCTGACCGAAAGATGCAGTCCCAAGTCCCATTCCCCTATCACCCCTCTGGTCTGTTGATATCCCTCTCGCTCTCTCGCTCGCTCTCTCTCATTCTCTCTTCAGGTTTACTGCTTAATAAATTTGCTCTTCCTTTGACTCGAGAAATCCTTGTTTGACTGGCTCCTTGTTGCTCACGGCTAAAATAATTAAATATATTTTGATTTAGAGAAGGCATATCCTCGCAAAAAACAAACTTAAAGCTTTGCTGTGACAAACGATGAGGTTGAATGTAGGGGAGCCAGCTCACTCCTTCTCACCTGGTCATAGCAAAATTGGGGGCTCCTGTCTGGAACTTGCTCCTGCAGGCTGATGGGAGAATTGGAATGGGGAAAGTAAATTGTTCCTTCAAAAGTAATTTAAAAACTGCAAAATGTTTTCTTGGGTCTGTAACACTAAAGTACTAAAATGTCCACATTCAGTGTCAATGCTTTCAAAGAGCAAGATGAGATATTTGGCAAGAAGTTAAGGACACTGGCCTTGGAAGAATTAAAAGGTGTAGCTCGGCACGTGGAGGTGGAGTTCCAACCGAAAGCCAGAAAAACTGAAATTTTAAAACAGGTGGTGGAACATCTAGAGGTGGAAATTGAAGACACTGAAACAGGTAAATTAGCAGCAGGGACATTAAGATTAGGGCAGTGGAAATTGGAAACTGAATCTGAGGAAGGAGAGAGGGAGGCAGGAAAGGAAAAGAGAAAGGGGGTTTAAATTAAAACAGCTTGAGCTGAGAAGGGAGGATCCCACTGCGCCCTTTGAAGGCACCCCTAGTTCAGACTTAAAGGTTGAGGTAATAAAGTTCATCCATTTAATCCACTCGTTTGATGAAGAGGTGGTCTTTATCGCTTTTGAGAGGGTAGCACAGCAGTTAAGGTGACCAGTCCAACACCTGTCCCTGCTGTTGCAGAATTCTGTGTTCCTCTTTTTGTCTCTGTCTGCTTTCTCTTTGCGTCTGCATCTATGCGCTAACCACCTTTATCTTCCAGTTCCTCCGCTTGTAACTATCGGTGTCTGCAGATCGCCTTTGTGTCTGTCAGCTACACGGTTTCTTTCTTACTTTCCTTCCTGTTAATACTGCTTCCAGATCAAGAGCTACATGGACCAATAAGGCAAATGGAATGTTTGCCTTTATTGCAAGGGGTGGAGGTGAAGTATTAACTTGGGGAAGTTTTGGTACAACCATACAGGGCATTGGTGAGACCACACCTAGATAACTGTACACAGTTTTGGTCACCTTACCTAAGGAGAGAGATACTTACATTAGAAGCAGTTCAGAGAAGGTTCACCGGGCTGATTTCTGAGATGAGGGGTTTGCCTTATAAGGAAAGGTTGAACAGGTTGGGCCTATACTCATTGGAGTTTAGAAGAATGAGAAATGATCCTATTGAAACAGAAAAAGATTCTGAGAGTCCTTGACAGGGTGAGAGGATGTTTCCTCTGATGTGGGAATCTAGGACTAAGGGGGATAGTTTTAACATATGGGGTCTCCCATTTAAGATGGAGAGGAGGAGAAATGCCTGCTTTAAGAGGAGCAGGCTTGAGGGGCTGAATGGCCTCCTCCTGTTCCTATGTCTTGTGTTCTTATGTATTTTTCATTATCCAGGAAAATTACAATTGATCCCCTTACAATTGATGTAAACTCTGAAAAGTCCTTTTCCAAAATTAAAAACAATTACAATTCCACAGACATTTTAAAGAAATGATATATTTTCCTTCCTGTACAGTTGCCAGGTCAAAGGTCATCATGGACCAAAATTGCCTCTTTCCTGAGAATGTCCAGTGTGGATTAGCGAGAGTGCTTTTGACACTTTCCCTTTTAGCACATTTCATCAAAGTGCTGGAGTGAGACTAATGGACAGCAGTTAGAGAGACACATCTGACTGAGTATGTCCTGACTCAGTGCTCATTGAAAGAGTGAGAAATTCCAGATGTAGCAACTGCACAGAAAGGGTCACGGAATTTAACAAGGGAAGGAAAGTGAAAGCTCTGGGATGGGGGGGTTTAATGAAGCTGGTCTTCACTTTCCCACACCAACACTGAAGTGCAGAACATCCCATTAATGCTCAATGGTGAATGGACACTACTAACATTCCATTGAAACAAATCCTCATTCATCGCTGAAATCCATTTAGAGAAATGGAACTGTCCTTTTCCTGCAGGAGAGGATCCCAGAGTGAGGCTAAATCATCAAACTTGCAAAACCTGACCCTACTCCACCACAAACATTCCCCTTTTCCAACTAACCGGGTTTGGATATTTGGTCCAAATAACTCCCTCCATAGAGGTGGGCCCATCATGTAAATATTTAAATGAAGCATTTTTGACAAGATTGTTGCAGAAAACTAGAACTAACTCTGCCTCCCTGCATGAAATCTTGTGGAATCTTGGTTGATGAGGCAAAAACACAGCATCATCAACAGCACCAAAATCCCAGGCCAGAACGTTTCCCTTGTCGGGTGGGCTTGGCAGGAGCACGCGGGGGGGGCGGTCAGGAAACCAACTGCTGCCCATGATCAGCTCCACTCCGCTATTTCATGTGGGTGGGTCAATTAATTTTATTTTAATTAGCTTGCTAATGGCCTTAATAGGCCTTTCAATTATCAGCATGCATGCAGCAAAATATCGTGTGAGTGCACGATGATGTCAGGGCGGACGCCTGCATGCCGAACATAAAATTCTGCCCCTAATATAGAGGGAGTGCTGGGGGCAGGGAAACAGCGACGGGTGGTGGTAACAGAGAAGGGGGCAGGTTTACAGGAGACATAACTTGCCTATAAGGTGAAGAGACAGGTCAGCATTCCTGAACTCCCAAAAGAGCAGTGATTCTGAATGTTGTAATTGTCATGTCAGGTGTTTGCAGACATTTTCAGATAGAATTCCATAGAATAGATAGAAGGACAGAGAGCGACCCACTGTCCCAGAGCGTGAAAGGACAGAGAGCGACCCACTGTCCCAGAGCGTGAAAGGACAGAGAGCGACCCACTGTCCCAGAGCGTGAAAGGACAGTGAGCGACCCACTGTCCCAGAGCGTGAAAGGACAGAGAGCGACCCACTGTCCCAGAGTGTGAAAGGACAGAGAGCGACCCACGGTCCCAGAGCGTGAAAGGACAGAGAGCGACCCACGGTCCCAGAGCGTGAAAGGACAGAGAGCGACCCACTGTCCCAGAGCGTGAAAGGACAGAGAGCGACCCACGGTCCCAGAGCGTGAAAGGACAGAGAGCGACCCACTGTCCCAGAGCGTGAAAGGACAGAGAGCGACCCACTGTCCCAGAGCGTGAAAGGACAGAGAGCGACCCACTGTCCCAGAGCGTGAAAGGACAGAGAGCGACCCACTGTCCCAGAGCGTGAAAGGACAGAGAGCGACCCACTGTCCCAGAGCGTGAAAGGACAGAGAGCGACCCACTGTCCCAGAGCGTGAAAGGACAGAGAGCGACCCACTGTCCCAGAGCGTGAAAGGACAGTGTGCAACCCACTGTCCCAGAGCATGAAAGGACAGTGTGCGACCCACTGTCCCAGAGCGTGAAAGGACAGTGTGCGACCCACTGTCCCAGAGCGTGAAAGGACAGAGAGCGACCCACTGTCCCAGAGTGTGAAAGGACAGAGAGCGACCCACCGTCCCAGAGCGTGAAAGGACAGAGAGCGACCCACCGTCCCAGAGCGTGAAAGAACAGAGAGCGACCCACTGTCCCAGAGCGTGAAAGGACAGTGAGTGACCCACTGCACGAGGAATAAACCTGGAATAAGATGCAAGTCTCAGTAATGATGATCATGAAAGTACCACATTGCTATAAAAACCCATCTGGTGCATTAATTTCCTTTAGGGAAGGAAATGGGAGATTAAAAGCTTTAAAAATTTTAAGCAAACTATTCCGTTAGCCTCCATGTAGTTACTTGAGGCCAACAGTAGGAAAGTGAGTAGCTAGTGAGTCTTATTTTTTTTTCAAGTAATGATTATTATTATTAGAAAGTTTTATTAGTAATAGTAATGTTTATTAGAATAGGTAAAAGTTTATTAATAGTAGTAACGTCTATTAGCAAATAGCAAGGTCCATTAACTAAGGAGGGAAAACTTTTTCACACAGGATTGTTAGGATTTGGAATGCACTGCCTGAAAGTGTGGTGGAGGCTGATTCAATTGAGGCATGCAAGAGGGAATTGGATTATTATCTGAAAAGGAAGCATGCACAGGGTTACGGAGAGAAGGCCAGGGAATAGCACTGAGTGAGTTGCTCATTCAGAGGTCCAGCACACACACGACAGACAGGATGGGCTCTTTGTGCTGTAACGATTCTGTGATTACCACCAAGTGAGGCAATCAATCCTGGTTCAATGAAGAGTGTAGGACATCGTGCGAGGAGCAACACCAGGCACACCTAAAACTGAGATGTTAACTTGGTGAAACTAAAACTCAAGGCAACATGCATGCTAAACAACAGAAGCAGCATGTGTTGGACAGAGCTAAGCAATCTCACAACCAGCAGATCAGATCTAAGCTCTGTGATTCTGCCACATCAAGTAGTGAATAGTGGTGGATAATTAATCAACAAAGGCTCCACAAATATCCCCATCCTCAGTGATGGGAGAGCCCAGCACACCAGTGCAAAAGACAAGGCTGAAGCATTTGCAACAATTTTCAGCCAGAAGTGTCAAGTGGGTGATCCATCTTGGCCTCCTTCAAAGGTCCCCAGCATAACAGATGCTGGTCTTCAGCCAAATCAATTCACTCCATGTGATATCAAGAAATGGCTGAAGGCACTAGAAACTGCAAAGGCTATCGGCTCAGACATCATACTGAAGACTTATGTTCCAGGACTAGCCACATGCGTAGCCAAGCTGTTCTAACAACAAATATAACAACAAATAAACAAACACCCAACAATATGGAAAATTGCACAGGAATGTCCTGTCCACGACATGCAGATCAAATCCAATCTGGCCAATTATCGCCCCATCACTCTACTCACAAATGAGGGAGGCGATGGTGTAGTGGTATTGTCGCTGGACTAGTAATCCAGAAAACTCAGGGTAATGATCTGGGGACATGGGTTCAAATCCTGCCATTGCAAATGGTTGGATTTGAATTCAACAAAAATCTGGAGTTAAAAGTTTAATGATGTTCTCAGCAGAGGTTTATGATCACTAGATATGGCCAAATAGATAGACTTCCTCTTAAGTTTGAGATTCTTAGTTTTGGTGTGCTTTATTCCTGTATAATTACTCTGAGGCACAACATCATTGTATATTATGCATTTATTTTCTGAGTAATGGGACAGGCTTTTATCTTTGTTAAAAACGGGTGATGCTATGGGATCACTTTAAGAGACTGTAAATGAAGAGTCAGTGAAGGAAGTGATGTCAGGTATCACATGACCCGTGAGTTGTGGGTGTAGAGTAAGTAGTGTGTAAATATGCTCCTCTACTCGTGATGAAGTAACAGAGAAGTTTGATGAGGGTAATGCTGTTGATGTGGTGTATATGGACTCCTAAAAGGCTTTTGATAAAGTGCCACACAAAAGACTTGTGAGCAAAGTTCGAGCTCATGGAATAAAGGGGAAAGTAGCAACATGGGTAAGAAATTGGTTGGGAGAGAGGAAACAGAGAGTAGTGGTTAATGGATGATTTTCGGATTGGAGGAAGGTTTATAGTGGATCTCCCCAGGGGTCAGTGTTAGGAGCCGTGCTCCTCCTGGTCAATATTAATTGGTGTACAGGACACATTGTCAAAATTTGCAAATGACACAAGACTTGGAAGCATTGTGAACTGTGAGGAGGGCAGTGTAGAACTTCAAAAGGACAGAGACAAGTTGGTGGAGTGGGCAGATAGGTTGCAGATGAAGCTCAATGCAGAGAAATGAGTGGTGATTCATTTTGATAGGAAGAACATGGGGAAACAATATAAAATAAAGAGTCTAATTCTAAAAGGGGGTGCAAGAGCAGAGGGATCTGGGTGTATATGTGCATAAATCATTGAAGGTAACAGGACAGGTTGAGAGAGCAGTTAATGGACCATACAGAATCCTGAGCTTTATGAATAGGGGCATAGAGCGCAAAAGCAAGGACAGTATGTTACACTTGTATAGAACACTGGATCGGCCTCAACTGGAGTATTGTGTCCAATTCTGGACACACTTTACAGAATCACAGAATTGTTACAGTGCAGGAGGAGGCCATTCAGCCCATCATGTCTGCACCAGCTCTCCGAATGGGCATTGCAACTCAATGCCAATCTCTTGCTTTTCCCCGTAACCCTACACATTGTTTCTATTTAAATAATCATCTAACATCTTCTTAAATGCCTCAATTGAACCTACCTCCACCATACTTCCAGGCAGTGCATTCCAGACCCAAACCACTCTGTGAAAAAGTTTTGTCTCATATCACATTTGCTTCTTTTGCAAATCACTTGCAAAGCACAATCTGTGCCCTCTCATTCTCAATCCTTTTACAAGTGGGAACAATTTCTCCCTATCTATTCTGTCCACCCCCCATCATGATTTTGAACACCTCTCTCAAATCCCCTCTTAGCCTTCTCTTCTCCAATGAGAACTGTCCCAACTTCTCCAATCTATCTTCATAACTGAAGTTTCTCATCCCTGTTCACATCCTTCCTAAGGTGTGGCACCCAGAACTATACATAATACTCCAGCTGAGGTCCATCTAGTGTCCTATACAACCTCCTTGCTCTTGTACTCTATGCCCCTATTAATAAAGCCTAGGGCATTATGCTTTATGAATTGCTCTCTCCACCTGTCCTGCCACCATAAATGATTTATGTGCATATACATCCAGGTCCCTCTGCTCCTGCACACCCTTTAGTGTTGTACTCCTTATTTTTTATTGTCCCTCCATGTTCTTCCTACGAAAATGCATCACCTCACACTTCTCTGCATTGAACTTCATCTGCCACCTATCCACCAACCTGTCTATGCCTGTTTGAGGTTCTACACTGTCCTTACCATTTACAATACTTCCAAGTTTCATATCATCCACAAACTTTGAAATTGTCCCCTGCACACCAAGATCATTAATATATATGAGGGGAAGAATTTTTGGGTCAGCGATCGGTAGCGGGGCCTACTCGCTGATGTGTAAAATGATGCACGGTGACGTTGGGCATGTGTCCCGACATCACTGCGCGTCATTTAGATTGTCAGTTCGGCGGGTGCGCAGCCGGGTCAGCCACGCGCCCGCTGAACTGTCAAAGGCCTATTGAGGCCATTAAGAAAGTAATTAAAGTTGTTAAGGATGCTGCCTGTCCAACCTTAAGGCTGGCGGGCGGGAGGCGAAGAGCTCAGGCGGCCTTCGCATTTTTCATGGCACCTTATTCATGGGCGGGATGAGATTTCATGAAAGGTTTATTAATCAAATTAAAATTCTTGAAAAATTAATGGACAGGTCCCAGATCATGTGACAGTTTCACATGAGGGGACAGGCCATTAAATTTTTTTGTACCTTTCTACAATGTTTCATAAGTGAAAATAATCTCCCTGAGGCACCTCCGTGCCTCGGAGATTTCTGCACTCTTTCCCGTGCATGCATGAAAGAGCACAGGCCCTGACTCAGGGAATCCAACTCCCCCCACGCACCTCCCCCCTCTCCCCACCAGCCTCCCCCCCCCCCCACGCCCACACAGGGAGCGCTCAGCGCTTTCCAGGTGTGCGTCACGCTGGGCAGGCCTTAATTGGCCCGTCCATGTAAAATGGCGGCGCAGCCCCGATCAGGGGCGCCATATGGGTTTGCACCCACCTTCGCACAACACCCCTGACTGGGGGGAGTTTCTGCCCCAGGAAAAGCATAGGTCCCAATACTAACCCCCAAGGGAACTCCACTACAAACCTTCCACCAGCCTGAAAAATATCCATTAAACATTGCTCACTGTTTTCTGTGACTTAGCCAGTTTCATACCCACGTTGCTACTGTCCCTTATTCAATGAGCTGTAACCTTTTTCATAAGTCTGTTGTGTGGCACTGTATTAAATGCCTTTTGGAAGTCCACGTACATCACAACAACAGCATTACACTCATCAACCCACTCTGTTACCTCTTCAAAAAACTCCAGCAAGTTAGTTAAACACAATTTTCCCTTTCACCTCCATCACCACGGCCTGGGTAGCACTTGCATCTGTCTTTACCAAGGAAGCAAAGTATTCATTTAATACCTCAGCCATGGCTCCTGCCTCCATGTGTAAATCCCCTTTTAGATCCCTAATCAGCCCCACTCCTCCTTTCACCACTCTTTTACTATTTACATGCCTACAGAAGGCTTCAGGATTCCCTTTTATGTTGGCTGCCAGCATTTTCTCATAATCCCTCTTTGCTTCTCATATTTGCTTCTTCACCTCTCCTCTGAATATTCTGTAACTTCTTATTTATCTTAATTTCTAACTCCTTTTTCATCCAGGAAGCTCTAGATTTGTTTGCCTTAGCTTTCCCTTTTGAACCATCTCCTCTTTGAAGGTAGCCCATTGTTCAGCTAGTTTTTCCCACCAGCCTTTGGTTCCAGTCTATCCGGCCCAGCTCTGTTCTTGCCCCATTGAAGTTGGCTCTCTCCCAGTTAATTATTCTTACTCTGGATTGCCCATTGTCCTTTTCTACCGTCATCTTAAACCTTATGATACAATGATCACTGTCTCCTAAATGTTCCCCCACTGACACTTGATCTACTTGGCCCACCTCACTTCCAAGAACCAGGTCTAGCTGTGCCTCGTTTCTTGTTGGACTGTACACATACTGCTGTAGGAAATTCTCCTGAACACACTGTAGGAACTCTTGCCCCTCTTTGCCCTTTACACTACCACTGTCCCAGTCTATATTTAAGGAATTAAAATCCCCCATTATAACTAGTCTATAATGTTTGCACCTCTCCATAATTTCCCTGCAGATTTGTTCCTCTACATCCTTCCCACTGGCTGACGATCTATAGACTACACCAAGCAATGTAATTACACCCTTTCTGTTCCTTAGCTCTAGCCAAATTGATTCTGTCCTTGAATCCTCTGGGACATCCTTTCTCCAGCAATGCAATGTTCTCCTTAACCAATACTGCCACCCCTCCTCCTTTTGTTCCTGCCCTATCTTTTCTGAACACCTTGTACCCAGGAATATTTAACACCCAGTCCTGCCCTTCCTTGAGTAGGGTCTCTGTTATCACCACAACATCATAATTCTGCATGGGAATCTGTGCCCGTAACTCACAATCTTCTTTACTATACTCTGTGCATTCACATACATACAGCATAAACCTGATTTAGACTTCATGAGTTTCTCCCTTACTCCAACTCCACCTATTAACTTACTATTGGATATACTGGTGCTATCTGCCTCTCCCAGTATTTTGTGCACTTTGGTATTCCTCTCCAATATTCTCTCCTGGTTCCCACACCCCTGCCGAGTCAGTTTAAAGCCCTCCCAACAGCACTAGCAAAATGCCCCCACAAGGAACTCAGTCCCTGCTCTGTTCAGGTGCAACCCATCCGGCTTGTTCAGGTGCCATCTTCCCCAGAGCCAGTCCCAATCTGCACCTGAGGCTCACCAACCTTAATTACCACACTCTGAATTCATACACATGCACTATAACCTTGAATTAGACTTTATTCCTTTCTCCCTTACACTGAACCCACCTTTTAACTTACTATTCTCTATTCTATCACAGAATCACAGTGCAGAAGAGGCCCTTCAGCCCATCGAGTCTGCACCGACACGTGAGAAACACCTGACCCAAACTACCTAATCCCATTTGCCAGCACTTGGCTCATAGCCTTGAATGTTATGACGTGCCAAGTGCTCATCCAGGTACTTTTTAAAGGATGTGAGGCAACCCGCCTCCACCACCCTCCCAGGCAGCACATTCCAGACCGTCACCACCCTCTGGGTAAAAAAGTTTTTCCTCACATCCCCCCTAAACCTCCTGCCCCTCACCTTGAACTTATGTCCCCTCGCGACTGACCCTTCAAATAAAGGGAACAGCTGCTCCCTATCCACCCTCACAATGCCCCTCATAATCTTGTACACCTCGATCAGGTCGCCCCTCAGTCTTCTCTGCTCCAACGAAAACAACCCAAGTCTAGCCAACCTCTCTTCATAACTTAAATATTTCATCCCAGGCAACATCCTGGTGAATCTCCTCTGCACCCCCTCCAGTGCAATCAGATCCTTCCTATAATGTGGCGACCAGAACTGCACACCTACTCCAGTTGTGGCCTCACCAAAGTTCAATACAACTCCAACATGACCTCCCTACTTTTGTAATCTATGCCTTGATTGATAAAGGCAAGTGTCCCATATGCCTTTTTCACCACCCCTCTAACATACCCCTCCGCCTTCAGAGGTCTATGGACACACACACCAAAGTCCCTTTGTTCCTCAGAACTTCCTAGTTCCATGCCATTCATTGAATACTTACTTGTCAAATTACTCCTTCCAAAGTGTATCACCTCACACTTTTCAGGGTCAAATTCCATCTGCCACTTATCTGCCCATTAGATCATCCCGTCTATATCTTCCTGTGGCCCAAGACACTCAACCTCACTGTTAACTGCCCAGCCAATCTTTTTGTCATCCGCAAACTTACTAATCCTACCCCCGACATAGTCATCTATGTCATTTATATAAATGACAAATAATAGGGGACCCAGCACAGATCCCTGTGGTACACCACAGGACACTGGCTTCCAGTCACTAAAGCATCCTTCTGTCATCACCCTCTGCCTCCTACAACTAAGCCAATTTTGAATCACCTTATCAACTTACCCTGTATCCCATGTGCATTTGCCTTCTTTATAAGTCTCCCATGTGGGACCTTGTCAAAGGCTTTGCTGAAATCCACAAAAACTACATCAACTACACTACCCTCATCTACACACCTGGTCACCTCCTCAAAAAAATCAATCACATTTGTTAGGCATGACCTCCCTCTGACAAAGCCATGCTGACTATCCCTGATCAAACCTTGCCTCTCCGAGTGGAGATAGATACTCGACTTCAGAACTTTCTCCAATAGTTTCCCTACCACTGATGTGAGACTCACTGGCCTGTAGTTCCCTGGCTTATCTCTACAACCCTTCTTAAATTGCAGAACCACATTAGCTGTTCTCCAGTCCTCTGGCACCTCCCCTGTGGCCAGAGAGGAATTAAAAATTTGGGTCAGAGCCCCTGCGATCTCCTCCCTTGCCTCCCTCAGCAGTCTGGGACACAAATCATCTGGACCTGGAGATTTGTCCACTTTTAAGCCTGCCAACACCTCCAATACCTTGTCACTCCCTATATCAATTTGCTTAAGAACCTCGCAGTCTCTCTCCCCGAGTTCGATACCTTCATCCTCATTCTCTTGGGTGAAGACAGATGTGAAGTATTCATTCAACACTCTCGCGATGTCCTCTGGCTCCATCCATAGATTGCCCCCTTGGTCCCTTATGACCCCTACTCTTTCCCTGGTTATCCTCTTCCCATTGATATACTTACAGAATATCTTGGGATTTTCCCTACTTTTATCAGCCAGAGCTTTCTCATATCCCCTCTTTGCTCTCCTAATTGCTTTCTTAAGCTCCACCCTGCACTTTCTGTACTCCACTAATGCCTCTGCTCATTTGCTTCCCTTGTACCTGCTAAAAGCCTCTCTTTTCCTTCACATCGTATCCTGAATATCTCTAGTCATCCATGGTTCTCTGGGCTTGTTACTCCTTCCTATCACCCTAGAGGGAACATGTTGAGCCGGTACCCTCCCCATTTCCTTTTTGAACACCCCCCACTGTTCCTCTGTAGATTTCCCCACAAGTAGCTGTTCCCAGTCTACCTTGGCCAGATCCTGCCTTATTTTACTAAAATCCACTCTCCCCCAACCCAAAACATTTTTTTGCAACTTGTCTATTTCTTTGTCCATAACAAACTTAAACTGTACCATGTTGTGGTCGCTATCACTAAAATGATCGCCCACCACCATCTCAGCCACCTGTCCGGCTTCATTCCCCAGAATTTGGTCCAGCACTGCGCCATCCCTTGTTGGACCCTCTACATATTGACCTAAAAAGTTCTCCTGTACACATTTCAACAAATCCACTTCATCCAAGCCCTTAACACTATGTCTATCCCAATTAATGTTGGGAAAGTTGAAATCACCTAATATAATTACCCTATCGTTATTGTTTTTAGACACCTCCGCAAATTGTGCACATATTTGCTCCTTAATTTCCCGCTGACTATCTGGGGGTCTATAATAAACACCTAACAATGTGGCTGCCCCTTTTTTATTCCTAAGCTCTACCCACAAAGCTTCATTCGATGCCCCCTCCAAGATATCATCTCTCCTTACTGCAGTAACTGACTCCTTAACTAATAATGCAACGTCTCCTCCTCTTTTACCCCCTCCCCTGTCTCGCCAGAAGATTCTATATCCCGGAATGTTGAGCTGCCAATCCTGCCCTTCCTTCATGTTTCAGAGATAGCTACTATATCACAATTCCACATGTCAATCCTCACTCTTAACTCATCTGTTTTACCTGTAATACTCCTGGCAGTAAAGTAGAGGCCATCCAGCCTTGCCTTACTCACTTGAAGCTTAATGCAGCTGTACTCCCTCTGACTTGATTGTTTTACTGTATTATGATGTGTCCCTATTCTGCTAACATTCTGTGTCGCCTCCCCCTGCCGAATTAGTTTAAACTCCTCCCAACAGCACTAGCAAATCCACCCGCAAGGATGTTAGTCCCGCTCTGGTTCAGATGTAGACCGTCCCGCTTGTACAGGTCCCACCTTCCCCAGAAACGGTCCCAGTGATCCAGGAATCTAAAACCCTCCCTCCTGCACCAATTCTTAAGCCACGTATTCATCTGCGCTATTCTATTTCTGAGCTCACTAGCACGTGGCACTGGGAGTAATCCAGAGATTACAACACGAGAGGTCTTGCTTTTTAGCTTACTGCCTAACTCCCTGAATTCTGGATGCAAGACCTCATCCCTCTTTCTACCAATGTCATTGGTACCAACATGTACCATGACCTCTGCTTTATCACACTCCCCCTTCAGGATGTCCTGCAGCCGTTCAGTGACATCCTGGACCCTGGCACCAGGGAGGCAACACACCATCCTGGAGTCACGTTGACGGCCACGGTAGCGCCTATCTGTTCCCCTGACTATAGAATCCCCCTAATACTATTGCTGTTCCTCCCTTCCTCCCGTCCTGTACAGACAGGCTGCTTGTGGTGCCAGAAGCTTGGCTCTGTCCGCACTCCCTGGAGGAACCTGTGCCCTCATCAGCCTCCAAAATGGAATACCGATTTGTGAGCGGGACCCCAGGGGACTCCTGAACTACCTGCCTGTTTCTCTTGGACTGCCTGGTGGTCACCCATTCCCTTCCTTCCTCAAGTCCCTTCATCTTCGGTGTGACCACCCCTCTAAATGTGCTATCCACGATGCTCTCAGACTTGTGGATGCTCCACTGTGCTATCTGTCTCTCCCAGTATTTTGTGCATCCTGGTATTACTCTAACATTCTCTCCTTGTTCCCACACCCCTACCAAGTTGGTTTAAACCCTCCTCAACAGCACTAGCAAGAATAAAAGCAAAAAACTGCAGATGCTGGAAATCCAAAACAAAAATAAAAATACCTGGAAAAACTCAGCAGGTCTGACAGCATCTGCTGAGAGGAACACAGTTACCGTTTCGAGTCCGTATGACTCTTCAACAGAACAGCATTAGCAATGAACTCAGTTCCTGCCCTGTTCAGGTGCAACCCGCCCAGCCTGTCCAGGTGCCATCTCCCCCAGAGCCTGTCCCAGTGTCCCAGGAATCTAAAGCCCTTCCTCCTGCACCAACTTTCCAGCCATGCCTTCATCTGTCTTATCCTCCCATTTCTGTACTCACTGGCACGTGGCATTGGGAGTAAGCTGGAGATTACTACTTTTGAGGTCATGCTTGGTAATTTTCTACCTAGCTCCCTAAATTCTGTCTGCAGGATCACAACTCTCTTCCTGTCTAAGGCATTGGTACTAATGTGGACCACAACCTCTGGCTGTTCACCCTCCCCCAGAAGAATGTCCTGCAGCCGCTCGGTGACATCCTTGAACCTGGCACCAGGGAGGCAACATACCATCCTGGAGTCACATCTACAGCCGCAAAAACACCTGTCTGTTCCCCTAACTAAAAAATCCCCTATCACTATTACTCTTCCTTCCTTCTTCCTCCCCTCTTGTACAGCTGAGCCACTCTTGGTACCACAAACTTGGCTCTGACTGCACTCCACTGAGGAACCAGCACCCTCACCAACTTCCAAAACAGAAAACCGATTATTGAACGGGGCCCCAAGGGCCTCCTGCACTACCTGCCTGGTTCTATTGGACTGCCTGGCAGTCACCCATTCCCTTTCTGCCTCCATGCTCCTAACCTACGGCATGACCACCTCTCTGAATGTGCTGTCCATGTACCTCTCTGACTTGCTGATTCACCTCAGTGACTCCAGCCGCTGCTTGAGCTTCAAAACCCAGGGCTTAAGTTCCTGCAGCTGGCAGTACTTCCTGCATGTGTGGTCATCTAGGTCACCAGTAGTGTCCACAACTTCCCACATATTACAGGACACACATTCCACATGACGGAGCTGCCCTGCCATGTCTTAACTATACTTCCCTTACATTAACTTTACTTCATTTTGATTTACTTATACTACTTTACATTATTGGCCCTGACTTCCCCTTATTCCTCATGTTTCTTACTCAAATACAAGTAGCTACTTCTTTAAAAATAATACGCTTTTCAAATTTACAGCTATTTAAAGACACTCCCTAACAGCAGTTTCTTACCAGCCAATGACGTTATGGTTTTCCTGTGATGTCACTGTTCAATTTTTTTTTTTTTTCAAACTCAGCTCTGAAAGTGAGGTTTACACTCAGGTCTGTTTCTGTTCAACTTCTCCTGTTCCTGACTTAGAATAATTCCAATCTATGCCACAACTCCCACCCCCATGCATCGAATTCCCACATGAGCTTAATTCACTACCCACTCATTCTCCATCTCATCCATCTAGCATAGTTGTCTGTCTCCTTGTGTACCCCTTACTGATTGTGCGATTTGAAATGCCTGTCTCTTTTATAGACCCCCTGATGAGTCACTAGCTTGCTGCTACAGTAATTAACACCACTTGAACTGACTGCTTTCAAGTGATTGACAGATAATTGCCACTCCAGGCAGTTTTCAATTTAACAAGCTAGCCTAATTTACTTATGTCAGATCCTGATTCTTAATCTATAGTTAAATCTGAAAAGGACTTATCAGAACTTACCACATGAGCCGAATTCGCTGGTCACTCAGTCTCCACCTCTGGCGTAGTCGCTTGCCTCCACGTGCGCCCCTTACTGACCTCCTTTAGGAGGGATTGAAGGCATTGGAGAGAATGCAGAAAAAATTCACGAGAATGGTTCCAAGGATGAGGAACTTCAGTTACAAAGATAGATTGGAGCAATTGGGACTGTCTTCCTTGGAGAAGAGAAGTTTGTGAAGGATAATAAAAACAAAATTCTGTTTTTATTTCATATCTCCAGCATCTACAATAAGTGCTGGAAAAACTCAGCAGGTCTGTCAGCATCTGTGGTGAGAGAAACAGAGTTAACATTTTGAGTCGATTATGACTCTTCTTCTGAACTGACATTAGAAGGTTTAGGTGAGGTTTGATAGAGGTATTTGAGATCATGAGGGGTCTGGACAGAGTGGATTGGTGGAAGGATCAAGAACGGGAGGGCACAGATTTAAGGTAACTGTCAAAAGAAACAATGGCTTTTTCACGCAGCAAGAGGATAGGACCTGGAATGGACTGCCTGAGACAGTGATGGAGGCAAACTCATTGGAGGCATTCAGGAGAGAACTGGATAATGATCAGAAAAGCAGGAATGTACCAGGATCAAGGAAAGAAGGCAGACACTACATGATGGGCCAAATGGCCTCCTTCTGAGCTGTAACCCTTCTATGATTGTGAATATCCTGCTCATCACTGCTCAGCTTGGATTGCGCAGGGACAGTTGGCTGCAGACCACATTACAGCCTCGCTCCAAACATGGGCAAAAGAGCTAAATTTCAGAAGTGAGGTGAGAGTGACTGCCCTTAACATTGGGCAGCATTTGACAGAATGTAGCATGAAGGAGCCTTAATGAAATTCAAGTCAAAAGGAATGAAGGAAATTTCTCCACTGGTTGGAGTCATACCTAGCACAAAGGAAGATGGTTGTGGTTGTTGGAGGTCAGTCATCTCAGCTCCAGGACATCACTGCAATAGTTTCTCAAGGTAGTGTACTAGGCCCAGCCACCTTCAGCTGCTTCATCAATGACCTTCCTTCTATCATAAGGTCAGAAGTGGCGATGTTCACTGATGATTGCACAATGTTCAGCACCATTCTCAACTCCTCATAAACTGAAGCAGTCCATGTCCAAATGCAGCAAGACTGGACAATTTCCAGGCTTGGGCTGATAAGTGGCAAGTATGATTCATATCATACAAGTGCCAGGCAATGAACATCTCCAACAAAAGAGGATCTAACCATCGCCCCTTGACATTCAATCACATTGCCATCGCTTAATCCCCCACTAACAATATCCTGGGGGTTACCATCAACTAAACACTGAACTGGACCAGCCATATCAATACTATAGCTACAAGAGTAGATCAGAGACTGGCAGTCCTGTGGCAAGTAATTCATTTCCTGACTCCCAAAGCCTGTCCACCATCTACAAGGCACAAGTCAGGAGTGTAATGAAATACTCTCCACTTGCCTGGATGAGTGCAGCTCCCACAACACTCAAGAAACCCAACACCACCCAAAACAAAGCAACCCGCTTTGTCAGCAAACCACCCACCTTAAACATTCATTCCCTCCAGCACTGACACACAGTAGCAGCAGTGTGTACCATCCACAAGATGCACTGCAGGAATTCACCAAGGTACCTTCAACAGCAACTTCCAAACCCATAACCTCTACCATCTAGCAGGACTAGGGCAGCAGACACATGGGGACACAACCACCTGCAAATTCTCCTCCAAGTCACTCACCATCCTGACTTGGAAATATATCGCCGTTCCTTCATTGTTGCTAGGTGAAAATTATGGAACTCACTTCCTAACAGCACTGTGGGTGTACCTACATCACATAGACTGCAGCGGTTCAAGAAGGCAGCTCACCACCACCTTCAAGGAGAATTAGACATGGGTAATAAATGCCAGTGATACTCACATCCCATGAATGAAAAATAAATGTTCCAGTGTGTGAAAGGACAGTGTCTGTCCCACTGTCCCAGATGAAATTCAACACAGAATAGTGTGAAGCGATAAATGAGGCCAGTAAGACCGAAGGGTGATAATACAAATGATACAATTGTAAAGCGGGTACAAGAGACCTGGGGATATTTGTGTACAATTGTTTGAAAGTGACAGGACAGATTAACAAAGCCAATCATTAATCATATGGGATGTTGGGCTTTATAAATAGACATAGAGTACAAAAGTCAAGAAGTTTTGCTGAACTGATGTAAAACACTATTATAGCCACCACTGGAGTATTGTGTCCAATTCTGGGCATCACACTTTAGCACATGCAGACTAAGGAGAGGGTGAGAAGAGATTTCCTGGGATGGTTCCCAGGATGAGGGATTACAGTTAACAGGGACAGACTGGAGAAGCTAGGGGCATTCTCCTTAGACCAGAGATGGTTAAGAGGAGATGTGAAAGAGGTGTTGAAAATCATTAAGGGTTTGGATAGAGTAAGTAAAGAAAAGTGTTTCAATGTCTGACAGGTTGATTGCCAGATGACACTCATTTAAAGAACCAGAGGTAACACCAGGAAAATCTTTTTTTCGCAATGAGTAGGGTGATAGGGTGAAAGAGAAAATTGTGGGGATATGGAGAAGGAGCAGTGACAGGGACTAACTGGATTGCTCTTTGAAAGAGCTGGTGCAGAGTTGATGGGCTGGATGGCCTCCTTCTGTACTATTTTATAATTCTAAGTAGAAAAAGCAGGCCCATGATAAAGATCAGGTCCACAGGTCACTGAAAGTGGCAACGCAGGTGGATAAGGTAGTCAGGAAGGCATATGGCATGCTTGCCTTCATCAGCAGGGGTATTGAGTATAAAAGCTGGGAAGTCATGCTGCAGCTGTATAGAACCTTGGTTAGGCCACACTTGGAATATTGCGTGCAATTCTGGTCGCCACATTACCAGAAGGATATGGAGGTGTTGGAGAGGGTGCAGAGGAGGTTTACTAGGATGCTGCCTGGTCTGGAAGTTATTAGCTATGAGGAGAGGTTGGAGAAACTCGGATTGTTCTCACTAGAGCGACAGAGATTGAGGGGCGACTTGACAGAAGTTTACAAAATTATGAGTGGCATGGACAGAGTAGATAGTCAGAAGCTTTTTCCCAGGGTGGAAGAGTCAATTACTAGGGGACATAGATTTAAGGTGAGAGGAGCAAACTATAGAGGAGATGTGCGGGGCAAGTTTTTTACGCAGAGGGTAGTGAGTGTCTGGAATTCACTGGAAGCAGGTACGATAGTGGTGTTTAAGAGGCAGCTTGACAAATACATGAATAGAATGGGAATAGAAGGATACGGACCCCGGAAGGGCGAAATGTTTTAGTTTGACGGGCAATATGATCGGCGCAGGCTTGGAGGGCCGAAGGGCCTGTTCCTGTGCTGTACTTTTCATTGTTCTTTTGTTCTTTGTAGTAGACTGGAGAACCAAGCTGAACATAGAAAGTACAGAGAGATAATGAGGATAGATTAGTGAGTAACCAAAGGAACTGAAAAGTCCTTTATAAATATATCAAGAATTGCTCAGAGAAGTGGTGGAGCTGATTAGAACCATAGAACTATAGAAAAGTTACAGCGCAGAAAGAGGCCATTCAGCCCATCATATCTGTGCCGGCCAGAAAAAGATTAAAAAGAAACTAGCCACTCATTTTAATCCCACTTTCCAGCACCTGGTCCATAGCCTTGCAGGTTACAGCACTTCAGATGCAGATCCAGGTACCGTTTAAATGAGTTGAGCGTTTCAGCCTCAACCACCAACTTAGGCAGTGAATTCAGACGGCCACCACCCTCTGGGTGAAAAAGTTTTTCCTCATGTCCTCTTTAATCCTTCTACCAATCACCTTAAATCTATGTCCCCCAATAATTGATCCCTCAGCAAGGGGAAACAAGTCTTTACTGTCTACCCTATCTAGGCCCCTCATAATTTTGTATACCTCAATTAGGTCACCTCTTAGCCTCCTCTGTTCCAAGGGAAACAACCCCAGCCTATCTAATCTTTCCTCATAGCTGCAATTTTCAAGCCCTGGCAGCATTCTTGTAATTCTTCTCTGTACTCTCTCCAGACCAATTATTTCCTTCCTGTAATGTGGTGACCGGAACTGTACACAAAATTCCAGCTGTGGCCTAACTGGCGTTTTATACAGTTCCATCATTACACCCCTGATTTTGTATTCAATACCTCGTCCAATAAAGGAAACATTCAATATGCTTTACCACCTTATCCAGCTGTCCTGCCACCTTCAGGGACCTGTGGACATGCACTCCAAGGTCTCTCACTTCTTCAACTGCTCTCAATATCCTCCCATTTATTGAGTATTCCCTTGCTTTGTTTGTCCTCCCCAAGTGCATTACCTCACCCTTTCCAGATTGAATTCCATTTGCCACTTTTCTGCCCACGCAACCAAACCATTTATATAATTCTGGAGTTAACAGCTATCCTCTTCACTATCAACTACATGGCCAATTTTTGAGTCATCTGCAAATTTCCCAACCATACCTCCCACATTTATGTCCAAATCATGAATATATACAACAAGCAGCAAGGGCCCAACAATGAGCCCTGTGGAACACCACTGGAAACTGTTTTCCATTCGCAAAAACACCCATCGACTATTACCCTTTGTTTCCTGTTGCTGAGCCAATTTTGGATCCGACCTGCCACATTCCCCTGTATCCCATGGGATCTCACTTTCCTGACCAGTCTGCCATGTGGGACCT
This sequence comes from Cetorhinus maximus, assembly GCF_964194155.1. Taxonomy (NCBI): domain Eukaryota; kingdom Metazoa; phylum Chordata; class Chondrichthyes; order Lamniformes; family Cetorhinidae; genus Cetorhinus; species Cetorhinus maximus. The sequence continues at coordinate 45,578,501 of NC_135903.1, read as the reverse complement.
TGTCAAATGCCTTACTAAAATCCATGTAGACAACATCCATTGCACTACCCTCGTCAATCCTCCTTGTTACTTTGCCAAAAATTTCTATTAAGTTAGTAAGACCTGATCCTCCCCTGATAAAACCATGCTGACTATCCCTGATCAATCTGTGCCTTTCTAAATGACAATTTATCCTGTCTCTCAGAATTGATTGTTAAATAACTGGTTGTTGAAGGAAGCCAGGGAGGAAGTAGCAGATGCTCTGAGGATCATTTTCCAATCTTCACTAGATACAGACAAGGTACTAGAGGATTGGAGGTCTGCAAATGTTGTACCATTATTTAAAAAGGGTGCTAGAGATAGGCCAGAAAATTATAGACCAGTCAGTTTGACTTTAGTGGGTGGGCAATCCATCTGGGCCAGGTGACTTATCCACCTTCAAGGATGCCAGTCCCTCCAGTACTTCCTCTCTCACTATACTTATTGTATCTAATATTTCATTCTCCTCCTCATTAACTAGAATGTTTGCATCATCCCTCTCCTTAGTGAAGACAGAGACAAAGTACTCATTGAGTACCCTGCCCACATCTTCAGCATCAACGCACAAGTTACCATGTGACATCTCTGTCAGGCCCTACCCTTTCCTTAGTTATTCTCTCAAAGGACCAAAAAATAAATTTTCTTCTAGAAACAGAGGGCTTGTCTAAATGTGTACTTTGTCTTCAATAGGGAAGAGGATACTGCCAAGGTCACCGGAAAGGAAATGATAGTAGCGATTGGATGGGATAAAAACAGATAAAAAGGAGGTACTTAAAAGTCTCCAGCACTAAAAGTAGAAAGGTCACCTGGTCTGGTTGAGATCCATCCTTGATTACTGAGTGAAGGAAGGATGGAAATTATGGAAGGTTTGGACACAATCTTCCAATCATCCTTTCATGTGGGGTGGAAGATTGTGAATGTTACACCCGTGTTCAAAGAATATAGGGAGGGATAACCTAGCATTTTGATATAACTGAGTGTTTGACTACTCCAGAGAGCAGTTAATAGTCAGGTAAGACTCAATGACATTGACTTGGGTCCCATATAGGGCAGCTCATTTAATCCCCTGCTTTTATTATTAATATATTAGCCTCTTTACAATTTTCTGGTAACATCCAGCAAAGTAGGACAAATTGCCTCTTTCCTGAGAATGTCCAGTGTGGATTAGTGAGAATGCTTTTGACACTTTCCCTTTTAGCACATTTCATCAAAGTGCTGGAGTGAGACTAATGGACAGCAGTTAGAGAGACACATCTGAATGTTCCTTCAATGTGCTCAGTGCTTATTTAAAGAGGGAATCCCAGATACAGCAATGTTGGGTGGGAAAAGGGCCAGGGGATGGATGGCTTAATCTTCAAATTTGTAAAATCTGACCCGATCCACTATGACTATGTCTGTCTCAATTTGAACTGTGACAGTTTTGAACGTTTTACATAACTCCCTCTAGAGAGGTGGGTCTATCATTCTAATATTTAAATGAGGAGATTTGGCAGTAAAATCAAATTAATGCCTCCTGCATGCATTTCCTGTGGCATCATGGTTGGTGAGGTAAACAAGGGTCTGATGTGGAAATTGCTTGGAGATTTTTTTTATTCATTCAAGGGATGTGGGTGTCACTGGCTAGGCTGACATTTATTGCCCTTCCCTTGAGGAGGTGGTGGTGAGCTGCCTTCTGGAACCGCTGCAGTCCATGTGGTGTAGGTACACACACAGTGCTGTTAGGGAGGGAGTTCCAGGATTTTGACCCAGTGACAGTGATGGAATGGTGATATATTTCCAAGTCAGGATGGTGAGTGGCTTGCAGGGGAACTTCCAGGTGGCGGTGTTCCAATCTTTTTGCTGCCTTTATCCTTCCAGATAGTAGCAGTCATGAGTTTGGAAGGGTGCTGTCGAAGGAGGTTTGATGAGCTCCAGCAGGGCAGTGGACAACAGTGGGTGGGGCAGGTGGGCAACATGGAGGGAACAACAGGGCTGAGGCAAAAAGGGAACCACCAGTGATGGGAGGGCACAACAGAGAGTGGGGCAAGCAAGGAGGGGAACAGCAGAGAAGTGTGTAACAGAGAGGGAAGCAACTAAGAAATCCAATTCGCAGGAGGCACTGTTTACCTAAAAGGGTGTATAGGCAGTGACTTAGCTTCCTGGGCCTTTCGTAAGACAAGTGCTTCTGAAAGCTGAGATTGTCACATCAGGCACTTCTACATCGAATTACTTAGAATTACATAGAATATACAAGAGAAACAGGCCATTCACCCCAACTCTTCCATGTTCCACTTCAACCTGCTCCCATCCTCTAGCTCTATCAGGTTAACCCTCTATTCCCTTCTCCCTTATATAATATCCAGATTCTCCTTAAATGAATTTATTCTACTCACCTACCCTACTCCTTGTGATAGTGGTTTCCACATTCTCCCAGCTCTCTGGGTAAAGAAATTTCTTCTGAAGTCCCTATTTAGTTTCTTTGTGACTACCTTCTATTGAGAGTTCTACTGGGTTCTACTAGTAGAAACAGTCTCTCCAGCCATGAAATTCGATAAAGTCTGAAAATGGGTGTGGGATTGCAATAAGCAATTAGCCTATATCAGTTACACATGATACAAGCAGCATACACATTTTGTTTAGATGATTGTAGAGTACAGGCAGCACTGAGTGAGTCATTGAATGGCTGCACTCTTCACCAGCCCGAGCAGTGAGTGTAAAATCAAGAGAGGTTAGCATAAGTTCAAGCTAATTTGCACAATTTAAAGGCAGCCTGCACTTCCTGAAGGGAGGGGTATTTTGACTGGAGCAGGTGCTGGAAGCGGCTGGGGAAGAGTGTCTAGCCTGCAGGAACAGTAACTATGGCACAATAGGGCACCGAGCGAGTTACACTGCAGCAACTCACCATGAGTTCTCCAGCACAGCACTGGAGGCCTTGGTGCAGGAGGTGGACAGGAAGGAAGAAGCCTCTTGTCACAGAGAACGAGAAGGACAATTGGAGCAGACAGCTGGCACAATCAATACAAGCAGTCTAGTCTTGATGACCTGGATGCAGCCTCAAGCAGTTTAATGATCTTACATGAGTGGGAAGTGTTATGTGAGTGTTTAATTTTATTCAGATGTTGGCCAGTAATTAAGCACTCGCCTGTGGTCAGATAGATAGGAGTAGTCTGAAACTGTGGGTGTTGGATTGGAGATGTACCATATGTAATGTCTCTCTGTGTAAATAAAAACTTTTATGTTTATAAGGATCTAGGCTTTAGTATTCAGTCCTTCAATACCTGATGTTTGAGTTCTCACTAGAGCAACGGAGATTGAGGGGCAACTTGATAGAAGTTTACAAAATTATGAGTGGCATGGACAGAATAGATAGATAGTCAGAAGCTTTTTCCCAGGGTGGAAGAGTCAATTACTAGGGGACATAGATTTAAGGTGAGAGGAGAAAACTATAGAGGAGATGTGCAGGGCAAGTTTTTTACGCAGAGGGTAGTGAGTGTCTGGAATTCGCTGCCAGAGGAGGTGGTGGAAGCAGGTACGATAGTGGTGTTTAAGAGGCAGCTTGACAAATACATGAATAGGATGGGAATAGAGGGATACGGACCCCGGAAGTGCAAAATGTTTTAGTTGATGGGCAATATGATCGGCGCAGGCTTGGAGGGCTGAAGGGCCTGTTCCTGTGCTGTACTTTTCTTAGTTCTTTGTTCTAACAGTCAAGGCCGGTGAGTTATTTTTAACTCATTCAAGGGATGTGGGTGTCACTGGCTGGGCCACGTCTATTGCCCATCCCTAGTTGCTCTTGAGAAGGTGATGGTGAGCTGCCTTCTCAAGCCGCTGTAGTCCATGTGGTGTAGGTACACCCACAGTGCTGTTAGGAAGGGAGTTCCAGAACATTGACCCAGTGACAGTGAAGGAACAGTGATATATTTCCACTTCAGGGTTGTGTGTGGCTTCAAGGGGAACTTCTAGATGGTGCCCTTGTCCATCTAGATGGTAGTGGTCATGAGTTTGGAAGGTGTTGTTGAAGGAGCCTTGATGAGTTTCTGCAGTGCATCTTGTAGATGGTACACACTGCTGTCACTGTGTATCGGTGGTGCAGGGATTGAATGTTTAAGGTGGTGAATGGGGTGTCCTAGATGGTGTTGAGCTTCTTGAGTGTTGTTAGAGCTTCACTCATCCAGGCAAATTAAGATTATTCCATCACGTTCCTGACTTGTGCCTTGTAGATGGTGGACAGGCTTTGGGGAGTCAGGAGGTGAGTTACTTGCCACAGGATTCCTATCCTCTGACCTGAACGTCTAGGCAACAACTTCCAGCTGTTCAGCCAGGACAACCACATCAGTCAAACACTTTGGACCACACTCATTGACGCACTTCACTTTCTCTTACAGGAGAAGATGATGCACAACCAACAGGCAGCAGGAGTAAACTGGTGAGGGAAAGACCCAACTGCTTATCATCACTCTGAAAGAGGAGATAGTGTTGGCTATTATTGGAACAGCAATGACTGAAACTGTGACTAGTGATGGGACTGAAAGCATACATAATCCTCCTCCTCACATCCCACTTCCCCCTCATCCCACAACTCTCCTGATTTCCAAGCTGCCGATGGTGGAAGTATGCACATCTACTGTCTCTTCCTCTGATCACTATTACCTTATCCTTGTGCCTTTTTCCTTTCAGATACCCAGGAACTGCAACCTGACCAGACAGTGGAGAAACAGTAAGAGTTGCAAGTCCAAGAGGATAGTGATGATGAAGAAACCCTGTTGCTCACTCTCACATTCAGCGACCAACTCAGATATTAATGTGTCGTGCTCGTTGGAGGCTACCTTAGAGGCACGATCTGTACGTGGTGACACAAATGGCCTGCAGCCAGAGCAGGGGGAAAGGGTAGCACAGGTATAAGCTGAATGGAGAGAGAGGTTGCATGTGAGTTCTGCTCCAGAGACACAGATAAGGACTTTGATGGGTGACCCAAGAAAAGATGGGCAAGCGTAACACAATGCGTGATGCATTGGCAGGCTTGCCAACAGCACAATAACATGAGAAATATGACAACTAAATGTGTCATGGAGCAAACCATTGGACTTAATTGTATATGAATTGTATTTACGGATAGTGGGTATTAACTGGAGAATCACTTGAACCTGTATAAATAGCAACAAATTAAATTGCGCTTGTTGGTTTAGGAAGTAAATGTTTATAATGTTTCTCTCTGTAAATAAATGCTTATAAAAGTGCATAAAGATTGGCTCCAGTTCTATCCTTCACCACCAAGGTTTCTGGGCTAAAATAATCCAGATGTCCTTTAGGATTCATCAACGAGGGTGCCTAGGATAATAGTGGTGTGCTGCATTCTGCACATTATAGAGTAGCAGTGAGGACTAGAAGTGGAGGAGGAACAAGCCACTGAGTGCCCTTCATCTGATGAGGATGTCAATGGAGAGGAGGAGGATGAGAAGGAAGATGAAGCTGGGTTCCCAATGTCACACAATGGCGACATTGCTGCTCCAGATAGCAGAAACTTCTTAATAGTTTGAAGATTCAGTTGGCCTCTCACACTGGACCAAAGCAACAATCACATCCCCCCTTCATTCACACTGACACAAAGCAAACCATCCACCCATTGCATATCTATAACATGTCAATTCATGTCTTCACATTCCTCACCAAGCAACTAGTACTCACCATGTAAGAATGGAAAACGTGGGGAAATGATGCAAATTAATACATTAATTGCCCTCCAGGGAGAGACATCTGGTGGGAGAGGGTCAGGCCATGAACCAATGATCAGCCATGGACATCTATTAAAAGGCACCCTGGTGTGGGCAGCTGCAGGGAAAGTCCACGTGTGTAGGAATAAGTGCATTGGCAGAAGACTGTTTGAATGCCAAGTATTGGAGAAGCAAGAGATAAGAGCTTGTTTTCCCATTTTGGTGACTATTTTGCTGGCAATTCATAACCCTTCCCAGAGATGAAAGAATATCTGAGCACATCTGTACCATTCCCCTTCTGAATAAGAAGTGTTCAGAGTGTGAGTGGTGAGTTGCTGTCACTAGAGGAGCAGTGGAAGGTGAAGGACTCACCAAGGGTAGCTGCTGGTGCTTGGGGGAGCCAATCCTGGCAACTGTGTGTATGGTTGCCTCAGAGCCAGCTAAATAAGGACAGGTGTTGAGAGGAAGTGAGTGAACAAGTGAATAATCAGTTTCTCAACTTAACCCCCACTTACTGTTGCCCTCCCATAATGCCTCCATTTATTGGTGCCCTCCCTCAATTCACATTCCTGAGAACATAAGATTGACAGTGTGTTCCTGCCTTATGCACCTTCTCAAATCTCACTTCACCCTCATCCTGTAATCCTGAGTAAGCTGTATCAAGGCTGGGGGAAAGGGTGGCATGTGTGTCAGCTCCCCAGAGGGTGAGACTGTAGATGGGCTTTGCTGCAGAGGACTCCAATGGTAGAGGAAAAGACTGATGGACATGCACAGTAAGATGTTAGATGCCTAAGTGGGCCTACCACCAAGCCACTGTCAAGGAGCATGGTGGGATCCAGTCACAACTGAGTTTGGAGCCAATTCTTTCCAGCATAGAAATGGTGGGATGCTCCATGAGAGTATTTATGGAAACAACTGTATGCAGCATCTAGAGGCTGATGTCTCAGTTTCCATTGCAGCACAGGCAGAAGCTGTCCAGCGCCTGAGAGCTGCAGTGGAGGCTCAGACTCAGATTATGAGGTCTATACTGGTGTCTCCATGCTAGTACAGCTTGGTACCATGCAGACTCAAAAAGCTGCCAACACGCATGTAGATACCAGTGCAGACTCACATCACAATCCAGTAATGTGTCCTCCTGCCTTGATGGAGTAACAATGCTTCCATGGTGCAAGAACCTGCTATCCTCTCTCAGGAGGACAACATTCATGCCCCCATCACTGCCACTCTGCCAGTGCCCATACTAATGCCTCTCAGCTAACCAGCCAGACAGTTGCTGTGCTGACGTGGTGAAGTCTGAAGCCAGGCCCTTAAGGCTCAGAGCGGTTTGTGGTCATCATGCAAGGCCATTTGCAGTCTCGCCCACTGAACATCAGCAACATTTTAAGGTGCCTTTTCCTGTACTATTGTTCCAAGTGCTGATCCAATGGTTACAGAATGTCTGCCAGAAGGCTACTGACTTTCACTGGGGTAGACAGCAGATAGACCTGCAGGTTGACCCCAAGTAGATTTGGGCCTAGTTGGCCCAGCTTCAGGCCATCTCAACATGTGCAGCAGTTGTCAGGACTGACTGGCACAGAGGCAATAGCAAAGGTAGTGGCAGAGTGGGAGGGCTGGCAGCACAAATGCTGTCATCCTGAGAGGGTGCGAGTTCTGTGCTCAATGGTGCAACAGCCAGTTCCTGAGGCAGCACGTCACCAATCTAAGTAATCTCTTGGAGCACAGATTGCTGGCCTGCTATGAGAGTGTGCATGCCCCATTAAACTCTGAGAGCCACAGAACTGACAGCAGCAGCCTGAGACTGCATGGCAGAAAGCATTGATCTCAAGGCCTCTGCCTGAGAGTCTACTGCAAACTAAACAGGAGGTTGCAGACATTACAAGGTTTGTCCCAACATGGTTATCTTGTATTGTTATTTATAAAAGTCATAAAAAGCAATATGAACAGGCTAACAGAACCAGGAATATTTATGCAAAGTCAGATGGAATAGTTCAATTTAAAGCCATTAATAGACTTTCCATGGCTTTGCTCAGTTTGTGTGGAGCCTGGACCAGGAGAGTTACTGAGACCCAATTCCAGGTGCCACATGTGTATCTCCCACTAACCAGCTACTCTCAGCCCTTGTTTATGGTGCTCACTGCCTGTCCTGTGAATGGACGCAGCTAATTATCATTGGTAGATCTTCCACAAGATTGCTGATGGGCAAACAAATTAAGTCAGCATGGCTTCATCACATCTGACTAATCTAGAGAAAGAAAGAAATTTGAGGAGATCGCTAAGGTTCCACACAGAAGATGATAGTAAACATGTGAGTACATGGAATTTGGAAGTAATCCTATCACGTATGTTGGTAATTGGTTGGGACATTGGAGAACAGGGTATTGGAATAAAGGGAATTTTTTTTGATTGGCAGGAGGTGACAAGTTGTCCCAGGAATCTGTACTCAGGCTTCAGCTTTTCACTGTTTTTCAATGTCTGAATGAAGGAATAGAGAACCATGTATCCAAGTTTGCTAATGGCACTAATACAGGTGGCACAGGAAGTTGTGTAGTTGGGAGCAGAGAGTTACAAAGGAACATTGGATAGACAGATTGGGCAAAACTGTGACAGATAGAGTTCAGTGTGGGGAAGTGCAAAGTCATCCACTTTGGATCGAAGAAAGATAGATCAGAATATATTCCAACTGGTGGTAAACTGGGAAGTGATAGACAAATTAAAAATAGTTTTAAAAAATAACAAAATGTTAGTTTCATCTCAAAGGAGCTGAAATAGAAATGGTTGGAAGCATTGCTACGGTTGTACAATGCTCTGCTTTAGACCACATCCGGATTATTGCGTTCAGTTCTGGGCATCGTGCCTCAGGAAGGATATACTGGTTCTGGAGAGGGTGTAGCATAGATTCACCAGAATGACACTGGGGATTACAGGGTTAAATATGAGGACACGTTGCATAGGCTAGGCTTGTATTCCCTCAAGTATAGAAGCTTAAAGGCTGATCGAGACAAGGTGTTTAAAATTTAAACATGATAGAATAATTTGACAGAATAGAGTGGGAGAAATTATTTCATCTGATCAGGGAATCCAGGACAATGGACATATTCTTAAAATTAGATAAAAACAAAAAACTGCGGATGCTGGAAATCCAAAACAAAAACAGAAACAGAAATACCTGGAAAAACTCAGCAGGTCTGGCAGCATCGGTGGAGAAGAGCACAGTTGACGTTTCGAGTCCTCATGACCCTGCTGAGTTTTTCCAGGTATTTCTGTTTCTGTTTTTGTTCTTAAAATTAGAGTTCGACTGTTCAGAGATAATGTCAGGAAGCAATTCATCACACAAGGAGTAGTGGAAATCAGGATCCCTCTACCCCAAGCCAGCATCAACTGATCTTCATCACTGATATCCAGCACCACCGATGACCTGGAGTGTTTAGCTCTACCCCAACCGTGTTCCAAAGGAGTTTGAAGCATTGGAATCATCCTTCACCAAGACAAGGAGCCATGAGAAAGGCAAACAATCCCATCACCATTGCCCACCTGCCATGTTCACTGGGCTTTAACAACATGGGAAGCTGTTTTTACACTCTAGCTCATTCTGTCATTATGACCTAAATGACCAAGGATGTTTGTCCGACACTTTCACCAAGATGAGGTCCTTTAACTGGATGAGGCAAATCATGACATTGCAAAGAGATCAGGCATCACAATAGGTGCATAAACCGGGTATATTTGAGATAGGAGGAGGCTGCACAACCAGTTTCAGTGATGAAAATGGAACTGAGCTGACTCTTACTCTCTGACTTTAAGGAGTGAATGTGGATTTGCTTTGTGAAGGGAGCATGCACAATAGGAATATTTCTCACCAGCCTACACTCAAAAGGTTGCTGCTGTAAAATGCTTGTTTATACATGTGGTTGAGAGCCATCCTGCTGAGACACTTATTGATGCTGAGTGTAATTTTGGGATAGAATGAAAGACTAAATAAGGGCAGAGGCTGAGAGAGAGGTGAGTGAACAAGTGAATAATCAGCATCTTATACTATCCAGTAGCACTGAGAGGTGAGGGTTAAGACTTGAAAAATGAAGGGTGGGAGATGAAGAGATTCTTCACACGCTGGTTAGAACTAGTGGATATTGAGACAGAAATGGTAAAATGGTTCAGAGGAATTGTCAGTTGTCCAGCCCTAGAAGCGATGGACTCTTCTGTCCTTGCTACAAAGCTCACATCAGTAACATTACAAGAAATGAAATAAGCCAATCCGTTTTGCCCCCAGAATCGGTATTCAGTATTTATGGGTTCAATGGTTTTATTATATGAGGGGAGCTATAAAATTGCTACTCTTGTACTTGTTCCAATCCAGTATTTTCAGTGTCTAATTTCTTCTGCCACAGGTACACAGTTGGTTTCAGGATGAGCGAAAGGAAATAGGATTTTTATCAAACTTACCCACAGAATCAAGTCAGGAAAAACAAAACAGCAAAGGAAGTGAATCTGATGCAAGAGAGAGAGCAAATCCCATCAAAAACCAATCAATGTCAGTAGAGATACCACAAAGGAGGGAGCAGTGAGACTGAAATTCTCCTCATTAATCCCTCTGTGTCCCGTCTATATCTCAGTGCCAGCTCGACAGTCTTTATGTTTTAATTGGCGATCAACAATCACCCTCCCTTTCTAAATATCTTGTTACAGGGAATGTCTGGGATAAAGATCATTGCATCTTTTATGGGAACATTGGATAAATATTTGTAGTGGAATTTGCAGTTCAGACTGCAGGGCCTCAGTCTGCAGACTCTGCTCTGGACACTAGAGTCAGTGAGATATTCATCATTATCACCTGCATGATGCTCTATTCTGACACCTATTTCTATTGCCCTGTTCCAGGCTGGACACTTCACATTCAACACTCATGTCCCCACACTGGCATCAAAAACAAACCCTGCTCCCACTCCAGGCTAAGTTTGGCACTGCTTGGTGTTAATTGCAATGGTACAGGTCAGGGCCCCATCCAGTCATCTCTCACCAAAGTCAAAGTCAAGTTGGGCCTTGGGACTGAACAGGAACATCTCCAGGATAGATGGTCTAGTTGATGCCCAAATGGTGTAGAGTGGGGCTGGCTGGTTCAGGCCCCTCATTAACCAATCCCTGCCATCCCAGTCCTTACAGTGAGGTATCAATACCAATATGTAACAATGCCTCCCAGGATAAAGAGGAAAACTCTTCTGGCTGGTGCCAGAACAAGTTTCCCCAAGCACCACCAGCTACTATTGGTGTGTCCTTCACCATTTTTTGGTATTTTCATTCATGGGATGTGAACATCACTAGCTGGGTCAGCATTTATTGCCCATCCCTAATTGCTCTAGAGAACGTGGTGGTGAGCTGCCTTCTTGAACCGCTACAGTCCATGTGGTGTAGATATACCCATAGTGCTGTTAGGAAGGGAGTTCCAGAATTTTGTTCCAGTGATAGTGAAGGAACGGCGATATATTTCCAAGTCAGGATGGTGAGTGACTTGGATAGGAATTTCCAGATGGTGGTCCCATGTGGCTGCTGCCCTTGTCCTTCTAGACGGTAGTGGTCGTAGGTTTGGAAGGTGCTGTCAAAGGAACCTTTGTGCATTCCTGCTGTGCATCTTGTAGCTGGTATACACTGCTGCTACTGTGCATCAGTGGTGAGGGGAATGAATGTTTGTGGATGTGGTGCCAATCAAGCGGCTGCTTTTAACTGGATGGTGTCGAGCTTTTTGAGTGTTGTTGGAGCTGCACTCACCCAGACAAGTGGGGAATATTAAATCACACTCCTAACTTGTGCCTTGTAGATGGTGGACAGGCTTTGGGGAGTCAGGAGGTGAGTTGCTCATCGCACGATTGCTAGCCTCTGACCTGTTCTTGTAGCCACAGTATTTATATGGCTAGTCTAGTTCAGTTTCTGGTCAATGGTAACCCCCAGGATGTTGATAGTGGGGAATTCAGCGATGGTAATGTCATTGAATAATAAGGGCGATCGTTGGATTCTCTCTTGCTGGAGATGGTCATTGCCTGACACTTGTGTGGCGTGAATGTTACTTGCCACTTGTCAGCCCAAGCCTGGATATTTTCCAGGTCTTGCTGCATTTGGACATGGTCTGCTTTAGTATCTGAGGAGTCACAAATGGTGCTGAACATTGTGCAATCATCAGCGAACATCCCCACTTCTGACCTTATGATGGAAGGAAGGTCATCGATGAAGCAACTGAAGATGGTTGGGCCTAGGACACTACCCTGAGAAACTCCTGCAGTGATGTCCTGGAGCTGAGATGATTGATCTTCAACAACCACAACCATCTTCCTTTGTGCTAGGTATGATCTGAGGCATTCACTGCCCCTCTCCTGACACCAGCCAAGCCCTGGAACACTGGCTTCCATTTGGCACCAGCTGATTGGCGGGTATCACCCTCAGAGGTCTCGATGCCGCTCAGAGTCAGTTAAATTGTTCAATTCCACTTTGGTGAGAGTAATCGAAGGTCTTTGCTTGTTTGTTGTAGATCAATGCTTTTCTTCCTCAACTCCATCCCACCTCTGTCAAGCATTACCCTGGGTAAAGCTCTGAGGGACCGGGTTCGAATCCCACCGTGACAGATGGTAAAATTTGAATTCAATAAATATCTGTGATTAAAAATCTAATGATAATTATTGATTGTTGTAAAAACCTATCTGGTTCATTAATGTCCTTTAGGGAAGGAAATCTGCCATCCTTACCTGGTCTGGCCTATATGTGACTCCAGACCCACAGCAATGTGGTTGACTCTTAAATGCCCTCTGAAATGGCCGAGGAAACCATTCAGTTGTATCAAACTGCTACAAAGTCACAAAAAAGGAATGAAACTGGACGGACCACCCAGCATCGACCTAGGCACCGGAAACAACAACGTTGAACTCGCCCTGTTGACCCTGCAAAGTCCTCCCTAATAACACCTGGGGGCTAGTGCCAAAATTGAGAGAGCTGTCTCTCAGACTAGTCAAGCAACAGCCTGACATAATTATCCTCACGAAATCATACCTTACAGATAATGTCCCAGACTCCACCATCACCATCCCTGGGTATGTCCTGTCCCACCGGCAGGACAGGCCCAGCAGAGGTGGCGGCACAGTGGTATACAGTCGGGAGGCAGTTGCCCTGGGAGTCCTCAACATCGACTCCGGACCCCATGAAGTCTCACTGCATCAAGTCAAACATGGGCAAGGAAACTCCCTGCTGATTACCACGTACCGCCCTCCCTCAGCTGATGAATCAATGCTACTCCATGTTAAACTCCACTTGGAGGAAGCATTGAGGGTGGTAAGGGTGCAGAATGTACTCTGGGTTGGGGACTTCAATGTCTATCACCAAGGGAGGCTCGGTAGCACCACTACTGACCAAGCTGGCCGAGCCCTAAAGGACATAGCTGCTGGACTGGGTCTGCAGCAGGTGGTGAGGGAACCAACAAGAGGGAAAAACATAGGGAAGAGCTTTCCCCCTGTCGGGGGGGGAAGTGGGAGCGGGCATGGGTGGGCTTCCCTCCGATCGGTGCCCCCGATTGGGGGCGCGCCACCATTTTTCATGGGAGGGCCAATTAAGGCCCACCCAACGTGACATCTGTACGGAAGTGCTGTGCGCTCCCTGTGTGGGCGGGGGGCGGGGGGGGGAGTGGGGATTGGGAAATGTGGAAGTGCGCTCCTTTGTACATGCACACAAAGGAGCACTCCGATCTCACTGAGACTCGGAGACTCGGAGAGGTCGGTTTGCAAAGGGAAAAAGTTTTGTTTCGCAAATTTCATTTGCCATCCATGTCCCCTCGTGTGACACTGTCACGTGAGTTGGGACATGGACATGACTTTAAGTAAAAGTAAATGTTAATTTTTTAATTCAGTCATGAAACCTCATCCTGCCCGTGGATGAGGTTTAATGCTTTTTCAGGTGGCCGCCAGCATTCCCGACCTGCCCGCTAACCTTAAGGTTGGACGGGCAGGTCCACTAATTACTTTAATTGATTTTTAAATGGCCTCTATAGGCCACTGATTCGGCTGCGCCCCCGCCGACCTGAAAATGCAAGTGACGCGGGGTGACATCGGGAGTTCCACCTGACGTCATTCCGTGTCATTTTACATGTCAGCGAGTGGGTCCCGCCCCCGTTCACCGACGGGAAAATTCATGCCATACTTTACCTCATCCTCACCAACCTGCCTGCCGCAGATGCATCTGTCCATGACAGTATCGGTAGGAGTGACCACTGCACAGTCATTGTGGAGACGAAGTCCCACCTTCACATTGAGGATACCCTCCATCGTGTTGTGTGTCACTACCACCCTGCTAAATAGGATAGATTTCAAACAGATCTAGCAACTCAAGACTGGGCATCCATGAGATCCTGTGGGCCATCAGCAGCAGCAGAATTGTACTCACCCACAATCTGTAACCTCATGGCCCGGCATATTCCCCACTCTATCATTACCATCAAGTCTGGCGATCAACCCTGGTTCAATGAAGAGTGAAGGAGGGCATGCCAGGAGCAGCACCAGTCATACCTAAAAATGAGTTGTCAACCTGGTGAACCTATAACACAGGGCTACTTGTGTGCCAAACAGCATAAACAGCAAGCGATAGACAGAGCTAAGCAATCCCACGACCAATGGGTCAGATCTAAGCTCTGCAGTCCTGCCACATCCAGTCATGAATGGCGGTGGACAATTAAACAACTCACTGGAGGAGGAGGCACCGCAAATATCCCCATCCTCAATGATGGGGGAGCCCAGCACATCAGTGTAAAAGATAAGGCTGAAGCATTTGCTACAATCTTCAAGAAGAAGTGCCGAGTTGATGATCCATCTCGGCCTCCTTCAGAGGTCCCCAGCATCATAAATGCCAGTCTTCAGCCAATTCGATTCACTCCACGTGATATCAAGAAAAGGCTGAAGTTACTGGATGCTGCAAAGACTATGGGCCCTACAATATTCCGGAAATAGTGAAGACTTGTGCTCCAGAACTTGCCGCACCCCTAGCCAAGCTGTTTCAGTATTGCTACAACACTGGCATCTACCCGGCTATGTGGAAAATTGCCCAGGTATGTCCTGTACACAAAAAACAGGACAAATCCAAATTGGCCAATTACCGCCCCATCAGTCTACTCTCCATCAGTAAAGTAATAGAAGGGGTCATCAACAGTGCTGTCAAGTGGCACTTGCTTAACAACAACCTGCTCACTGACGCCCAGTTTGGGTTCCGCCAGGGCCACTCAGCTCCTGACCTCATTACAGCTTTGGTTCAAACATGGACAAAAGAGCTGAACTCCGTGGTGAGGTGAGAGTGACTGCCCTTGACATCAAGGCAGCATTTGACAGAGTGTGGCATCAAGGAGCCCTAGCAAAACTGGAGTCAATGGGATTAAGGGGGAAAACTCTCCGCTGGTTGGGGTCATACCTAGCACAAAGGAAGATGGTTGTAGTCATTGGAGGTCAATCATCTCAGCTCCAGGGCATCACTGCATGAGTTCTTCAGGGTAGTGTCGTAGGCCCAAACATCTTCAGCTGCTTCATCAATGATCTTCCTTCCATCATAAGGTCAGAAGTGGGGATGTTCACTGATGATTGCACAATGTTCAGCACCATTCGCAACTCCTTAGATGCTGAAGCAGCCCATGTCCAAATGCAGCAAGACCTGGACAATATCCAGGCTTGGGCTGACAAGCAGCAAGTAACATTCGTGCCACACAAGTGTCAGGCAATGACCATCTCCAACAAAAGAGAATCTAACCATCGCCCTTGATGTTCAATGGCATTACCATCACTGGATCCCCCACTATCAACATCCTGGGGGTTACCATTGACCAGAAACTGAACTGGACTACCCATATAAATACTGTGGCTACAAGATCAGGTCAGAGGCTAGGAATCCTGTGACGAGTAACTCACCTCCTGACTCCCCAAAGCCTGTCCACCATCTACAAGTCACAAGTCAGGAGTGTGATGGAATACTCCCCACTTGCCTGGATGAGTGCAGCTCCCACAACACTCATGAAGCTTGACACCATCCAGGACAAAGCACCCCGCTTGATTGGCACCACATCCATAAACATTCATTCCCTCCACCACCGATGCACAGTAGCAGCAGTGTGTACCATCTACAAGATGCACTGCAGGAATTCACCAAGGCTCCTTAGACAGCGCCTTCCAAACCCATGACCACTACCATCTAGAAGGACAAGGGCAGCAGATAGCTGGGAACACCACCACCTGGAAGTTCCCCTCCAAGTCACAGGATGGTTCCTGTCTTGGAAATATATTACCGTTCCTTCACTGTCGCTGGGTCAAAATCCTGTAACTCCCTTCCTCATAACACTGTGGGTGTACCTACACTACATGGACTGCAGCGGTTCAAGAAGGCAGCTCACCACCACCTTCTCAGGGGCAACTAGGGGTGGGCAATAAATGCTGGCCCAGCCAGCGAAGCCCACATCCTTTTATTGAATAAAATTAAAATCTCCCCCCAAAGTCTCTGCCTTTGCCCCAGGTTCACAGAGATAACTGTTGTTTGGTTTCACCAATCTCCCCAGCCTTGTTCTCGTCTCTCAGAGGTTGTATAGGATTCAGGTTTTCCATGTTCTCTCTTGAACTTGGTATAGTAGCATGTGAATCATCAGAAACTATTGGCTCCCTATTCAATTATCTTTCTGATCTTCTGGGTAACTGGTCCATTCCATTGATGGTCTTTTTGTAGATACAAGTGCACTTCTGTCCTTCTCACTATTCCATTTTCAGTCTCTACAAGATAAGATTGCAGATGTAGTCTTTCTTCCAAACCCTGGCCTTCGCGATTGTGGTCACAAATCCATGCTAATTCCCCTGCCTGGAGTCCAGTTAAATCCTGTGCTTTCTGCCATTGCTTATAGCTTCTGGTTTGCTTTTCAAGATACTCATCGTTCTTCTCCCTTACTCTCTATATATCTACTGTTTTGAGACATGGTATAAACGTGTGCAGAAAACAGTATAGTAACTGTGTGTATAGACTCCCCTGCTGTCTACCAGGGGTCACTGATTTTCTGAGAACCTTCGACCAATGAGCCTTAAGTGTGGGCAATCCAGGGGGTGGGGCTTCCTAACATGAGTCCTGATTGAGCATCTAGCACCTGAAAAGCTCTCTGTAATAAAGTTAACTGTTTCTTGTTGAAATCTGTCTGCTCTGTCACATCATTACATTTGGCGATGAGGGTAAAATATCTCTGATGCTGCACCTCACCTTGTTAACATGAATACATCGAACCTTAAGATATAGGAAAGACTACTCACCGGTTATACCACTCTTCAGCAGAATCGATCCTTATGATGTGACCATGGAAGACTGGAGCCAGCATGTCGAGCGCCTTGAGTTTGATTTCATAGTGAATGTAATTACCGCGGAGGAGAAGCAGAAAGCCATCCTTTTGAGTGTATGTGGCAGTAAGACACACAATCTCATCCCCAGCCTGAAGGCCACGAACGCGTCCAATTCTAAATCCTAAGAATTAGAGGACCTCATGAAAACTTAATTCCAGCCAAAGCCATCTGTAATAACGCAATGGTTTAAGTTTAATTCCAGGGTTAGGGCCCTGGGAGAGTCCATCGCAACCTATTTAGTGAAGCTGAAGCAGTTGACAGAGCACTGCGACTTCGGAGATGCTGCGGGAACGATTAGTTTGTGGAACTCAGGACAACGCCATTCAGCACTGTTTACTCACAGAAGTCGATATCAATTTGAAGTGTACCCCAGGAATCTCCCTCGCCAGGGAAAGCGCTGCCAGAGACTCGCAGGCTTTACAACACGTACAATATGGCGCCGTTCTTCATGCTGGGCGGGAACCTACTGCCAGGTGTGGTGTGAAAACCAGAGGCACAGCATTGAAGCTGTGCCCAAGGTGACCACAGACTGGACACCTGTAAATTCAAGGAGGCAGAATGCCATTACTGCCATAAGAAAGGTCACGTAGTAAGGCAATGAAGGTCAAAGTCGAAACAGCCCATAAAGCAGCAAATCAACATGATTGAATTTAAGAATACAGCAGGTCTGAAGCTGCTGACAGTGACATTCATTCCCTGTATAACGTAACCACTGTGAAAACTGAACCTATCACTGTCGCAATCCAAGTTAATGGGAAGCCACTGATAATGGAGGTGGATAGGGAACTACAGTGGTGGGAAAGCACACTTTCAAATACCTTAGCAAAGGTAGACAGCCAATAAACCTGGAGCAGACAACCGCTAAATTAAAGACATACACTGGAGAATCTATTCAGGTAAAGGGAATCGCCGCAGTACCAGTGTCTTACAGGCAACAGAGAGCCCAGCTGCCTGTGATAATAGTGAAAGGAGAAGGACCCAGTCTGTTAGGCCAAGTCTGGTTACAGAAGATCAAGCTGGAGTGGTCTGAGGTATTTCATCTGAAAACAGGAGGAGTTCCTGAACTGCTAAGGACATACAACAGGGTATTTTGGGATGAATTAGGGAAGTTAAAGGGCGCGCAGGCCAAGATATATGTGGATCTTCAGGTGACACCATGTTTCTTTAAGGCCAGACTTGTGCCTTATGTGTTGAAGGGGAATGTGGATGCAGAACTGTGCCAGTTAGAAAAGCTGGGCATCATCCAACCTGCCCAGTTCTCAGAATGGGCAGCACCCATAGTGGTTAGGCCTGATCAAACCATACGCATTTGTGGGGACTATAAATTCACCATAAATAAGACAGCAAAACAAGACAAGTACTCCATTCCAAGGATAGACAACTTATATGCAAAGCTGGCTGGACGCAAGTCCTATACAAAATTGGATATGACCCACACCTACCAACAATTAGGACTGGATAGCACATCGAGAGAATACGTGACTTAACACACACAAGGGTCTTCATCAGTACATTCGCTTACTCTTTGGAGTATTGTTCTGCATGCACTATTTTCCAGAGAACAATGGAGAGTCTTTTGCAAGGGCTTCCCTGAGTGGTAGAATATCCAGATGATGTTCTGATCACTGGGTCAGCTGAGACTGAACACATGGCCAAACTGCAGGAGGTGCTAAGTAGGTTCATGGAAGCTGGCGTACGGGTAAAGAGGGAAAAATGCACGTTTCAAGTGCCAGAAGTTACTTACCTGGGTCACAGGGTGGACGCCATGGGTTTGCATCCGGTAGAAGAGAAAGTTCGGGCAATAAAGGATGTACCCTCAACGTCCAATGTAGCCAAACTCAAGTCCTTCCTGGGTATGATCAACTACTATAGCTGCTTCTTGCTTAACTTATCAACAGTGTTGGTAGTATTACACTTATTAAAAAAGAATCATCATTGGTTGTGGAATTCACAACAGGGTTAAGAAGCTATTACATTCATCATGTTTACTAGTACATTACGAAACATCGAAGGAGTTGGTATTAACATGTGATGCCTCTCCTTATGGTGTAAGAGCTGTGTTATCACATAGAATAGAAAATGGATCAGAAAGGCCCATTGGCTACGTCTCGAGAACCCTCTTCACAGTCAAGTAGGGTTATTCCCAGCTAGAAAAGGAAGGTTTATCAGTCGTGAAGAATTTCCACCTGTACCTACATGGATGACATTTCACCATTGTGTCAGGCTAGAAACCATTAATAGGTCTATGCAGTGAGGATAAGGATATTCCACCAATAGCATCAGCGAGAGTACAACATTGGGCTCTGATATCTGCGTATGAGTATACTGTTATGCACTGCCCTGGCTTAACACATTGCAAATGCGGATGCACTCAGTCGTCTCCCATTACCAGTTAGCATTGTACATGCTCCTGTTCCACAAGAAGTTGTATTATT
The DNA here is from genome assembly GCF_964194155.1 of Cetorhinus maximus. Classification (NCBI taxonomy): domain Eukaryota; kingdom Metazoa; phylum Chordata; class Chondrichthyes; order Lamniformes; family Cetorhinidae; genus Cetorhinus; species Cetorhinus maximus. The sequence continues at coordinate 45,558,980 of NC_135903.1, read as the reverse complement.
ACTGAATTTCCTGAATTCTTCACCTATGTGTGCGAAGCAAATTAGAAATTGGACAAACAGAGATCCAATATTGTCAAAAGGCAGAAATTTTGTTTTACAAGGGTGGTCAAGTTTACCTGTACCTGAAGAGATGAGACCATTCTATGCCCAAAAAACAGTTAAGTTTTCAAGATGGAATCTTTTTGTGGGGATCAAGAGTTGTCATCCCTTCACAAGGAAGAGAAGCACTCTTGACAGAGCTTCCCAGTGCATATCCAGGCATATCAAAGATGAAAATGCTTGTGTGAAAGTATGCCTGGTGGCCAGGCATTGACAGTGACATTGAAAACATTGTCAAGCACTGTCTCCAGTGTCAACAACAACAGAAGTTGCCTGTTTCAGCTCCACTGCGTCCGTAGGAGTAGCCTGGTTGACCCTGGGTTAGACTACATATTGATTATGTAGGACCATTCTTAGGTACCTTGTTTTTATTGATCATAGATGCACATTCTAAATGGATAGATGTAGATGAAGTCAAATTGCCAAAATCAAACACAACTATCGAGGAGCTGTGTCACTGTTTTAGCATACATGGCCTACCTGAAATCATTGTCTCAGATAATGGTATAGCCTTTACCTGTACAGTGTTTCAGAAATTCATGAATCTGAATAGAATCAGATGTATTAAAACAGCCCCTTATCATCCCTCATCAAATGGTTTAGCCGAGAGGGCTTTACAAACTTTCAAATCTTGAATGAAGAGATTATCAGAAGATGCTCTAGAATCTCGACTTTCCCACTTTCTTCTCAGTTACTGTACACGCCACATTCGACTACGGGCTCAACACCGTCTGAATTATTGATGAAACGTCGTCTACCTGCACAATTAAGCCTGGTGTTTCCAAATTTAGAGGGGAAGGTAGTGCAGAATCAGAGTAATCAAAAATTGAAACACAGCAAAGTTTGCATATTCATGTAGGTGACACAATATTCGTGCAAAATTTCAGAAGTGAACCTTGTGGGTTCCTGGAACCATTGTCTCAGGGACAGGCCCATTATCTTTCCAAGTACAAGAGGAAGATAAAATCATCCATAAGCACATAGATCATATTCGTGTTAGAGAGACATTCCAACAACCAACTATTCCGCCTGTGATTAATGTTGAAACATCAATTCCTGAGGTGATAGATTGACCTAGAATGGACATGCCAGATGCCTCTGTAGAGTTTCCAAACCCAGAACTGCCACTTTCTGATGATGTGTCTCATGCTGAAGTTCCAGATCCTGTCGATCCTGTTGAGGAACCTCAAGTGTAGAGCTACACTGCTCTAGCTGTATTAGGAGAGCACTTCAGAGAATTGATCTTTAATCACCTGTAGTTGTATATAAGTATATGCTGTTGGATATTCAATGTTTTCCTGTGTAAAAAAAAATAAAGGGGGAGGAACAGACAGGAGGACAAAAATGAGAATGTCATCAGCAGTTCCCTTTGCTCCTGGCGATGGATTGTACAGGTGATGCAGCTCAAAATAATTTCCCCTAATGATTTTGAAATCCCTGGCCACCTAACAGAATTTTGTTCTCTGACACAACACCTTGTAATGCCAGGTATCCCTGATGTATTCTTTAAAAGATCTCGAGTCTGAGGACTCAGTATAGAAACATAGAAAATAGGAGCAGGAGTAGGTCATTCAGCTCTTCGAGTCTGCTTCACCATTCAGTATGATCATGGCTGATCCTCTATCTCAACGCCATACTCCCGCTCTCTCCCCATAACCTTTAGGGTCTAGAAATCTATCTATTTCTATCAAATATATTCAGTGACTTGACCTCCACAACCTTCTGCAGTAGAGAATTCCACAGATTCACCACCCTCTAAGTGAAGAAATTTCTCCTCACTTCAATCCTAAATGGCCTACTCTGTATCCTGAGACTGTGACCTCTTGTTCTAGTCTCCCTAGCCAAAGGAAACATCATCCCTGTCAGAATTTTATATGTTTCAATGAGATCCCCTTTCACTCTTCTAAACTCCAGTGAATACAGGCCTAATCGACCCTCATTTCTCCTCATATGACAATCCTGCCATCCCAGGAATCAGTCTGGTGAACCTTCGCTGCACTCCCTCTATGGCAAGTATATCCTTTCTTAGGTAAGGAGACCAAAACTGCACATATCACTCAGGTGTGGTCTCATCAAGGCCCTGTACTCCAGTCTTCTTGCAATGAAGGCCAACATACCATTTGCCTTCTTAACTGCTTGCTGCACCTGCATGCTTGCATTCAGTGGTTGGTGTACAAGGACACCCAGGTCCCTTTGTACATCAACATTTCCCAATCTATCATCATTTAAATAATACTCTGCCATTCTGATTTTCCTACTGAAGTGAATAACTTCACACTTATCCACATTATACTGCGCCTGCCGTGTATTTGCCCACTCACTCAACCTGACTAAATCACCTTGAAGCCTCTTTACATCCTCCTTACCACTCACATCCCACCTATATTTGTGTCATCAGCAAACTTGGAAATATTTCATTTAGTTCCCTCATCCAAATCTGACCAATCTCTCATCATAAATCAGCAAGTCATCCATGACGCTGAGATGTCTTTGTTGCTCAAAGTATTGCTTCAGGATGGGATTACTTGGAACATATTCTGGCCTTCAGTATTCCTGAATTGCAGCACATTCGCTTTCTTCTTTTTGTGTCTTTCCAATTTCATTTAGCCTCTGCGTTGTTGCTGGTAGAAATTTTGTGGTCAATGAGGTATAGAACTGCACATTTTCAACTAAATGGATGTCCTCTTATTCAGGCTTTTCAGCAGCAATGCCTGACAATGCATCTGCTGCTGTTTGTTGTTTTCCTTGCTCAAGTTTGTCCATCAGTTCTTGCTTGAAGCAAGCTGCCCTTCCAGGGAATGAACTTGTGGTTCCTTCACCTACTGTTTCTGGGAAATCTTCTGCCTGGTTTTCTCCAGCTTTTCATATGGTTCTGTTAGGTTTGGTGCTCCTACTTCAGAGCAGTGGTATCAGTCTTCTCAGGACCTCAAAGTAAGTTTGGAAATTCTGTCCTTAATTCTCTTGGTTTTTCTTGGCTTCCCAATTAACCTACTTTATAGATGACTTGTAGATCTGTGCAAGCTCTTCAGCTTTATAGTGAACACTCTTGCTTTTAGATCATCTACAAAGTTTCCATGATTTCTCTTTCATCATGCTGAATTTTAGCAGTCAACTGTCCCTTGAATTTCAGTTGAATGCCTCCTAGACCATGGAGTCATATGGTCGATGGCTGGAAGAAGACTTTTTTTTTAGCAACTATTCTGTTTTGAAAGAATTGAAACTCCTGCTCCAGTGTCTAGTTTGAAGTTTGTTTTCTGCCCATTGTCCATGATATCTGTGCTCCAGTAGCTCTCATTAGATTTGTAATTTTCCTCAAGAATGGCACTTACTTGTCTTTTTCATCTTCAATTTCTTGAATGCTACATGTTTTAATTGATTTCTCCTCAAAACGTTTTGTATTAGGAGCTTTATGCTGGGGCATACAGATTTAAAATGTCCTCTCCTCTTACAGGAACTGCAATCTGCATTTTTGTTGGGATATTCTATGCACTGGTGCAGTCTTTTCCCGCCATGGTAAAAACACTGTAGGTGCGCTGCTATTTCCGTGTCCTACAAACTGCAGTGTGTCAGCCGTTTTTCTCCACGAGATCTCCTTGTCACCTTTAATAAATACATGAATTTTCTTTCTCACTTCTGCCTGCCTTATTAATTGCACATCTTTTGATAATGTTAAATCCTCCTTCAACTGCAGAAAATCTAATAAAGTGTCCTCTAAGATTCCTACAACAATGTGATCACGAATTAATTCCTCTTTCAGCGTTCTATATTCACAATTCTCAGCTAGTTGGTATAAATCATAAATGAAGTATTCTACACTCTCTCCCAATCCATTGAATTTGGCCCTTTCTATGATAGTGTTCCTTCTAAAGCTGAAATGTGTATCGAAGGCTTTTATAACCTCTTCACATATTGCCATCTCTTCATTTATGCCCTATCTGACCATTATGTCATCTGCACTATTGCCTATGGCATAGAGAAGGGTACTGACCTGTTCCTTGCTAGACTGCTCTGCTAGTCTGAAGCAGTTCTGCATCTGGTAAACCAGTTCTGCCAGTTCTCAGCTTGATCCATGTCTTCCATATGGTTGGAGCATTCTGGTAAGGGTAACGTTTTCTCCATGGCTTTTCTTTACTGTAGCTTTTCCTTGAGTTCTATTGCTGTTTTTCCTGTGCTGTCCTTGTCCTGTAGTTGTTTCTCCTACTGCTTTTTTCCAGTCACTGGGTTCTTTACTTTGTGCTTTTTTCTGTTGTCTTTTCCACTGTCACCATCAGTTATCATCATTGTGGGTTAGGTGAACTTGTCCTTGGTCGGGATTGATAGAGACTGCTAGAGGCAAGGCTGGTGGTAAACTGTACCTTTTATTTAACTTTCTACTAACTATATGCAGTACAAGGCTTAGAATGAGTCTTCACATAGAACTATCTCTAGCATACTCTGTTGTCATGTGATCTTACATCACTGATGACATAGACTATTTATATATTTAAATGAACCCTTTACACTACAGTCTCAGCCATAGGAAATGTCCATGGCTTCCCACATGTCACAGGATGCACTTTCCATGTGGCTGAGCTGCCCTGACATACTTTAACTTTACTTTACAGACTATTTACTATAAACTGGAAACTAGAAGGTAGAAAGTAGAACTACTCACCAGCTACTCAGTAATCAGCTCCTTCCCTTGTGCTGACATCACTTCTTATTCCTGACATCACTTTTTGAACTCTGCCTGTTTTCAGTTCCCGCTGGCCACTTTTTATGCCCTGCTCAGCTGTCACTCCTTCCTGTCATTCTCCAACTAGCTAATTACCTGTTGTCTTAATTATTTTTTAATTAATGCCTCTTCTCATCACCATTTGATGTACTGTTTTAAACCTTAGTAATAGAAAAAACCTTACCAATTAAAATTAAAAATAAGATAAAACAGTAGATTCACAACTTGTTAAATCCCTTGTTTCTGTCTCTTTAATAAAGCTTTACCAATATTAATAAACCTCACTAAATCTGATAAGCCTACTAATATTTAATACAACTTACTGGTGGTAATAAACCTTACTTAAAAATAGAAGATGTGACTCACCAGCTATTCACTTGTTACTTGTTATTAATAGTTAATGTTTTTAATGTTTGTTAAAGCCCCAGTTGTTTAAATTCAGTCCCTAAACAGCAATAGTCACCAGCCAAATGATTTACGGCTTTTCTGTGATGACATTGTTGACTTTTTTTTCAAGCCTGGACCTTGCCGCCTCTCCACCATCAGCAGCATCTGCTGCCCTCTCCTCTGCAACATGCTGCTCCACGGAGCAGACGTGATGGACACCCAGATCCAGCTGGGAGGAGCTGAGAACCCAGAACAGGGCCTACAGGCCCATGGCAGCTCCTCTGACATGTGTGAACACCAGTGCCTCAGGGGGTTCAGGTATTCATGTCCGGACGTTGCTGACATTCTCAGCCTCCTGGAAAAAGACCTCCTTCCCAGTGGACCAGGTGGACACACATTGCCAGTGGTCATCAAGGTGCCAGTCAGTGGAGGCCCAGCCCCACGTTCTCTGCCTCACCCTGCAGTTCTGTGCTCTCTTCTTCTCAAAGCAGAAAAAAACAGAGAATAGTGAGTGTGAGGAATGGGCTGTGTGGAGAGGAGGGAAAGACAGCATTTCCAGAGAGTGGGTGTGTGAAGCCAATGTAACTCAACTGAGCACCACAACCAACACCTAAACCTGACCTGACCCAAACTGACTCTCACCACCAACCCGCTCAACCCAACTACCCCCCCACCCCCCAATCTGACCCTACTCTCTCTTCCACCACAACCCCCAAGACCTGACTATGCCCCTGACCTGACTGCACCCCTCGACTCAACTACAACACAGACCTGACCCGGCTACCCCACAACCCAACTACTCCCTGACCTGATGATCCGCCAGACCTGACCCAAATAGCCCCAAACCTGACTCAACCTGACCACCCCCGATGTGACCACTCCCCCAACCCAATCCAACTACCTCCGACCCAATGACCTGCTGCCATCCCATCACCCACTTACTCATTCACCCACACCCATTTACCCACTCACTAACACACTCACTAACCCACCTACGCATTCACCGACTCACTCAATGAAAGTCTTGAGACCTTTGAAAACTTATCTGAAAATGTGAACTATTGTCATATAAAGGGGGCATGTAGTATCTTTGCCCATCTTCTTCTGTGCTCACCGGTCTTCTCTTGAAAGTCTGCGCTGACCCATCGCTGCTGCAACTGGGATTGGAAGTCCCGGCTGATAAAGCACAAAAAGGTTGGGGCACAGAAAACTTTGCAGGCAGTAGCAATGCACAAAACATCGCCGCTGACTGGAAGATCTGGGCCAATATTTCTGCCATCTTTCTCTATCATTACCTGTGTTATTATCCTGTCTATACCTTAATGGTCCTATTCCTATCACAGCTTTCCTTTTTTTATTGATGTGCCTGTAAAAGATTTTACTATTTTGAACAGGTTTCTTGATAATTTAGTTTTGTCTTCCTGATAGTTTTTTTTTCCTTCTCCCCTAATCTCTTTGCATTCTCTCTTATCCTGTCCTCCTCTGCAGAATATATACCTCTTTCAGAATGCTCAGTTGCTCGCTTATGTCTTCATGTATCCATGAAGTCTCCCCAGTATTTAATTTGTTCTTTCCTTTAAGCAGAATATATTTTTCCTGCACTTTGTTGAACATGGTTTTAATTGTCTCCTATTATTGTTCAGATCAGGGAGACGAATGCGTGGCTCAAAGACTGGTGTGGGAGAAGTGGGTTCCGGTTCCTGGGGCACTGGCACTGATACTGGGGTAAGAGAGATCTGTACTGTTGGGACAGTCTACACCTGAACCATGCTGGGACCGGTGTTCTTGTAAGCTGCATCACGAGGGAAGTAGAGAGGGAAGTAGAGGTGGTGGCATAGTGATGTTGTCACAGGCCTGGTATTCCACAGGTAATGGCCCAGTGACCTGGGTTCAATTCCCATCACAGCAGATGGTGAAATTTGAATTCAATAAAAATCTGTAATTAAAAGTCTAATGATTGACCATCTGGTTCACTAATGGTGTCCTGGCCTGACAGCGATGTGGTTGACTTCTTAAAAAAACACCTAGCAGTAAATGCTGGCCCATATCTCATGAATGAATTTTGTTTTAAAAAGTGGGGGCAAGGGTACAAATAAATCAAAGAGTAGAGTCAAGGCAAAAAAGGTATTATTACGGGAAATGAAAAACAGACTGTGACAGGAAGGGATAGAAAGGACAAATCTAACAGTAAATCAACAGATGAGACTAGAGATTATTAGAAGGATAAAACTAAAAGCTCTGTACCTGAATGCATGAAACAAAACAAAAGAACTGAAAGCACTGTTAGAACTGATATAAATAATTAAGTACAATTTGATGGCCATTACAGAGACATGTCTGCAGGAGTTCATGGATTGGGAGCTGAATATTAAAGGGTATAGGACATTTCGGAAGGACAGGGAGTGAGGAAAAGGTGGAGGGGTGGCTCTGTCAGTTAATGATGGTATTAGCACAATAGAGAGGGATGACCTGAGGATGTGGAAACGGTTTGGGTGGAGATGAGAAATGGTAAAGGCAAGAAGTCACTTGTGGGGGTTGTGCACAGGCCCCCTAATAGTAACCACATGGTAGGATGGAGTATGAAGGAAGAAATAGAGGGAGCTTGTCAGAAAGGCATAGCGATAATCATGGGAGATTTTAATTTACATATAGACTGGAAAAGTCAGATGAACAAAGGTATCCTAGATGAGGAGCTCAGAGTGTTTCCGGGATAGTTTCTTAGAACAGCCATGTTCTGGAGCCAACCAGAGAGCAGACAAAACTAGACCTGGTATTGTGCAACGAGATGGAATTAATTAATGATCTAATAGTAAAGGCGACCCTCAGTAGCAGCGACCATAATATGATTGAATTTTACATTCAGTTTGAGTGAGAGAAGAGTGGATCCAAGACTATGTTTTTAAACTTAAATAAGAGCAATTATGAGGGCATGACATCTGAGCTGGCTGAAGTGAATTGGCAATTTAGGTTAAGGGATAGGTCAATAGAGATGCAGTGGCTAACATTTAAGGGGATATTTCAGAATGCACAGAATAGATACATTCCAATGAGTAAGAAAAAGTCCAAGGGATGTACACACCATCCGTGTTAACTAGAAAGATTAAAGATAGTATCAAACTTAAAGAAAAAGTATATAATTGTGCATATAGGTGGAAGAACAGAAGACTGGACAAAATATAAGGAATAGCAAAGGATAACTAAAAGATTAACAAGGAGGGAAAAATTAGAGTACAAGAGAAAGCTAGCCAGAAATATAAAAACAGCTAGTAAGAGTTTCTATAAATATTTCATAGGATATTTTATTCAGTTCTATAGAAAGTCAGCCTAGAGAATTGATAATGGAAAACAAGGAATTGGCAGTTGAATTGCACAGGTATTTTATATCAGTCTTCACTATACAGGATACAAGTAACATCCCAGAAGCAGCTATAAACAAGGAAATGGAAGGGAGGGAGGAAGTCAGGAAAATTACAATCACCAGAGAAATGGTACTGAGTAAACTGTTGGAGCTGAGTCCTGATGTGCTTCATCCTAGGGTCTTAAAAGAAGTGTCTATTGAGATAGTTGATACATTGCTTTTAATTTTCCGGAACTCCCTAGATTCTGGAAAGGTTCCAATAGATTGAAAGATGGCAAAAATAACTCCATTATTTAGAATGGGAGGGAGACAGAAAGCGGGAAACTACAGGCCAGTTAGCTAAACATTTGTCATTGGGGAAATGTTAGAAGCTATCATTAAAGAAGCTAAAGCAGGATAGGATAGGACATCAGGACATCAGGTCATCAGGCAGACTCAACATGGTTTTGTGAAAGGGAAATCATGTTTAACCAATTTATTGGAGTTCTTTGAAGGAGTCACATGTGCTGTGGATAAAGGGGAACCGGTGGATGTACTGTACTTAGATTTCCAGAAGGCATTTGATAAAGTGCCACATCAAAGATTATTGCGGAAAATACAAGTTCATGGTATAGGGGGTAACATATTGGCATGAATAGAAGATTGGCTGGCTAACAGGAAGCAGAGAGTAGGCATAAATGGGTCTTTTTCAGGTCGACAAGTTGTAACAAGTGGTGTGCCACAGGTTTCAGTGCTGGAACCTCAGTTGTTTACAATTTATATAAATGACTTGGATGAATGGATGGATGGGATTGTTGCCAAGTTTGCTGATGACACAAAGATAGGTAGAAAAGTGATTTGTGTAAAGGACATAAGGAGGCTATAAACAGATATAGATAGGTTAAGTGAGTGAGCAAAGACCTGGCAGATGCAGTATAATGCGGGAAAATGTGAAATTGTCCTTTTTCACAGGAAGAATAAAAAAGGAGCATATTATCTAAATGGTGAGAGATTGCAGAGTTCTGAGATGCAGAGGGATCTGGGTGTCCTAGTGCATGAATCGCAAAAGGCTGGTATGCAGGTAATTAGGAAAGCTAATAGAATGTTATTATTTATTGCAAGGGGAATTGAATACAAAAGTAGGAGGTAATGCCTCAGTTATACAGAGCACTAAGGAAGGATGTAAATGCCTTGGAAACAATTCAGAGAAGGTTTACCAGACCAATACCTGGAATGGATGGGTTGTCTTGTGAGGAAAGGTTGGACATGCTAGGCATGTATCCATTGGAGTTTGGAAGAGTATTAGGTGACTTGATTGAAACATATAAGATCCTGAGAGGTCCTGGCAGGGTGGATGTGGAGAGGATGTTTCCTCTTGTGGGAGAATCTAGAACTAGGGGTCAGTCTTTAAAAATAAGGGGTCGCTCATTTAAAATGGAGATGAGACGAATTTTTTTCTCTGAGGGTTGCGAGTCTTTGGAACTCTCTTCCTCAAAAGACGGCGGAAGCAGAGTCTTTGAATATTTTTAAGGCAGAGGTGGATAGGTTCTTGGTAAACAATGGGTTGATGGGTTATATGGGGTAGGCGGGATGCACATTTGAGGTTACTATCAGATCAGCTATGATCCTATCAAATGGTGGAGCAGTCTTGAGGGGCTGAATGGCCTATTCATACGAATATATGTTTGTACATTCTATATTGCTGTTTGTCAATATTGTGGCCCATTTTATTCTATTCTATTCTCAGCTAAAATCAGTTTCTTTCAATTTGTTAACCATTTTTTAGTCATATTTATGTTCTCTATCATCATCTCAAAGCATATTATATCATGACCACTATTGTCTAGATGTTCCTTTACTTCTACTTCTCCAACCTGCTCTAGTTCATTCCTCATTATTCAATCTAATATTGAACCTTCCCTTGATGATCTTTTTACATATTGGGCAGGCGTTTCAGGTCATCAGGCAGGCATAGTGTGCAGGCCCGGGCAATGGGCCACTGCCCATAATCCACCACCAACCACAATTTCATGCTGGCTGGCTACTTAACGGCCAGCCGACGTGAATGGCAGGCTGAAAGGCCCAGCACTACTGGGGTGGGGGCAGGAGGAGGGCGAGCACTGAAGTCAGCACAGGCGCAGGTGAGCAGGCAATGAAAGCTCCCTGAAGGCAGAGAGCTGCCTTAGGGAGCTGAAGAATTTTAAAGCCAAAAATAAACATTATGAAATTCGGAAAAAAATTTGTACCCATAAGAATCACTCACCTAAACATATTGATGATAAAAAATCTGCCCTAACATTTCAACCAATTAATAATATCGGGATTAATAATTCCAATTAATAATATAGGAATTAATTAATATCGGAAACTTCATCCAGCCCTTGGATGAGGTTTCCTCAAAATCCAAAGGCCACCTGGCCGATTCACCCACCCACCAACCGTAACGTTGGATGAGCAGCGAAAAATCTAGGTCAATTACTACATCAATGACCTTAATAGGCCTCTTGATTGTCGGCTGGCACACTGCCAACTCTCACGTGCACCCGCCAACTGAAATATTGCTCGCCTGACATCAGCGCAGAGCTATTTCACACTCGGGCATGTTGGGTGTGCGCCTGCACACCGAACAAAAAATCCTGCTCATTGAGTTAGAAAGGAGTCCATAGAACCATAGAACCATAGATCACTACAGCACAGAAAACAGGCCATTCGGCCCTTCTAGTCTGTGTCGAAATATTATTCCGCTAGTCCTATTGACCTGCACCTAGTCCATAACCCTCCAGACTTCTCCCATCCATGTATCTATCTAATTTATTCTTAAAACTTAAGAGTGAGCCCACATTTACCACGTCAGATGGCAGCTCCTTCCACACTCTCACCACTCTCTGAGTGAAGAAGTTCCCCCTAATGTTCCTCCTAAACCTTTCCCCTTTCACCCTAAAGCCATGTCCTCTCGTGTTTATCTCTCCTAATCTAAGTGGAAAGAGCCTACTCGCATTTACTCTGTCTATACCCCTCACAATTTTGTAAACTTCTATCAAATCTCCCCTCATTCTTCTACGCTCCAAGGAATAAAGTCCTAACCTGTTTAATCTTTCCCTGTAACTCAACTCCTTAAGACCCGGCAACATCCTAGTAAATCTTCTCTGCACTCTCTCAATCTTACTGATATCCTTCCTGTAGTTAGGCGACCAGAACTGCACACAATATTCCAAAGTTGGCCTCACCAATGTCTTATACAACCTCACCATAACATCCCAACTCCTATACTCAATACTTTGATTTATGAAGGCCAGTATGCCAAAAGCTTTCTTTACAACCTTGTCTACCTGTGACGCCACTTTCAGGGAATTATGTATCTGAACTCCCAGATCCCTGTGTTCCTCCACACTCCTCAGTGCCCTACCATTTACTGTGTATGTCCTACCTTGATTTGACCTTCCAAAATGTAACACCTCACACTTTTCCGCATTAAATTCCATCTGCCATTTTCTGGCCCATTTTTCCAGTTGGTCCAGATCTCTCTGCAAGCTTTGAAAGCCTTCCTCGCTGTCCACAACACCTCCAATCTTAGTGTCATCAGCAAACTTGCTGATCCAATTCACCACATTATCATCCAAATCATTGATATAGACAACAAACAACAATGGTCCCAGTACAGATCCCTGAGGCACACCACTAGTCACAGGCCTCCAGTCTGAGAAGCAATCATCCACACACTCTCTGTCTTCTCCCACACAGCTAATTTCGAATCCAGTTTACAACCTCTCCATGGATACCAAGTGTCAGAACCTTCTGAACTAACCTCCCATGTGGGACCTTGTCAAAGACCTTACTAAAGTCCATTTAGACAACATCCACAGCCTTTCCTTCATCTACTTTCTTGGTAACCTCCTCAAAAAACTCTACAAGGTTCGTTAAACACGACCTACCACGCACAAAGCCATGCTGACTATCCTTAATCAGCCCTTGGCTGTCCAAATAATTATATATCCGATCTCTCAGAACACCTTCCAATAATTTACCTACTACTGACGTCAGACTCACTAGCCTGTAATTACTTAGTTTAATTTTGGAGCCTTTTTTAAAAAACGGAACAACATGAGCTACCCTCCAATCCTCCGGCACCTCACCCGTGGCTAAGGACATTTTAAATATTTCTGCCAGGGCCCCTGCAATTTCTACACTAGTCTCCCTCAAGGTCCGAGGGAATATCATGTCAGGCCCGGGGGATTTATCTACCTTTATTCGCTGTAAGGCAGCAAGCACCTCCTCCTCTTTAATCTCTATATGTTCCATGAAACTACTGCTTGTTTCCCTTCCTTCCTTATACACTATGCCAGTTTCCTGAGTAAATACTGATGCAAAAAAACTGTTTAAGATCTCCCCCATCTCGTGAGGCTCCACACATAGACGACCACTCTGATCTTCAAGGGGACCAATTGTGTCCCTTACTATCCTTTTATTCTTAATATACTTGTAGAAACCCTTCGGGTTTACCTTCACATTATCTGCCAAAGCAACCTCATGTCTTCTTTTTGCCTTCCTGATTTCCTTTTTTAGTATTTTCTTACATTTTCTATACTCTACAAGTACCTCATTTGCTTTTTGTTGCCTATACCTGCTATACACCTCTCTCTTCTTCTTAACTAGATCGCCAATATCCCTTGAAAACCAAGGTTCCCTATGCCTGTTAACTTTGCCTTTAATCCTGACAGGAACATGCAAACTCTGCACTCTTAAAAGTCCGCCTTTGAATGCCTTCCACTTACTGAACACATCCTTGCCAGAAAACAACTTATGCCAATCCACTCTTCCAAGATCCTTTCTCATTTCCACAAAATTGGCCTTTCTCCAATTTAGAATCTCAACTCTAGGACCAGACCTATCCTTATCCATAATTAGCTTAAAACTAATGACATTGTGGTCACTGGACCCAAAATGTTCGCCTACACATACTTCTGTCACCTGACCTGTCTGGTTCCCTAATAGGTGATCAAGTATTGCATCCTCTCTCGTTGGTACCTCTATATATTGATTTAGAAAACTTTCCTGAACACATTTGACAAACTCCAAGCCATCCAGCCCTTTTACAGTATGAGAGTCCCAGTCAATATGTGGAAAGTTAAAATCTCCTACAATCACAACTTTCTGTTTCTTACATCGGTCTGCTAACTCTCTACAGATTTGCTCCTCCAATTCTCTCTGACTATTGGGCGGTCTTTAATACAACCCTATTAGTGTGGTCACACCTTTCCCATTCCTCAGCTCCACCCATATGGCCTCTGTAGATGAGCCCTCCGGGCTGTCCTGCTTACGCACAGCTGTGATATTTTCATGTCGTGTACATATTGTAGGAACTCCGTTCCCTTATCCCCTTTGCCTACCCTTTCCGTTCAATTAATATCAGGGTAGTTGAAATCTCCCCTGATCTTTATTCCAATGTTTTTTGCTCAATTCCCTAATCTATCTGCATATTTCTTCCCCCACCTCCTTTCCATGTTAGGTGGTCTGTAGATGACGTCTATCAGTGTGTTGAATCCTTTATTAACTTTTATCTCTATCTTTATGGATTCTATTTTTGTCTTGCTGATAGCTGCATCCCTTTTCTCTACTGCTATTAAGTTATGTCAAGTACAGCTACTATATGTCCGCTTTTCCTTCTCTATCTTTTCTATGTGATACCCTGCAATGCCTCCTTCCACAATTTTTAAAGTCTCTACAGTGCATGCCATTAGGTCCTGGGGACTTGTCAGCTTTTAGTATTAATGGTTTCCCATCATCTTTTCTCTAGTGATGATGATCACTTTATGTTCCTCCCTCCCTTTCACTTATTGATTTTCAAGTATCTTTAGGAAGTTTTCAGAATCTTCTACAGTGAACTTCCTTGTTTCCCACTAATAATTCCCAGACTCTCTAAAGGACCAACACTCACTTTCGTTATGTTTTTCCTATTTGAATACTGGTAGAAACTCTTACTAATGTTTTTTATATTTCTAGCTAGCTTTCTCACGTACACTAATTTCTCCTTCTTTATTATTGATTAGTCGTTCTTTGCTGGTTCTTAAAATCTGTCCAATCTCTGACCTTCGCAGATCTATCTGTACAGTGCTTCTTTCAATTTAATACTATCATCAACTTCCTTTTTTAGCCACAGATGATGCATCCTTCTCCTAAAGCCTTTCTCACTGTGATAAATCTTTGCTGAGGGTTATCTCCTTAAAAGTCCAACACTGCGTCTTACCTTTTAACATAGTTTCCCAGTTCAATTTAGCCAACTCTGCCTTCATACCCCTATAATTACCTTTATTTAGGCTTAAATCACTAGCCTTGTTCCCACACTTCACACCTTCAAACTGAACATGAAATCCTATCATGTTATGATCGCTGTCATCTAGAAGTTTCTTTATTATGATGTTATTGATTAATCCTGCTTCATTGCATATTACCAGGTCTAGAATAGCCTGCTGTCTGGTTGCACTAGAATGTATTGATCTAAAAATATTGTCCAGAATATACTCTACGATCTAATTTTTCAGACTACCTTTGCAGACCTGATACATCCAATCTACATAGAGATTAAAGTCACACATGATTATTGTGGTACATTTCTACATTTGTTACATGTCCCATTTAATTCTTTTTGTATATTCTGTCCTACATTGTAATACTGTTAGGAGGTCTATAGACTATTTATTCTACATCTTTCGAGCTTAGGTCATCTCACACAACTGTACTAATGACATCCTTAATTAACAGAGCTACCCCACCACCTTTCCCTGGCTTCCTGTCTTTTCAAAATGTCAAATACCCTTCAATATTCAGGCCTCAGCCTTGGTCGCCTTACAACCACATCTCTGTAATAGCTAACAGGTCATAGGTATTTATTTCTATCTGTGCTAGCAATTCATCTATTTTGTTGTGAATGCTGCATGCATTCATGCATTCAGACACAAAGCTTTTAACTCTTTTACCATTTTTGCAATTTCAGGCCTTATCTGCTGGTGCACTTTCTTTTTTTATTATCACTTATTCTTTCATGGGATGTGGGCACCGTTGACAAGGCCAGTCATTTTTGCCCATCCCTAATTGCCCTTGAACTGATTAGCTTGCTAGGTCATTTCAAAGGGCAGTTAAGAGACAACCACATCACTGTAGATCTGGAGTCACATTTAGGCCAGACTAGGTCAGGATGGAAGATATACTTCCCTAAAGGACATTAGTGAACCAGATGGGTTTTTACAACAATCAATGATAGTCCCATGGTCACCATTACTGAGACT
Source organism: Cetorhinus maximus (assembly GCF_964194155.1). Taxonomy (NCBI): domain Eukaryota; kingdom Metazoa; phylum Chordata; class Chondrichthyes; order Lamniformes; family Cetorhinidae; genus Cetorhinus; species Cetorhinus maximus. The sequence goes on along the minus strand of NC_135903.1, from coordinate 45,543,160 downwards.
AACTTTATATTCCAGGTTTACTAACTGAAGTTAAATTCCACCAGCTGCTGTGATGACATTTGAACCCAAGTTCCCAGAGCACTAGCCTGGGCCTCCGAATTACTAACATAAACACAAAAAATGCTGGAAAATCTCAGCAGGTCTGACAGCATCTGTGGAGAGAAAGACAGAGTTAACGTTTCAAGTCCACGTGACTGGAAAGGTCAGAAGTGGGGATGTTCACTGATGCACAATGTTCAGCATCATTTCCGACTCCTTAGATACTGAAGCGGTCCATGCCCAAATGCAGAAAGCCCAGGGCAATAGTCAGGCTTAGGCAAGTGGCAAATAGAATTCATGCCACACCAAGTGCCAGGTAATGGCCATCTCCAGCAAGAGAGGAACTAACCATCACCTCTTGACATTCAATGAAGAGTGCAGGAGGGCATGCCAGGAGCAGCACCAGTCATACCTAAAAATGAGGTGTCAACCTGGTGAAGCTATAACACACGACTACTTGCGTGCCAAACAGCATAAACAACAAGCGATAGACAGAGCTAAGCGATTCCACAACCAACGGATCAGATCTAAGCTCTGCAGTCCTGCCACATCCAGTCGTGAATAGTGGTGGGCAATTAAACTACTCACTGGAGAAGGAGGCTCCACAAATATCCCCATCCTCAATGATGGAGGAGCCTAGGAGCCTCAGTGCAAAAGATAAGGCTGAAGCATTTGCAACAATCTTCAGCGAGAAGCGCCAAGTGGAGGATCCATCTTGGCCTCCTCCAGAGGTCCTCAGCATCACAGATGCCAGTCTTCAGCCAATTCGCTTCACTCCAAGTGATCTCAATAAATAGCTGATGGCATTGGATACTGCAAAGGAGATGGGCCCAAACAATCTTCCAGCAATAGTACTGAAGACTTGTGCTCCAAAACTTGCTGTGCCCCTAGCCAAGCTGTTCCAGTATCACTACAACACTGGCATCTACCCAGCAATGTGGAAAATTGCCCAGGTATGTCCTGTACACAAAAAGCAGGACAAATTGAACCCTGCCAATTATCACCGCATCAGTCTACTCTCGATCATCAGTTAAGTAATGGAAGGGGTCAAGAGTGCTATCAATCTGCTCACTGATGCTCAGTTTGGATTCTGCCAGCGTCACTCAACCTCTGATCTCATTACAGCCTTGGTTCAAACATGGACAAAAGAGCTGAACTCCCGAGGTGAGGTGAGAGTGACTGTTCTTGACATCAAGGCCCCATTTAACCGAGTGTGGCATCAAGGAGTCCTAGCAAAACTGGAGTCAATGGGAATCAGGGGGAAAACTCTGCTGGTTGGAGTCATACCTAGCACAAAGGAAGATGGTTGTGGTTGTTGGAGGTCAATCATCTCAGTTCCAGGACATCACTGCAGGAGTTCCTCAGAGTAATGTCTTCGGCCCAACCATCTTCAGCTGCTTCATCAACGATTCCTTCCATCATAAGGTCAGAAGTGGGGATGTTCGCTGATGATTGCACAATGTTCAGCACCATTCGTGACTCCTCAGATACTGTAGCAGTCCATGTCCAAATGCAGCAAGACCCGGACAATATTCAGGCTTGGACTGACAAGTAGAAAGTAATATTTGCACCACACAAGTGCTAGGCAAGGGCCATCTCCAACAAGAGAGAATCTGACCATCTCCCCTTGACAGTCAATGGCATAACCATCTCTGAACCCCCTACTATCAACATCGTGGGAGTTATTATTGACCAGAATCTGAACTGGACTAGCCATATAAATTATTTGGCTACAAGAGCAGGTCATAGACTAGGGATCCTGTGGTGGGTAACTCACCTCCTGACTCTCCACCATCTACAAGGCACAAGTCAGGAGTGTGATGGAGTACTCCCCACTTGCCTGGATGAGTGTAGCTCCAACAACACTCAAGAAACCTGACACCATCCAGGACAATCAGCCCTCTTGACTGGCACCACTTCCACCACCTTCAACATTCACTCCTTCCACCACTGATGCACAGTGGCAGCAGAGTGTACCATCTACAACAGGGGTAAGAAACCCCAGCCTCGGGGCCAGATCCGGCCGATTGCACTTTTTCATCAGGCCCATGGTGAAATTTGGCCCTACTCCCCCTGCATGCTGCACTCTGGGCCAGCCGCCACCATGTTCTGATGCTGAGCCTCAGCCACAGTCACCAGAGACCCAGGCTGTGGGGAGAGTGCAAGGCCTGAGACCTGGGATCAGAGTGCAGGGCAGGGATGGGGAGCTGCCAGCTGCTGATTGGGTGGTGAAGTGTGAGTAACCCAGGGCGGGGGAGAAAGGGAGCAGGACACCCAGCTCCATTGGCAGATCACCACTCCCTCCCCTTCCCAGCTCCATTGGTGTCCCAGGACAGGGGATCAGCCCCTGCAGATTGAGGCCCAGGTGCAACCTCAGACTGGGAGTTGGCCAGAGCATTGGGTTGTTGAGTCACTGCCCTGGGCTGGTTTGGGGGTGAGACAGAGTGGGAAAGGAGAGAGAGAGAGAGACAGAGAGAGAGAATGGGAAAAGAAGGCAAGCAAAAAGTTGAGCTGAATTTCAAGAGTGGTGTGATTGAGACACAGAACCTGTGCTACTCTGGGCTTTTTTGGGTGTTATCTAGTTTGAATTCATGAAGGAACTGGAATTAAACATTTTTGCTGCACTGCTCAATATTGAAGGAGACAATGTACCTGAAGACCTTCAACATGACATCATGGAACTGCAAAGCAACATTGAGCTTAAGGCCAAATACAATAACCTGCTTCTGCTGGAATTCTACAGACTCTGTGTGGGCACCGTTGAATTTCCAAACTTGAGGAGACACATGCTGAAAATTGTATCGCTGTCTGGAACTACACACTGCTGGGAGCAGACTTCTCAAAATTTTTTCTTGCAAAGAATTGTCTGAGGGCCAGAGTAACAGGCGTGAATTTGGAAAGCCAGTTGCGAGTAGCAGCATCATCAGTGCCAGGAGAGATAACAAGATTCATTAAGGAAAAGCAAACTCAGACATCCCATCAAAGCAGTGGGTGAATTGAATGTTTCTATATTGTCTCTCAGAAAGTAAATTAAGTTGGTTTTTATGTGTCTGTGGCCCATGACTGATTTTACCTATGCGTGAGTGGCCCTTGAAAGGAAAAAGGTTTCTTACCCCGGGGCAGGATTTTGAGGTCTATGGGTGGGTACGGTGGGCGGGCCCGGGAGCAGCCGGGAAAGAAGCCACCCCCTGTGTTCGGCCTCCAACCGCGATTTCACGCTGGGTCCAATTAATGCCCGTCCAGCATGAAACGTGGCTCTGCACTGGTTGGGAAGGGCCGTGTGGGGGTCTGTTGGTCACTGGGTCCAATGGTGACCCCGGCAGCTGGTTTAAAAAGGGACCAGGCAGCCCCTGGAAGGCTGTCGGGAAAGGACGTCTCCTCTGCGTTCCCAAACCCAAGATACGGAGTCGAGTGCAGCTGGACACGGCAGGCGAGAGGGCAGGACCGGTGGGCACTCAGCCCCCGCTTTTCAGGCAAGTGCCTCACCATTCTACTGGAGGAGGTGGCTGCCAGGAGGGTCACCCTCGTCCCCAGGGATGGGAGGAGGAGGCCACTACACCCAATAACAAGGGCTTGGGAGGAGGTGGCAGCCTGGGTGAGTAACCATGATGTGGTGCGATGCACATGGGTTCAGTGCCAGAAGCATTTCAATGACCTGCTTCACTCAGGCAGGGTGAATACCGTGTTGGCGTGGGTCAGTGTGGTGAAGTGTTAAGGTGTGGCCATCCCCCCTGGATCTCAGGGGTGTTAGAGTCTGAGCGCTAGCTGTCAAATGGGGCTGGCCAAGGGGTGAGCCCAGGCTGCTTGGACTGAGGGCCTTGCGGCTTGAGGGCCACAACTCGAATGTGCCCTGCGGGGTGTTCCTCAGCTGGGGTTGGCCAGGCTGCAATGGCGCTGCAGATAGAGAGGGGACTAATCAATGCTCCCCTGTCCTTTCAGGAGGAGACAAGCCATAACCAAGCAGAGAGGGTACATACAGGCCGAGGCCCGGCCACCCTGCTGCTGTTCAGCAGGTTCCAGCAGGACACCCTGGAGCTGGAGAGCTGGCACACTCCCCGTGCAACCGGGCGTGGAGAGGCGGGGGTGCCACATGAAGGTAAGAGCGCAGGGCACAGAGGTGAGAGTTTCAGATTGTGTAACCATTCTAGTGCAGTCTCTTCATTGATGGGAGCCTCGAACCTGGAGTCTCCATTGATCATTGAAAGACGATGGCACCATGATGCAGATCTCCATTGTCTCACCAGGGTGCCTGACATGCACAGCGACAGTTTCAGTTAAAACATTAGTTTAACTAATGACATGTCCTTGTTCTCCCTTTTATGTTCACCAGCAGGCGTTCGCTCTCTGGACCCCGAAGGGCCACCCCTGACACCAAAGGACCACTGTCACACCCACGCTCTGCAGCAGGCATCAGTGCAGATACAAGCACCTCGGTGGGCATTAGATCAGTGGCTAGTATCTTGGTGCACATTGGTGAGGGCACTTCACACTTGCTTGAGGTGCAGGCGGAGGCAGAGAGTGCCCAGGGCGCCAGCTGTCGGAGGATGTTGGGGACCAGGATGATGCTGAGTCAAGGGCAAATGATGAGCCTCTGGAGTCATCCATTCGGCAGCAGATGCTGGATGTCCAGTGAGATAAGCGTAAGGATCTGACGGAGACCCATGAGGGTGTGTGTGCCATGGTCTCCATGATGGAGGAGTCCATGCAGAGCATGAGCACTGTGTTGACCCTCATGGCGGAGTGTACTGCCTCCTCCATTGAGAGAATGGCAATTCTCATGGAGAGGCAGCTCCAGGGACAGAATCAGGGGTCCCTGGGGTTGCGCTCAGACCTGCAGCCCTCACACAGGCACTGAGCTCAGCTGGTCAGTGTCCATGTGTGAGATGGATGGATCCCAGCTAGGTGCCCGTCCATCAATGGTGAGCAGGGAGGTCCAGAGCGACCTCAGGTTGGTGCACGAGCTGCCTGTTGTCTCTGTGGGCTCCTCTCAGGGCGCTCTGGATGAGGGCAGCAGCTCCTCCACCCCTCTGCCAGTAACTGTGGCATCTGATGAGGCTGTGATGACTGGGGAGATGCCAGCCGTGGCACTGGCCACTTCCTCCCAGGCGGGGCCAGCACAGGTTCCACTGGCCAGAGGACAAACATCTGAATTTGTCATTACCCGGAAAGCCCATCAGAAGATCAGTCCCCTTGCAGTCATTCATGACGCTGCAATTCGGGTGTGTCGATCCATTCGACTCCATTTAAGGTGACTGGTCTCAGTATGTCGAATACCTAGCGTTCTTTTTTACCGCTAACGACATCACGGGGGAGGAGAAGAAGAGGGTGATTCTTTTGTCCTCATGCAGGAGAAAACATATGGGCTGATCCGCAGCCTCACGTCACCTAACACCCCCGACTCGAAGACTTTCGACGAGTTACTAAAAATTGTGCAAAACCACCTGAGATCAAAGCCCTCAGTTACCAAGCAGCGCCTCAAGTTCAATTCAAGGAACAGGCTTCCAGAGGAGACAATAGCTGACAATGTGGCCGGTTTAAAGGCACAAACTGAGCATTGCGAATTTGGAACGTCCATTAGTGATGTGTTGAGAGACCAACTGATGTGCAGGATTGGAGATGGTACTATTCAAAGGCGTTTGCTAGCTGAAGCTAATCTAGACTTCACAGCCATGCAGAGTGCTGTTAGAAACTCAGAAGCTATAAGAGATGCACAAAATGGTGCCGTCCATCTGGTAGGGCAGGACAGACCAGCAACAAAAGGCGCGAAACATCGGACTCCACGGAAAGCCGGGAAACGCCCCGATGTACAGATCAGTAAAAAACAGCTTTTCCACAGTGAAAACCCACAAAATGAATGAGAGAAATGCATCCAGTGGGCAAACGACAATTCAAACAAGGCAAATGCTTTTTCTGCCACTGCTATGGTCAAAAGGCGGCGCTGCAGAGAAAGGCTGAGGCAGCATTTTAAAAACAAAGGGAGAAATTGTGACATGTGCCTCATGGAAGAACCAGAAGAAATAGAATCAGACATCCATTCATTATATACCCTGAAAGTGGGTAGAACTGAGCCAATCCAAGTAGTCATTATAGTTAATGGACAACCTGGTAAGATAGAAGTTGATACTGGAGCATCGATGTCTGTCATTGGAGAACATACACTCAGATACTTGAATCAAGGAATCCATCCTTTAAGATTGGAAGTTTCAGACACTAAACTGAGAACATACACAGGTGAAGAAATGAGACTGAAAGGGTTATGTCAAGTCTCAGTGACATATGGAGATCGATCTGAAAGGCTGCCCTTGTTAGTGGTAGCTGGAGGGGGCCCCAGCTTAATAGGCTGCAAATGGCTCGAAAATTGAAATGGGCGGAAATTTTTCAAATTACAACGGAAGACTTACAGGAAGTGATGCTTCCATTTTCATCGATGAGTTAGGGAGGATTCAAGGGCTACAGGCCAGAATCCATGTAGACCCAAACACAACTCCCAGATTTATAAGAGCCAGACCAGTCCCTTATGCTCTATGGGACAAGTTTAAATTGAACTGGACAGACTGGAAAACTTGGGCATCCTACAACCAGTGCAATTTTCTGAGTGGGAAATTCTGCACTGAAGCTGGACCAAAGTGTGCGTTTAGGCGGTGACTAACTGTCAATAAGGTAGCCGAACTTGATAGGTATCTGACACCCAAGATTGAAGTATTCGAAGTTGGCAGGGGGTATCACATATTCAAAATTAGACATGAGCCATGCCTACCAGCAGGTAGAGTTGGAAAAGAACAAACAAAGAAAAGTACAGCACAGGAACAGGCCCTTCGGCCCTCCAAGCCTGCGCCGATCATATTGCCCATCAGACTAAAACATTTTGCACTTCCGGGGTCCGTATCCCTCTATTCCCATCCTATTCATGTATTTGTCAAGCTGCCTCTTAAACACCACTATCGTACCTGCTTCCACCACCTCCTCTGGCAGCGAATTCCAGACACTCACTACCCTCTGCGTAAAAAACTTGCCCCGCACATCTCCTCTATAGTTTTCTCCTCTCACATTAAATCTACGTCCCCTAGTACTTGACTCTTCCACCCTGGGAAAAAGCTTCTACTATCTACTCTGTCCATGCCACTCATAATTTTGTAAACTTCTATCAAGTCGCCCCTCAATCTCCGTCACTCTAGTGAGAACAATCCGAGTTTCTCCAACCTCTCCTCATAGCTAATAACCTCCAGACCAGGCAGCATCCTGGTAAACCTCCTCTGCACCCTCTCCAACGCCTCCATATCCTTCTGGTAATGTGGCGACCAGAATTGCATGCAATATTCCAAGTGTGGCCTAACCAAGGTTCTATACAGCTGCAGCATGACTTCCCAGCTTTTATACTCAATACCCCTGCTGATGAAGGCAAGCATGCCATATGCCTTCCTGACTACCTTATCCACCTGCGTTGCCACTTTCAGTGACCTGTGGACCTGTACACCCAGATCCCTCTGCCCGTCAATGCACTTAAGGGTTCTACCATTTACTGTATAATTCCAGCCTGTATTAGACCTTCCAAAATGCATTACCTCGCATTTGTCCGGATTAAACTCCATCTGCCATTTCTCCGCCCAAGTCTCCAACCGATCTATATCCCGTTGTATCCTTTAACAATCCTCTTCACTATCTGCAACTCGTCCAACCTTAGTGTCGTCTGCAAACTTACTAATTAGCCCAGTTACATTTTCCTCCAAATCATTTACTTATACTACAAACAGCAAAGGTCCCAGCACTGATCCCTGCAGAACTCCACTAGTCACAGCTCTCCATTCAGAAAAGCACCCTTCCACTGCTACCCTCTGTCTTCTATGACCAAGCCAATTCAAAAGGGCACTAGGGAATTCATCACCATTAATACACACCGAGGATTGTATCAATATACACGTCTACCCTTTGGGGTCTCCTCAGCATGTGCTATTTTCCAAAGAACGATGGAAAATCTGCTCCAAGGATTGCCCCATGTTATCGTTTACTTAGATGACGTATTGTTCACGGGACTGACTGACGATGAACACTTAACAAATCTACAAGAGGTGCTCAAACGCTTCGCACAAGCTGCGGTACATTTAAAATGAGAGAAGTGTCTGTTCCAAGCTAAGGAGGTAGTTTACTTGGGCCACAAGGTTGATGTGCAGGGCCTGCATCCTGTGGAAGAAAAAATCCAGGCCATTCGCGAGGCACCTGCCCTGAGAAACACCACAGAGCTTAAGGCCTTCTTGGACATGGTAAACCACCATAGCCGATTCCTGTCACATCTCGCGACTGTGCTGGCCCCATTGTACGGCCAGCTTAAGAAGAACCAGAAATGGAGTTGGCAAGTCCTGCACCAGGATGCCCTCCTGAAAGTGAAGTGATTGTTAAGGTCGTCGGCCTTGTTGGTCCACTTTGACCCCAAGAAGGAATTAATTTTAACATGTGATGCGACCTCTTATGCAATAGAGGCTTGCCTTTCACATCGGAAGGTGGATGGCTCTGAATGACCCATTGGTTATTCATCTCGCATACTCAAGTGTCGCAGAGTGACAATATTCCCAGAATGAAAAGCAGGGCTTAACTATTGTGTTCGGCGTCCGGAAGTTTCATCAATCTCTCCAAGGTCGCCATTTCCATATTATATCCGACCACAAGCCCCTACTGGGATTATTTGGAGAAGATAAAGCGATACCACCTATCGCATCGGCTGGCATCCAGAAATGGGCACTAATATTAGCCGCCTACAAATGCACTTTTGTTCACCGATCGGGAACTCCAATCTCACTTGCCGACGCACTGAGCTGCCTTCTCCTGTCAGCTAATAACAGGGAGGCTCTGATTCCCCAGGAACTGGTCTTAGTGCTACATTTTCTGGATTCCTCCCTTGTTCAGGCCAGACAAATCCAGGAGTGGACAAGCCAGGACCTACAGTTGTCTAACATCCGGGAGCAGGTCTTGGATGGTTGGTCAGGTGGATCTAAATCCGAGGAGATGAAGCCCTATTCTGATCGCAAATATGAACTCTCCTGCCAGGACGGCATGTTACTCTGGGGAGCCAGGGTTATCATGCCCAAGGGGGCGAAGGCCGCTATTAGCCGAGCTACATAGCGCTCACCCGGGCACTAGCAGAATGAAGATGCTCGCACACAGATATTTCTGGTGGCCAGGCATGGACTTGGATACAGAAACTTTGGTCAAAAAAACAAAGAACAAAGAAAAGTACAGCACAGGAACAGGCCCTTCGGCCCTCCAAGCCTGCGCCGATCATATTGCCCATCAACTAAAACATTTTGCACTTCCGGGGTCCATATCCCTCTATTCCCATCCTATTCATGTATTTGTCAAGCTGCCTCTTAAACACCACTATGGTACCTGCTTCCACCACCTCCTCTGGCAGCGAATTCCAGACACTCACTACCCCCTGCGTAAAAAACTTGCCCCGCACATCTCCTCTATAGTTTTCTCCTCTCACCTTAAATCTATGTCTCCTAGTAATTGACTCTTCCACCCTGGGAAAAAGCTTCTGACTATCTACTCTGTCCATGCCACTCATAATTTTGTAAACATCTATCAAGTCGCCCCTCAATCTCCGTCGCTCTAGTGAGAACAATCCGAGTTTCTCCAACCTCTCCTCATAGCTAATAACCTCCAGACTAGGCAGCATCCTGGTAAACCTCCTCTGCACCCTCTCCAACACCTCCATATCCTTCTGGTAATGTGGCGACCAGAATTGCACGCAATATTCCAAGTGTGGCCTAACCAAGGTTCTATACAGCTGCAGCATGACTTCCCTTAAAAGTTCCCTCCCTTAGCTCCATTGTGCCCATGGGAATGGCCAGGGCGGCCATGGCTGCGCCTCCACCTCGATAACGTGGGACCCTTCTTGGGCACAATGTTCCTTTTACTGATTGACTCCACTCCAAATGAAGTCCCATGTCGGCTGCTACCATAGACTGCGGCAGAGTTTTGCAGTACATGGGTTGCCGAAGGTTCTCATGTCCAACAACAGGACCGTTTTTACCAGCAGGGAGTTCCACAGGTTCACGACCCTTAACGGCGTTACCCATATCAAAGCCTCACCCTACCATCCAGCATTGAATGGCATGGCTGAGCGGGCAGTCCAAACCTTTAAACCGGGGTGAAAAAGATGGAAGGAGATTCCATCGGCATGAGATTGTCCCGGTTCTTGTTTGCATACCGAGCCACGCCACACACAACCACCGGCATTACCCCTACAGAACTATTAATGAAGAGACATCTCTGCCCTCTCCTGACCCTTATCCAGCCGAATGTAAAGGGGAGGGTGGAGAAAAGCCAAGAGGTACAGAAGACCAGGCACGATGGTCATGGTCAGGAAAGAACTTTCACGGTGGGAGACGTGGTCCTCGCGAAGAGCATTGGAGATGGGTCCAATCGGCTGTTAGGCGATGTAAGTGCAGTGACTGGAGCCCTCTCCTATAATGTATTGGTGAATGGCTGAATAATTAGATGACACATGGATCATCTCCGCAAAGGAACGCCAGTCCCACGAGAAGAAATTCAGTCTTCATCTACGCTTGAGTCTGTGCTGCATGTAGAGGGCAGGTCACAGAATCACAGAATCACACGGTGCAGAAGAGGCCTTTCAGCCCATCGAGTCTGCACCGACACATGAGAAACACCTGACCTACCTACCTAATCCCATTTACCAGCACTTGGCCCATAGCCTTGAATGTTATGACGTGCCAAGTGCTCATCCAGGTACTTTTTAAAGGATGTGAGGCCTCCACCGCCCTCCCAGGCAGCGCATTCCAGACCGTCACCACCCTCTGGGTAAAAAATTTTTTCCTCACATCCCCCCTAAACTTCCTGCCCCTCACCTTGAACTTATGTCCCCTTGTGACTGACCCTTCAACTAAGGGGAACAGCTGCTCCCTATCCACCCTGTCCGTGCCCCTCATAATCTTGTACACTCAATCAGGTCACCCCTCAGTCTTCTCTGCTCCAACAAAAACAACCCAAGTCTATCCAACCTCTCTCCTTAACTTAAATGTTTCATCCCAGGCAACATCCTGGTGAATCTCCTCTGCACCCCCTCCAGTGCAATCACATCCTTCCTATAATGTGGCGACCAGAACTACACATAGTACTCCAGCTGTGGCCTCACCAAGGTTCTATACAACTCCAACATGACCTCCCTACTTTTGTAATCGATGCCTTGATTGATAAAGGCAAGTGACCCATATGCCTTTTTCACCACCCCACTAACATGCCCCTTCTGCCTTCAGAGATCGATGGACACACACACACCAAGGTCCCTTTGTTCCTCAGAACTTCCTAGTGTCATGCCGTTCATTGAATACTTCTTTGTCAAATTACTCCTTCCAAAGTGTATCCACTCACACTTTTCAGGGTTAAATTCCATCTGCCACTTATCTGCCCATTTGACCATCCCATCTATATCTTCCTGTAGCCCAAGAGACTCAACCTCACTGTTGACCACCCGGCCAATCTTTGTGTCATCCGCAAACATACTAATCCTACCCCCCACATAGTCATCTTATGTTGTTTATATAAATGACAAATAATAGGGGACCCAGCACAGATCCCTGTGGTACGCCACTGGACACTGGCTTCCAGTCACTAAAGCATCCTTCTGTCATCACCCTATGTCTCCTACAACTAAGCCAATTTTGAATCCACCTCATCAAATTACCCTGTATCCCATGTGCATTTGCCTTCATTATAAGTTTCCCATGTGGGACCTTGTCAAAGGCTTTGCTGAAATCCATATAGACTACATCAACTACACTACCCTCATCTACACACCTGGTCACCTCCTCAAAAAATGTAATCAAATTAGTTAGGTATGACCTCCCTCTGACAAAGCCATGCTGACTATCCCTGATCAAACCTTGCCTCTCCAAGTGGAGATAGATTCTCTCCTTCAGAATTTTCTCCAATAGTTTCCCGACCGCTGACATGAGACTCACTGGCCTGTAGTTCCCTGGCTTCTCTATAACCCTTCTCAAATAGCAGAACCACATTAGCTGTTCTCCAGTCCTCTGGCATCTCCCCCATGGCCAGAGAGGAATTAAAAATTTGGGTCAGAGCCCCTGCGATCTCCTCCCTTGCCTCCCTCAGCAGCCTGGGAGACAAATCATCTGGACCTGGAGATTTGTCCACTTTTAAGCCTGCCAACACCTCCAATACCTTGTCGCTTCCTATATCAATGTCACATGATTTAGAAGTACTGGTGGGGCCTGTGGGACCCAAGGGGGTCGGGGACACAAACCTGACAATTTCCACTGAGGAACCTAGTGGACAACTGTCCCCTGAAAAAGAGGTCTCGGAAAAACCAGCCGAGGTTGTTGAACACTCAACACATCCGAGAAAGCCTCCAGAGAGACTTGATTTATAATAGTCACTAGTGTAAACAGTTCACCTGTTATTAAGTTTGTCAGCTGTATTTTTTAAGTAAAGAGAGAGGATGTGGTAAAGTGGAGTACTATGTACCTTTAAGAGAATGCAAGTGGACTAACCATATGACAGTACTGATCAATGATGGTACAGCGTGGGCTACTGATTAACTGTAGTCTGGAGCTGGAGGTGGTTTGGGAAGCACATAAGGATTTAATGCTCTGCCCTCTGTTCCAATAAGCAATCACAGTTTGTTCTTAGGTCGGTCTCTCTCTGTTACTGATAATAAGCATCAACTAACAAATGGGTATGAAGTTGTGCAATTCAAGTTTACTCAACTAGTGAACTCATAGACTCAAGACATATAAAGTACCCACATACTGCAGCCACAACACATCACCTGCCCTGCTGTCTTCATTATGTGTTAATTAATTTGTTTCCTAATTAATTAATAAATGCTATCACTAATAAGCTTTACTACTGCTAATAAACCTTACCAGTTTGCATTCCATGGAAGAAGAGGGGCAAGAGAAGCAATCTGCATTGTAAGATCAATGAGTGAACGCAGTTTAAAGTTTGGACAGGAATTATATGTTTGCATTGTAGATTTTGAAAAAGCATTTGATCATGTTGTTTGGATTAAGCTCGTGACAGTTCTGAAAGGCGTAGACTGGAGAGGTAGACAACCCATAAGAAATCTGTACATAGGACAAACAGCGTCAATGAGAGTAGCCAACGGGGAAGTTGAAACACGAGGGGTTTGACAAGGGTCTACTTTATCACCATTCATCATTCTTCAATGTCTATGCAGAAGCAATGATCAATGAAGTGTTTGAAGACACAGAATCAGGTTTTAAGGTTGGGGTGGTGAATGATAACATCAGTTAGATTTCACAAAGCAGTTGTATCAAGCACAGTAGAAGGATTAATAGATAGACCAGGCATGAACTTCGGAACAAAAGTGAACATCAGCAAAACCAAAATTATCAAAAATTATTCATACATTGATAAGAGGAAGAGAAATAGAAAAGGTTCAAGAATTCAAATGTTTAGGAAGCATCATATCTGCAGGTGGAAGATGCAACAAAGAAATAAGATCAAGGATAGCAATAAGAAAGGCCGTATTTGATAAGACAAGACAACCAGAAAGGTGAATAAACAACTCAAGAAGTAAGTTGTAAAGAGCTTGATTTAGAGTGTTGTCTTGTATGGATGTGAGGCAGAGACTTTACGGAAAGAGGAGACCAACTTGCAAAATAACTTTGAAATGTGGATATGAAGGAGAATGAAAAAGATAAGCTGGACAGAAAAAGTAACAAATGAAGTTCTGAGGAGAGAATGAACAAAGAAATTTGTTGGACGTAATTAGGAAAAGGCTGAAAAACTGGGCAGGACAAATCTCGAGAGGAAACAGATTTGTAAGCGATGTTATGGAGAAAAGATTTCAAGAAATAGAGGAAGGAAGAGAATATTAATGCTGGGCTGCTTGAAAATTGGAAAATGGAATGAATGGCAAAGGATAGAGAGATATGAAAAGACTACTATGGACCACGGAGCTGCCTTCAGGCAGAGCACGATGCTGATGAGGATGATGATGATACTTGCATCCATGGTTGTGGATGTTCCTTCATTGAATGTTTTTAAGGTTGCCATAGATTTTTGGTCTCTCAGGGAATCAAGAGACATGGGAAGTGGACAGGAAAGTGGAGTTGAAGTTGAAGATTTGCCATGGTCGTATTGAATGGTGGAGCAGGCTCAGTGGGCCGTATGGTCTACTCCTGCTCCTGTTGTTTATGTTCTTATTTTCTGATGTTTTTAAAACCAGAACCTGGCCAGGAAACCTGACTGGGATCAGAATTAAGACAATGAACTGACCATAGAATTATAGAATGGTTACAGCACAGAAGGAGGCCATTCGGCCTGCCTGTCCATGCCAACTCTTCACAAGACCAATCTAGTTGGTCCCATTCCCCTGCCCTTTCCCTGTAACCCTGCAAATTCTTTCCCTTGAGATAATTACCCAACTCCCTTTTGAAACCCTTGATTGAACCTGTCTCCAACACATTCTCAGGCAACGTATCCCAGATCCTAACCACTCGATTTGTGAAAAGATTGTCCCCTTGTCACCATTGGTTCTTTTGTCATTCACCTTAAATTGGCATCCTCTGGTTCTCAACCCTTATACCAATTGGAATCATTTATTTCCATTGTCTCTGTCCAGACCCCTCATGATTGTGAATACTGCTATCAAATCTCCTCTCACCCTTTTCTTTAGGGAGAACAATCAGATTGTCCAATCTATCCACATAACTGAAGTCTCTTATCCTTGAAATCATTCACACAAATACTTTCTGCACCCTCTCCAATGCCTTCACATTCTTCCTAAAGTGTGCCTAGAATTGGACACAATACTACAGTTGAGGCTGAGCTAGAGTTTGATAAAGATTCCCATAATGTCCTTGCAATTGTAGTCTATGTCTTTATGCATAAGGCTCAGGAACCCATATGCCACTTTCCCAACCTGTCCTGCCACCTTTAATAATCTGTGCTCAGATACCCCTGGGCTCTCTGCTCCTGCACCCCCTTTTAGAATTGTATTACCACATACCTCAGCTGATGAATCAGTGCTCTTCCATGTTGAACACTATGTGGGGATGCACCGAGGGTGGCAAGGGCGCAGAATGTACTCTGGGTGGGGGACTTCAATGTCCATCACTAGGGATGGCTCGGTAGCACCACTACTGACCGAGCCGGCCGAGACCTAAAGGACATAGCTGCTAGACTGGGTCAGCAGCAGGTGGTGAGGGAACCAACAAGAGAGTTAAAACATGCTTGATCTCATCGTCACCAACCTGCCTGCCGGACATGTTTCTGTCCATGACAGTATCAGTAGGAGTGACCACTGCACAGTCATTGTGGAAACAAAGCCTTGTCTTCACGTTGAGGATACTCTCCATTGTGTGTGTGTGGCACTACCACCGTGCTAACTGATTTCTAATAGATCTAGTAACTCAAGACGTGGCATCCATTAGACCAGGGACAGTCCTGGACAATGATCTGGCCATGGACAACCAGGGCAACGATCTTTTTAATTAATTCAGGGGATGTGGGCATCACCGGCTAGGCCAGCATTTATTACCCATCCCTAAATTGCCCTTGTTCACAGGGCATTTAAGAGTCAACCACATTGCTGTGGGTCTGGAGTCACATGTAGGCCAGACCAGGTAAGGACAACAGATTTCCTTCCCTAAAGGACATTAATGAACCAGATGGGTTTTTATGACAATCGGCAATGGCGTTGTGGTCATCATTAGACTCTTAATTCCAGATTTTTATTGAATTCAAGTTTCACCATCTGCTGTGGTGGGATTCAAACCCGGGTCCCCAGAGCATTACCCTGGGTCTCTGGAATACTAATCCAGTGACAATATCACTATGCCTCCACCTCCCCTGATCTAACCAGGGACAGAACCAGGACAATGATCTGACCAGGGCCAGACAGAAGTTGAACTTTCCCAGGAAATTCCCATGCTGTCCTTTCATGGGGACTACCGAGGGATTCCTGAGTGCATCTTCTCGGGTACCTCTGGGGTACAGCACTCCGGAAAACCTGGACCATTGTAATGATGCATTGGCCAACGCTCAAACAAACTGTCACTCCAACACCTCGAATCCCAGGTAAGCTGTGCACCCTAACCCACCCAGGAGGAGCTCAGTCACATGGTGCTGAGCCTGTACAGTTCAGACATGAACGCCAGGGGAATTTCAGAGCCCCTTACCATCATCTCCTGGGCAGAATTTGTCCCAAGGAGATGGTGGGAGGGGGGCGCAGAGGTAGAGGGAAGGAGATGATGTGGAGTTATCATAAAGTCAACAGGAGATAAAATGAGACCATTCATCCCATCAGGTCCATGCTGGCTCTCTCTAGAGCAATCCAATCATTCCCATTCTCCCCTTATGTCCCTTGAGCCCTGCAAGTTTATTTGCCTCAAGTATCCATCCAGGGCACTTGGAGGCAATGGAATAGTGATATTGTCACTGGTCTGGTAATCCAGAGACCCAGGGTAACACCCTGGGGTTCAAATCCTGCCACAGCAGATGGTAACATTTGAATCCAATCAAAATCTGGATTTAAAAGTCTGATGATGACAATCAAACCATTGTCATCATAACTTATCTAGTTCACTAATGTCCTTGAGGGGATGAAATCTGCCGTCCTTACCTGGACTGGCTTACATGTGACTCCAGGCCCCCAGCAATATGGTTGACTCTAAAATGGCCGAGCAAGTCACTCAGTTTTATCAAACCGCTAAAAGTCTAAAAGGAATGAATCCAAACAGACCTTTATTTTATTCATTTACGGGATGCGGGCATCGCTGACTAGGTCAGCATTCATTGCCCATCCCTAATTGCCCTTGAGAAGGTGGTGGTGAGCTGCCTTCTTGAACTGCTGCAGTCCATGTGGTGTAGGTACACCCACAGTGCTGTTAGGGAGGGAGTTCCAGGATTTTGACCCAGCAACAGTGAATGAACAGTGTTATATTTCCAAGTCAGGGTGGTGAATGGTTTGGCTGGGAACTTGCAGGTGGCGATGTTCCCATATGCCTGCTGCCCTTGTCCTTCTAGATGGTAGCAGTTGTGGGTTTAGAAGGTGCTGTCTAAGGAGCCTTGATGAGTTGCTGCAGCGCATCTTGTAGATGGCACTGCTGCTACTGTGCGTCAGTGGCGGAGGGAGTGAATGTTTGTTGATGGGGTGTCATTGAAGGAGGCTGTTTTGTCCTGGATGTGTCAAGCTTCTTGAATATCCAGGCAAGTGGAAAGTATTCTAGGAGACACCTGACTTATGCCTTGTAGATGGTGGACAGGTTTTGGGGAGTCAGGAGGTGAGTTACTCGCCATAGGATTCCCAGCCTCTGACTTGTTCTTGTAGCCACAGTATCCATATGGCTAGTCCAGTTCAGTTTCTGGTCAATGGTAACCCCCAGGATGTTGATGGTGGGGGATTTAGTGATGGTAATGCCATTGAATGTCAAGATTCTCTCTTGTTGGAGATGGTCATTGCCTGGCACTTGTGTGGCACAAATGTTACTTGACACTTGTCAGCCCAAGCCTGGATATTGTCCAGGTCTTGCTGTATTTGGACATGAACTTGTTCAGCATCTGAGGAGTCGCGAATGGTGCTGAACATTGTGCTGAACTGAGGTGATTGACCTCCAATAACCACAACCATCTTCCTTTGTGCTAGGTATGACTCTAACCAGCGGAGAGTTTTCCCCCGGATTCCTTTTGACTCCAGTTTTGTTATTGCTGGGCTTATCCTTACAACGTTTTTTGAACAAGGGCATAATATTTGCAATTCTCCACTCCTCTGGCACCTCCCCTGAGACTAGGGAAGGCTGAAAAATATTGCCAGTGCCCCTGCAATATCCTTGCATTCATCTCGTCTGGTCCCGGTGACTTGTCAACTTTCAGCACTGACAGTATATTCAACACTTCCTCCTTGTCAATTTTGAATCCTTCCAGTGACAGAGTTTCCTCGTCTGTCACCATGGCCTGGGTAGCATCTACCTCCTTGGTAAAGGAGGTTGCAAAGTATTCATTTAAGACCTCAGCCATGGCCCCTTTGTCCATGTGTAAATTCCCTTTTAGGTCCCTAATTGGCCCTACTCCTCCCTTTACCACCTTTTTACTATTTATGTGCCTATAGAAGACTTTGGGATTCCCCTTTATGTTGGCTGCCAGTCTTTTCTCATAATCCCTCTTCGCTTCTCTAATATGTTTTTTCACCTCCCCTCTGAACCTTCTGTATTCCTCTTGGTTCTCAATTTTATTTTCTACCTGACACGAGTTATAAGCACACTTTTTCTTTTTTATCTTAATTTCTATCTCCTTTCTCATCAAGGCTCTTTCGACAGCACCTTGCAAATCCACGACTGCTACCACCTAGAAGGACAAGGACAGCAGATGCTTGGGAACACGACCACCTGCAAGTTCCCCTCCAAGCCACTTGGAAATGTATCACCGTTCCTTCATTGTCACTGGGTCAAAATCCTGGAACTCCCTCCCTAACAGCACTGTGGGTGTACCTACACCATATGGACTGCAGTGGTTCAAGAAGACAGCTCATCACCACATTCTCAAGGGCTATTAGGTATGGGCAATAAATGCTGCCTAGCCAGTGATGCTCACATGCCCAGAGCGAATAAAATAACGCTCTGGGACAGTGAGTCAGACACTGTTCTTTCATACACTGGTACTGTGTGTTTGTCACTCTGGGACAAAGGTTCATACACTGTCCTTCAATCTCTGAAGCAGAATCACAGAATTGCAGAATTGTTACCATGCAGAAAGAGGCCATTTGACCCATCATGTCGACACTAGCTCTCCGAATGAGTGACTCACCTAGTGTCATTCCGCTGCCTTCTCCCCGTAACCCTGCACATTCTTCCTTTTCAGATAACAGTCTAATTCCCTCGTGAATGCTTTGATTGAACCTGCCTCCACCACACTCTCAGGCAGTGCATTGCAGATCCTAACCTTTCGCTGTGTGATAAAGTTTCTCCTCATGTCATCGTTGTTTCTTTTACCAATTACCTTAAATCTGTGCCCTCTTGTTCTTGATCCTTCCACCAATGGGAACAGTTTCTCTCCATCTACTCTATCCAGGCTGTTCATGATTTTGAAAGTCTCTATGAAATCTCCTCTCAACCCTCTCTTCTCCAAGGAAAACAGTCCCAACTTCTCCAACCTTTCTATGTAACTGAAGTTCCTGATCCCTGGAACCATTCTCGTGAATCTTTTCTGCATTCTCTCTAATGCCTTCACATCTTTCCCAAAGTGTGGCGTCTAGAACTGGATACAAAACTCCAGCTTGAAATTGTGAAATTGTGCCCTACACAACAAGGTCTAGGTCATTAATATATATCAGAAAAAACACTGACCCCAGGGGAGCTCCACTACATACCTTCCTCAAGTCTGAAAAACATCCATTAACCACTACTCTCTGTTTCCTGTCACTCAGCCAATTTTGTATCCATGTTGCTACTATCCCTTTTATTCCATGAGCTAAATTTGCTCACAAGCCTGTTGTGTGGCACTGTATCCAATGTCTTTCGTAAGTCCATGTAAACTAAATCAACAGCATTGCCCTCATAAAGCTTCTCTCTTACTTCTTCAAAAAATTCCAGCAAGTTAGTTTAACATGATTTAACAAATCAGTGTTGGCTTTCCTTAATTAACCCGCATTTGTTCAAGTGACTTAATTTTCTCCTGAATCATTGTTTTGAGATGCTTCCCACCACTGAGGTTAAACTGACTGGCCTGTAGTTGCTAGGCCTGACTTATACAATTCTCCAATCCTCTGGCACCACCCCTGAGTTTAAGGTTTTGGCCAGTGCCTCTGCAATTTCCACTCTCACTTCCCTCAGTATCCTTGGATGCATCACATCCAGTCCCGGTGCCTTATTAGCTTTAGTACAGGCAGCATATCCAATACCTCCACTTTTTCAATGTTAAACCCTTCAAGTGTCTCTTTAATTAATTAATTTAATTTCAATTACCTCCTCTTTCATCATGACCTGCACAGCATCTTGTCCCTTGGTAAAGACAGGTGCAAAGTATTCATATGTCAAAAAAAACTAATAAAACTCTAATAAATTTGTCAAACATGAAGTAATGTAGTGTACAGGATTGTTTTTTGGTCATTTATGTGTCATGAACTTTTGATTCTTTGGCTCATGAGAAACCGGGCCTGCAGGTTATCCAATAAGCACGCGTTTTTGAGGAGGGGGAAGGGGAATGGAGGAGGCAATCTATACTTGTCCTTTCTGGCTAGGCTGTTCCTGAAGAACTCAACTGAGTGTGATACTAGTAGGTGTAACCCCAATTCTCCATTCGCCAACAGTCCCACACCTTACCTTCCACCTGTTACTCATCATCACATTGTTCACTTTGCCACAATTCGGAAATAGAAGCCACCAAAAAACAAACATTTCAAACTAAATTTATAAATCAAACCATTCAGTATTGCATACAGACACCAACTAATTATCCTTGTGCATTTTGTGCTCTCCTCCAGTTAAGTTTTGCTGCCTCTGATTGGGTGCCACCCTGTCTTGCAAAAAGAAAAGTGTCAGCAAAAGTGTGTGTGAAAGTGATGTGCTGTCATAGTGGAATAGCTGACAGTGCGGGGAAGCTGTGAGATGTGGATATCTGACTTGGAGCACTACTAAATGTGCGGGGACGTAGTGAAGATATCAAAGTGAAGAATGAGCTCGAGTTGAGATTTTTGGTAAGCGAGTGGTGGAGCTTTGGTGAATTGAAGAATGTCTGAGGTTAGTGGTACAGTTGGTAGGATATGACATATGAAGATGCATTCACTGACCTTGATCATTCGTGTGAGGTCACTGAACTTTTTGTGCACAAACCCTCAGGGTTTGACTCCTGGCATTGACCTCCACGACTATCTGCTCCCACTACCTTCTGAATGCGTTTGGAGGACCTCCTGCAATATGGGCTGACACTCCTACTTTTCACCTCCTCTATCAAGGCCTCCAGTTTGAAAACCTTGGAGCCTGCTCATGCCTATGTTGTGCCATTTCTCTTTCTAGGTCATAGTCAGTTGTGTACCAGCTTCCATGCTTGCTCCAGTCACGATGCACTTCCCTTTGAAGAAGTGCAGGGTGATTTTGAGTAATACAGTCTGGCTTTAAGTGTTGCTAGGCTCTGACTATTTTGGGTCCTCTGCTGAGCCATGAGGACTCTCACTTAACAAGAAGATTAGAAATGCTTGCAACACTGCAACCCTGTTAATTAGTGGCCAGCATGAAGTTGGCATGCTGCCTGCATCACATTGAACACATTGTGATCCCCACGCCTGGTTTCAAGGTCCCTGCAGTGTTGCACATTGCTTTCCATCTGCCTCCCCCTCCTCTCTCCCCTCCAGACAATTGCTCCACAAGAAGTAAAGGTGAAGGGCTCTGAACCTCACCCTGTGTCTCGTGTCCAGACAGCACAGGTTCAGCAACATGCGAATGAGTGACTTCAGAGCGGAGGTGGTGAGCCGAGGTTCAGCTCGGGTGCAAGAAGTAAAGGTGTTGGAGTGACAGCTTCATATTTGCCTTCAAATCATTACAATGGCTAATATGGAGAAGGGAAGCCGGCTCATTAATCAGCTCTGAGAAACAGTTACCCTGGCAACTGCCTTGTTTATATTAATAATTAACAGCTGGTGTTGTTAATTAAAAAGAACTAATAAGTTCCCTCATCTTACTGGTTCAATATTAATAAACTGTAACTTCATCAAAACTTAATGCATCAAAAATTAAAATTCAGTTCCAGATATTGATAACTTCTTCAATACAATATAACATTGGAGCAAATCTTCCTGTCTCCAGATTCATCAGAGGCCAGGCATAAAGTAGCGTTGGGACCTGTGGAAGTCCTGCTGCACAGACCTACGTTAGAATTGCCTGGGAATTTAAATTTCCAACAGACAATTCCCCTGCTCCCCAGGACCCTCTGTGAATTTCTCTAACTCTGAGTTACAGTCAGAGACTTCAGACAGTTCCACAGTACTTACCTGGTGGTTACTCAGGAAATGGTAGACAGATTAAAACCTAGTCTAACACCTGGGTAACTACACAACTGACTCCCCAGTCACCTTCCCTGAACTCTGCAATTACCCTCTGACCACTCGACAAACCCTCCCCTTCCTGACCCAATCAGCACTGCCCCAACAACACCCCCAAACATCCGACTAATACTCAACACAACCGGCATCTGACTCAACAACAACCTCTGACCACTCAGCTAACTCCACACCCGATCCAACTACCCCCAACCACCCCCCATAAGCAACCCAAATAACCCCTGAGCTAACTACCCCACCCAACCACCCAACTACCCTCCCAACCAGACCTGGTTACCCCCTAAATGGACTATCCACTCACCCACCTACACACTTTCCCCTACCCACTACCCACCTACCTATTCATTCACTTACCCACCTCACCCATTCACTCACTAATATTCAAACTGGACACACCTTATCTTACGACAGCTAATGCCATTAAAAGGTGACATGTCCTGTCTTCCCTGGACTCTACTCCACTCTGATGGAGTTCCCCGAGGAACACTGTACTGAGAATTTCTGTGAAAGCCGGGATCAAAAAACCCGGAAGAGATGGGTAGCAGCATCGAATTGGGGAAATTTATGAATGCAGCAGCAATCCAATGATCATTGCCAATGCTCAGCAGATTTGGGCCTATATGTCCCTTATGACCTCCCCCCTGTCTCCCACCCTCATTTCCAACAAGTGTGAGGAGCTCTTGGAATTTTCTGTCACGCAGATCATGACCATCTGATCAGCTGCAGCTTCATTCCCTTTCAGTGGCCCAACGGACAAATTAACTCTAAAGATCCTCCCAGCCCTAGCCCAAACTCTTTCTTTGTCTATACTTTCCCTCCTATTTCCCCTCATGCCCTTTCCAAGCTCATCCTGATGAGACCCACATCCTGCTCCCTCCACCCAATTCCCACACTACTGACCTCCCTAATCTCTCTCGAACCTGCTCCCCTTGTTGGTCAATATCATAAATGGTCCTCTCTCTTCAGGTGTTGTCCCTCTCTCCTTTAAATCTGCCATCAGCGTCCCTCTCCTCAAAAACAAATCCTTGACCCACCCATCCTTGCAAACTACCATCCCATCTCCAACCTCCCTTTCATCTACAAAATCCTTAAACATGTTGTTGTCTCTCAAATCCATCCTCATCTTTCCCAGAACTCCATACTTGAATCCCTCCAATCTGGTTTCAGCCCCTGCTACACTACCAAAATGGCTTTTCTCACAGTCAGTAATGACGTCCTGAGTGACTGTGACCAAAGGTAAACTTTCCCTCCTCATCCTTCTTGACTTGTCTGCAGCTTTAACACAGTGACTATACCATCCTCCATCAACTCCCCTCCACTGTGCCCAGCTGGGTGGGATTGCTCTCATGTGGTTCTATTCTTATCTAACCATAGCCAGAGTGTCACTTCCAATGGCTTCTCTTAGGGAAGGTGTCAGAGGATTTAAGAACATGACACCCTTATTCAATAAAGGATGCAAGGACACTGCTAACAATAACAGACCAGTTAGTTTAACATCAGTGGTGGGTAAAGTTTTAGAATCCATATAAGGGAAAAAAAATCAAAAGGCACTTGGAGAGGTTTAAGTTAATTAAGGAGAGCCAGCACAGATTTGTAAAAGGCTTGCCTAATCAAATTGAATTTTTTGATGAAGTAACAGAGAAGGTTGATGAAGGGAATGCAGTGGATGTTGTCTAAATGGGTTTTAAGAAAGTGTTTGACAAAGTACCACAAAAAAGGCTGGTTAACCAAATTGGCGCTCATAGAACAGGAAGGTCAGTGTACAATTGGATAAAAAAATTGGCTTAAGGACAGAAAACAGTGAATCATGGTAAATGGTTGTTCTTCATACTGGACATACTGGACTACAGACAGTGATGTTCCCTAAGGGTCAGTGCTAGGGTCACTCAATAAATGACCTGGATACTGGAATACGAAGTCAAATTTCAAAATTTGCTGATGATACCAAACTTGGAGGAGTGAGAATAATACAAATCAACTGCAAAACATAACTGATGACATCAATGTGGAACCCACCAGAGAGGCATACGATAGATACAATCATTGCCAACTAACAACCAGGTAACCATTGAGCAGCTCATTGACTTGCTGAAAGTGTAATTCCAGTGTCTTGACCATTCTGGGGCCCCTTTGAATACAGTCCTTCAAAAGTGGTGTGCTGCACTCAGGGAAACTTGGTGCAATGGAGACAACGGGAGCTGGTGGCGGAGGATAGTGGAGACCACTCGGCATCCACAGAGGGGGAGGAGAAGGAAAATGTTGATCAACTGGCAAACCATGCCCTTCCAGATGTCCCACCAATATCTGTGCCCATTGACCTAGATGTCCATGAAGCTTTTGATGCCCTCATCCAGTCAAATCATACCTGAGTGCGGGGCTTCCTAGACTGTACTCTTGGCACTTGGGCTCCTGTGACATCACTTAGCCACAGTTACAAGTCCATTGTAACATACAGATCACCTTGTTTTAAAACAACTCAATCTTCTACCCCTTCCACTTTAAAACATGATATTCTTTGCTCTCACATCCAGGCCGCTCCCCAATGTCAATTTGCGATGGGGGCACTGGTGGATTCTCCCACCACTTCAACAGAGGAAAGTTCAGCAAGGACACCCCAGTTTTTTAATATCTAGGCCGGTGAGGTCTCATTCATGATGTTAAACCAAATCTTGATTTGCAAATCTGATTGCAAATATTGCACATGAAATCACTGTTGGAGAGGTGGGTGAAGGCACTGGCTTAGTGGCGTGCTCACTTGCCCTGTACAGACCTGACTCTGTTCTATTCAAATGTTGAGATTGATTGATGACAGAGACTACTCTATTTCGATCTGTGCAGGGTTATATTTCCCATGCCATAGGGTCCAGCTTATGGGTTCTGAGAATGGGTTTTGGAATATCTTTGCATCTGAGTTTTGGGCATCCTATGGTGTGGGTTTTCACACTCAGCTGGATGAAGAATACTGCTTTTGGGGTGTGGGAATCCTCCATGTGAACCACACGGCCAATCCAGTGAAGCTGAGTTCTGATGAGCAAGCTTTCGATACCAGATAAAAACTTCAATGTTAGGACTTTGTCCTGCTGCTTGCTGTTACAGATGGGTCTTAGACAGCAAAGGTGGAATGTATCTCACTTCTTTATGTGATGCCAGGAGGTTGTCCATGTTTCACACCCATTGGGAAGAGATGGCAGAAGAACTGCCTGGTTGTCTTTGGTCTTTGCTTTGAAACAAACTCCAAGCTCTCTCCAAAGCCTGTGGGTGAGTTTGTCTGCTGGCTTTTGCTAGGCAATAGTTTTTCAGACTTATTGGAAAGTTGAAGCATTTTGAAGCTGGAGAAAAGCTGTCAATAAGCAGTGGGATGTCCTCTGGAGCGTGTGCTGTCAGAACACAGTAGTCAGCAAAAAAGAGTTCATGTCGTATTGTGATCTTTGTGTGAGTCTTGAACCTTTACAGATTTATGAAGCTGCCATCAGTCCCGAGCTGAACGTATAGTCTGTTTCCAGATTCTCTTCCTTCTACATGTTGTTACCCCTGTGGTTGGAGCAGATGTATTGGCTGCCTGCTCATTTCTGTGCTACTGTGGCTATGATGCCCAAGATGAGAGTGTCAGTGAGGGCCTGCCACAGATTGGCTCATCTGCATCTGTGCAGTGGCAAGAGACAGTGTTTGTACCTTTCAGAGCAGCCGGGAAGACTGCAGGAGACTGGAGTTAGGAGGGGGCCCTTGAGGAGAACTCCCATTGCCATCAACCCTGCTTACCTTTAACCTTTCAAGATCCACATGCACATCCCTGCTAACCAATGGCAGGAGAGCAGCTCTCAGTGTTTCTGATCCATCACTGAATCAGTGTGGTTAATGTTGTTAAGAGGTGCTTCCACCACCTCTTCTGGCAGCGAATTCCAGACACTCACTACCCTCTACGTAAAAAACTTGCCCCGCACATCACCTTTATAGTTTTCTCCTCTCACCTTAAATCTATGACCCCTAGTAATTGACTCTTCCACCCTGGGAAAAAACTTCTGACTATCTACTCTTGTAAACTTCTATCAAGTCGCCCCTCAATCTCCGTCGCTCTAGTGAGAACAATCCGAGTTTCTCCAACCTCTCCTCATAGCTAATAACCTCCAGACCAGGCAGCATCCTGGTAAACCTCCTCTGCACCCTCTCCAACGCCTCCATATCCTTCTGGTAATGTGGCGACCAGAATTGCACGCAATATTCCAAGTGTGGCCTAACCAAGGTTCTATACAGCTGCAGCATGACTTCCCAGCTTTTGTACTCAATACCCCTGCCGATGAAGGCAAGCATTCCATATGCCTTCCTGACTACCTTACCCACCTGCATTGCCACTTTCAGTGACCTGTGGACCTGTACACCCAGATCCCTCTGCTCGTCGATGCACTTAAGGGTGCATACAGGTGGCCAATCTTTCAATGGAGGAGATCATGTTCTCAGACGCTTGAGATATCATGACACTCATGAGAAGGATGGACACCCTCCCTCACCTGCCCAAGCGTGTGCACTTCCTCAGAAAACTCTGACAAACAGACACACATCTTCCTAAGCTGCTGCACAAGCACCTGCTTCATAAATAACTCACCCCAGCCCCCACCCTGAGGGTCAGCATCTGTGTCCAGCTGAGTCTGGATAGAGCTGTCCTCAGTCCTCTGATGGGCACTGCCCACATCTGTCACTGCTTCATCACCTGCCCCTGCGAACTACCAAGTGCTCCTTACCTAGCGCCACCTGTTCTAGCCTTGGCTGAGGCCTTATTGAGGTGAGTGTTTCTGCGCTGGGGGAGGGTGCTCATGACTCATATGACAGTGCACTTCAGAGTGCAGCTCTTTCTCTGAGGTCTCATGTTGTGCCTCTGACATTGCACTTGTGGGAGGGAGAAGACCTCAGTTAGTGAAGCACCTGGGCACAATTGCTTTCACGCCCTCGCATGTTGCTGAACTTGAAAATTCACTCATGGATACAATTGTAAGACTGAAAACGCTGCTTAGATCCAGTTGAATCTTTACAGCATCATGCTTTCATACACTCCCTCTGCTCCCTCAATTCTTCAGTCCTGTTGTCATCCTGCCAATCTCCAGCGCCACCTCCTTCATTGGCATCAGTATTGGCAGTAAGGCCACTCCATTTGGGTTCAATATCTCTTGGGGAATTATGACCTCCCCTCCTGCAATGAGAAAAAGTGTTAGGAATATAAAGGGTTTGGTGTGTGAATCGTGATGCACAGTGACATTAGTTCAACTTCACTGTGGAATGGGGATTGCAAGGCCAACACTTTTTTAGTTACATCTGTGTATATGAAGGGTAGCAAAGAGACCCTAGGTGATATTATTCTGTGTTGCTGTAGACAGTGTTCCTTTCTGCTAAAGAGGTGAGAGCATCATAGCTGCAAGCTGATAATTGCTGGGCACTAACCTTGCCAGCACTCAGGAGGTCACTGAAGTGCTTGCTGCACTGTTTCCAGATCCTGCTGATGACACTGCGCCTGCTGACTTCCTCAGCTACCTCCTGCCGTGCCTGCTTGGCCTTGAAGGCTGGCATCCTCCTTCCTCCATGCCTCTGTACACTCACTCCCTGTACCATAACCTCCAGGGAGACATTAGTGAAGAAGAATGGAAGAAGAAACCCGACCCTGTCTGTTATCCATGCCCTGCACAGATCCCTGCTGAAAAACACCACCTCGGTTGTCTCAATGCAGCCACTGTGAAGGCTGCCTGATGCCCTTTAAATCTGGTGTCACACTCACTGGCCAAATTGGGAGGTAATGCAAAAGGTGGGCTGTTAACTGGCCACCTGCCAGTGGATTGCAAGTAGAAATCCAACGAATCGCACTGCAGGTTGCTGATGTGAAAAGGTTCCAACATCCAAAACTAGAGCAGTAAGATTCTACCCAAGGATTCAGGAGAATGATGGTTCAGGGGAGAGGAGGGGACTGGAGATCGGTGAGTCAGGGGAGAGTAGGGGACTGGATGTTGGTGAGTTAGGGGAGAGTAGGGGACTGGAGGTTGGTGAGGCAGGGGACAGTAGGGGACTGGAGATTGGTGAGTCAGAGGAGAGTAGGGGACTGGAGGCTGGTGACCCAGGGGAGAGTAGGACACTGGAGATTGGTGAGTCAGGGGAGAGTAGGGGACTGGAGATGGGTGAGTCAGGGGAGAGTAGGGGACTGGAGGTCGGTGGATCAGGGGAGAGTAGGGGACTGGAGATTGGTGAGTCAGGGGAGAGTAGGGTATTGGAGATTGGTGGGTCAGGGGAGAGTAGGGGACTGGAGGTTGGTGGGTAAGGGGAGAGCAGGGGACTGGAGATTGGTGAGTCAGGGGAGAGTAGGGTACTGGAGATTGGTGGATCAGGGGAGAGCAGGGGACTGGAGATTTGTGAGTCAGGGGAGAGTAGGGTACTGGAGATTGGTGGATCAGGGGAGAGTAGGGGACTGGAGATCGGTGAGTCAGGGGAGAGTAGGGGACTGGAGGTTGGATTGTCAGGGGAGAGTAGGGGACTGGAGGTTGTGAGTCAGGGGAGAGTAGGGGACTGGAGGTTGGTGACCGAGGGGAGAGTAGGGGACTGGAGATCGGTGAGTCAGGGGAGAGTAGGGAACTGGATGTTGCTGGCTCTGGGGAGAGTAGGGGACTGGACGTTGATGGGTCAGGGGAGAGTAGGGGACTGGATGTTGGTGAGTTAGGGGAGAGTAGGGGACTGGAGGTTGGTGAGGCAGGGGACAGTAGGGGACTGGAGATTGGTGAGTCAGAGGAGAGTAGGGGACTGGAGGCTGGTGACCCAGGGGAGAGTAGGACACTGGAGATTGGTGAGTCAGGGGAGAGTAGGGGACTGGAGATGGGTGAGTCAGGGGAGAGTAGGGGACTGGAGGTCGGTGGATCAGGGGAGAGTAGGGGACTGGAGATTGGTGAGTCAGGGGAGAGTAGGGTATTGGAGATTGGTGGGTCAGGGGAGAGTAGGGGACTGGAGGTTGGTGGGTAAGGGGAGAGCAGGGGACTGGAGATTGGTGAGTCAGGGGAGAGTAGGGTACTGGAGATTGGTGGATCAGGGGAGAGCAGGGGACTGGAGATTGGTGAGTCAGGGGAGAGTAGGGTACTGGAGATTGGTGGATCAGGGGAGAGTAGGGGACTGGAGATCGGTGAGTCAGGGGAGAGTAGGGGACTGGAGGTTGGATTGTCAGGGGAGAGTAGGGGACTGGAGGTTGTGAGTCAGGGGAGAGTAGGGGACTGGAGGTTGGTGACCGAGGGGAGAGTAGGGGACTGGAGATCGGTGAGTCAGGGGAGAGTAGGGAACTGGATGTTGCTGGCTCTGGGGAGAGTAGGGGACTGGACGTTGATGGGTCAGGGGAGAGTAGGGGACTGGAGATTGGTGAGTGAGGGGAGCGTAGGGGACTGGAGGTTGGTGGCTAAGGGGAGAGTAGGGGACTGGAGGTTGGTGAGTCAGGGGAGAGTAGGGGAGTGGAGGTTGGTGAGTCAGGGGAGAGTAGGGGACTGGAGAGTGGTGAGTCAGGGGAGAGGAGGGGATTGGAGATTGGTGGGTAAGGGGGGAGTAGGGGACTGGAGATCAGTGAGCCAGGGGAGAGTAGGGGACTGGAGGCTGGTGAGTCAGGGGAGAGTAGGGGACAGGAGGTTGGTGAGTCAGGGGAGAGTAGGGGACTGGAGGTTGGTGACCCAGGGGAGAGTAGGGGACTGGAGGTTGGTCGGTCAGGGGAGAGTAGGGGACTGGAGATGAGTGAGTAAGAGGAGAGTAGGGGACTGGAGGTTGGTGACCCAGGGGGGAGTAGGGGACTGGAGATCGGTGAGCCAGGGGAGAGTAGGGGATTGGAGGCTGGTGAGTCAGGGGAGAGTAGGGGACAGGAGGTTGGAGAGTCTGGGGAGAGTAGGGGACTGGAGGTTGGTGACACAGGGGTGAGTAGGGGACTGGAGATCGGTGAGTCAGGGGAGAGTAGGGGACTGGAGGTCGGTGAGTCAGGGTAGAGTAGGGGACTAGAGGTTGGTGACTCAGGGGAGAATAGAGGATTGGAGATTGGTGTGTCAGGGGAGAGTAGGGGACTGGAGGTTGGTGATCAAGGGGAGAGTAGGGGACTGGAGGTTGGTGGGTCAGGGGAGAGTAGGGGACTGGAGGTTGGTGGGTCAGGGGAGAGTAGGGGACTGGAGGTTGGTGACCAAGGGGAGAGTAGGGGACTGGAGTTCGGTGGGTCAGGGGAGAGTAGGGGACTGGAGGTCGGTGGGTCAGGGGAGAGTAGGGGACTGGAGATTGGTGAGTCAGGGCAGAGTAGGGGACTGGAGGTTGGTGAGTCAGGGGAGAGTAGGGGACTAGATGTTGGTGACCCAGAGGGGAGTAGGGGATTGGAGGTTGGTGAGTCAGGTGAGAGTAGGGGACTGGAAGTTGGTGGATCAGTGGAGGGTAGGGGATTGAAGATCGGTGAGTCAGGGGAGAGTAGGGGACTGGAGGATGGTGAGTCAGGGGAGAGTAGGGGGCTGGAGGTTGGTGGGTCAGGGGAGAATAGGGGACAGGAGGTTAGTGAGTCAGGGGAGATTAGGGGACTGTAGGTTGGTGAGTCAGGGGAGAGTAGGGGACTGGAGGTGGTGTCCCAGGGGATAGGGGACTGCAGATTGGTGAGTCAGGGCAGAGTAGGGGACTGGAGGTTGGTGAGTCAAGGGAGAGTAGGGGACTGGAGGTTGGTGATCAAGGGGAGAGTAGGGGACTGGAGGTTGGTGGGTCAGGGGAGAGTAGGGGACTGGAGGTCAGTGAGTCAGGGGAGAGAAGTGGATTGGAGGTTGATGAGTCAGGGGAGAGTAGGGAACTGGAGGTTGGTGAATCAGGGGAGAGAAGTGGACTGGAGGTTGGTGAGGCAGGGGAGAGTAGGGGACTGGAGGTGGGTGAGTCAGGGGCGAGTAGAGGACTGGAGATCAGTGAGTCAGGGGAGAGTATGCGACTGGAGGTTGGTGAGTCAGGGGAGAGTAGTGGACTGGAGGTTGGTGAGTCAGGGGAGAGTAGGGGACTGGAGATTGTAGTGTCAGGGGAGAGTAGGGGACTGGAGGTTGGTGGGTCAGGGTAGAGTAGGAGACTGGAGATTGGTGGGTAAGGGGAGAGTAGGGGACTGGAGATCGGTGAGTCAGGGCAGAGTAGGGGACTGGAGGTTGCTGAATCAGGGGAGAGTATGGGACTGGAGGTTGGTGAGTCAGGGGAGAGTAGGGGACTGGAGGTTGGTGGGTCAGGGGAGAGTAGAGGACTGGAGATTGGTGAGTCAGGGGAGAGTAGGGGACTGGAGGTTGCTAAGTCAGGGGAGATTAGGGGACTGGAGATTGGCGAGACAGGGGAGAGTAGTGGACTGGAGGTTCGTGAGTCGGGGAGAGTAGGGGATTGGAGGTTGGTGGGTCAGGGGAGAGTAGGGGACTGGAGGTTGGAGGGTCAGGGGAGAGAAGGGGACTGGAGTTTGGTGAGTCAGGATAGATTAGGGGACTGGACGTTGGTGGGTCTGGGGAGAGTTGGGGATTGGAGGTTGGTGAGTCAGGGGTGAGAAGGGGAATGGAGATTGGTGAGTAAGGGGAGAGTAGGGGACTGGAGGTTGGTGAGTCAGGGAAGAGTAGGGGACTGGAGGTTGGTGACCCAGGGGAGAGTAGGGGACTAGAGGTTGCTGCGTCAGTGGAGAGTAGGGGACTGGAGGTTGGTGGCTCAGGGGAGAGTATGGGACTGGAGATTGGTGAGTCAGGGGAGAGTAGTGGACTGGAGGTTGGTGACCCATGGGAGAGTAGGGGACTGGAGATTGGTGGGTCAGGGGAGAGTAGGGGACTGGAGGTTGGCGAGTGAGAGGAGAGTAGGGAACTGGAGGTTGGTGAGTCAGGGGAGAGTAGGGGACTGGAGGTTGGTGGGTCAGGGGAGAGTAGGGGACTGGAGGTTGGTGACCAAGGGGAGAGTAGGGGACTGGATGTCGGTGGGTCAGGGGAGAGTAGGGACTGGAGGTTGGTGGGTCAGGGGAGAGTAGTGGACTGGAGATTGGTGAGTCAGGGGAGAGTAGGGGACTGGAGGTTGGTGAGTCAGGGGAGAGTAGGGGACTAGAGGTTGGTGACCCAGAGGAGAGTAGGGGATTGGAGGTTGGTGAGTCAGGTGAGAGTAGGGGACTGGAAGTTGGTGGATCAGTGGAGTGTAGGGGATTGGAGATCGGTGAGTCAGGGGAGAGTAGGGGACTGGAGGTTGGTGAGTCAGGGGAGAGTAGGGGACTGGAGGATGGTGGGTCAGGGGAGAATAGGGGACTGGAGGTTGGTGAGTCAGGGGAGATTAGTGGACTGTAGGTTGGTGAGTCAGGGGAGATTAGGGTACTGGAGGTTGGTGTCCCAGGGGATAGGGGAATGTAGGTTGGTGAGACAAGGCAGAGTAGGGGACTGGAGGTTGGTGAGTCAGGGGAGAGCAGGGGACTGGAGGTTGGTGATCAAGGGGAGAGTAGGGGACTGGAGGTTGGTGGGTCAGGGGAGAGTAGGGGACTGGAGGTCAGTGAGTCAGGCAGAGTAGGGGATTGGAGGTTGATGAGTCAGGGGAGAGTAGGGATCTGGAGGTTGGTGAGTCAGGGGAGAGAAGTGGACTGGAGGTTGGTGAGGCAGGGGAGAGTAGGGGACTGGAGGTGGGTGAGTCAGGGGCGAGTAGAGGACTGGAGATCAGTGAGTCAGGGGAGAGTAGGCGACTGGAGGTTGGTGAGTCAGGGGAGAGTAGTGGACTGGAGGTTGGTGAGTCAGGGGAGAGTAGGGGACTGGAGATTGTAGTGTCAGGGGAGAGTAGGGGACTGGAGGTTGGTGGGTCAGGGTAGAGTAGGAGACTGGAGATTGGTGGGTATGGGGGGAGTAGGGGACTGGAGATCGGTGAGTCAGGGAAGAGTGGGGAACTGGAGGTTGTGGAATCAGCGGAGAGTATGGGACTGGAGGTTGGTGAGTCAGGGGAGAGTAGGGGACTGGAGGTTGGTGGGTCAGGGGTGAGTAGAGGACTGGAGATTGGTGAGTCAGGGGAGAGTAGGGGACTGGAAGTTGCTAAGTCAGGGGAGATTAGGGGACTGGAGATTGGCGAGACAGGGGAGAGTAGTGGACTGGAGGTTCGTGAGTCGGGGTGAGTAGTGGATTGGAGGTTGGTGGGTCAGGGGAGAGTAGGGGACTGGAGGTTGGAGGGTCAGGGGAGAGAAGGGGACTGGAGTTTGGTGAGTCAGGATAGATTAGGGGACTGGACGTTGGTGGGTCTGGGGAGAGTTGGGGATTGGAGGTTGGTGAGTAAGGGGAGAGTAGGGGACTGGAGGTTGGTGAGTCAGGGAAGAGTAGGGGACTGGAGGTTGGTGACCCAGGGGAGAGTAGGGGACTAGAGGTTGCTGCGTCAGTGGAGAGTAGGGGACTGAAGGTTGGTGGGTCAGGGGAGAGTATGGGACTGGAGATTGGTGAGTCAGGGGAGAGTAGTGGACTGGAGGTTGATGACCCATGGGAGAGTAGGGGACTGGAGATTGGTGGGTCAGGGGAGAGTAGGGGACGGGAGGTTGGTGAGTGAGAGGAGAGTAAGGAACTGGAGGTTGGTGAGTCAGGGGAGAGTAGGGGACTGGAGGTTGGTGGGTCAGGGGAGAGTAGGGGACTGGAGGTTGGTGACCAAGGGGAGAGTAGGGGACTGGATGTCGGTGGGTCAGGGGAGAGTAGGGACTGGAGGTTGGTGGGTCAGGGGAGAGTAGTGGACTGGAGATTGGTGAGTCAGGGGAGAGTAGGGGACTGGAGGTTGGTGAGTCAGGGGAGAGTAGGGGACTAGAGGTTGGTGACCCAGAGGAGAGTAGGGGATTGGAGGTTGGTGAGTCAGGTGAGAGTAGGGGACTGGAAGTTGGTGGATCAGTGGAGTGTAGGGGATTGGAGATCGGTGAGTCAGGGGAGTGTAGGGGACTGGAGGTTGGTGAGTCAGGGGAGAGTAGGGGACTGGAGGATGGTGGGTCAGGGGAGAATAGGGGACTGGAGGTTGGTGAGTCAGGGGTGATTAGGGGACTGTAGGTTGGTGAGTCAGGGGAGATTAGGGTACTGGAGGTTGGTGTCCCAGGGGATAGGGGAATGTAGGTTGGTGAGTCAAGGCAGAGTAGGGGACTGGAGGTTGGTGAGTCAGGGGAGAGTAGGGGACTGGAGGTTGTTGATCAAGGGGAGAGTAGGGGACTGGAGGTTGGTGGGTCAGGGGAGAGTAGGGGACTGGAGGTTGGTGAGGCAGGGGAGAGTAGGGGATTGGAGGTGGGTGAGTCAGGGGCGAGTAGAGGACTGGAGATCAGTGAGTCAGGGGAGAGTAGGCGACTGGAGGTTGGTGAGTCAGGGGAGAGTAGTGGACTGGAGGTTGGTGTGTCAGGGGAGAGTAGGGGACTGGAGATTGTAGAGTCAGGGGAGAGTAGGGGACTGGATGTTGTTGGATCAGGAGAGAGTAGGGGACTAGAGAGTGGTGAGTCAGCGGAGAGTAGGGTACTGGAGATTGGTGGGTCAGGGTAGAGTAGGGGACTGGAGATTGGTTTGTCAGGGGAGAGTAGGGGACTGGAGATTGGTGGGTAAGGGGAGAGTAGGGGACTGGAGATCGGTGAGTCAGGGGAGATTAGGGGACTGGAGGTTGCTGAATCAGGGGAGAGTATGGGACTGGAGGTTGGTGAGTCAGGGGAGAGTAGGGGACTGGAGTTTGGTGGGTCAGGGGAGAGTAGAGGATTGGAGATTGGTGAGTCAGGGGAGAGTAGGGGACTGGAGGCTGGTGGGTCAGGGGAGAGTAAGGCACTGGAGGTTGGTGAGTCATAAGAGAGCAGGGGACTGGAGGTTGCTAAATCAGGGGAGATTAGGGGACAGGAGATTGGTGAGTCAGGGGAGTCTAGTGGACTGTAGGTTCGTGAGTCATGGGAGAGAAGGGGATTGGAGGTTCGTGGGACAGGGGAGAGTAGGGGACTGCAGGTTTGAGGATCAGGGGAGAGAAGGGGACTGGAGTTTGGTGAGTCAGGATAGATTAGGTGACTGGAGGTTGGTTGGTCTGGGGATAGTTGGGGATTGGAGGTTGGTGAGTCAGGGGTGATTAGGGGAATGGAGATTGGTGAGTAAGGGGTGAGTAGGGGACTGGAGGTTGGTGAGTCAGGGAAGAGTAGGGGTCTGGGGGTTGGTGACCCAGGGGAGAGTAGGGGACTAGAGGTTGCTGCGTCAGTGGAGAGAAGGGGACTGGAGGTTGGTGGGTCAGGGGTGAGTATGGGAATGGAGATTGTTGAGTCAGGGGAGAGTAGTGGACTGGAGGTTGGTGACCCATGGGAGAGTAGGAGACTGGAGATTGGTGGGTCAGGGGAGAGTAGGGGAGTGGAGGTTGGTGAGTGAGAGGAGAGTAGGGAACTGGAGGTTGGTGAGACAGGGGAGCGTAGGGGACTGGAGATGGGTGTGTCAGGGGAGAGTAGGGGACTGGAGGTTGGTGACTCAGGGGAGAGTAGGGGACTGGAGGTTGGTGAGTCAGGGGAGAGTAGGGGACTGGAGGTTGGTGGGTCAGGGGAGGGTAGGTGACTGGAGGTTGGTGAGTCAGGGGAGAGTAGGGGACTGGAGGTTGGTGAGTCAGGGGAGAATAGGGGACTGGAGTTTGCTGAGTCAGGGGAGATTAGGGGACTGTAGGTTGGTGAGTCAGGGGAGAGTAGGGGACTGGAGGTTGGTGTCCCAGGGGATAGGGGACTCTAGGTTGGTGAGTCACGGCAGCGTAGGGGACTGGAGGTTGGTGAGTCAGGGGAGAGTAGGGGACTGGAGGTTGGTGGGTCAGGGGAGAGTAGGAGACTGGAGGTCAGTGAGTCAGGGGAGAGTAGGGGATTGGAGGTTGATGAGTCAGGAGAGAGTAGGGAACTGGAGTTTGGTGAGTCAGGGGTAAGAAGTGGACTGGAGGTTGGTGAGGCAGTGGAGAGTAGGGGACTGGAGGTGGGTGAGTCAGGGGCGAGTAGAGGACTGGAGATCAGTGAGAAGGGGAGAGTCGGGGACTGGAGGTTGGTGAGTCAGGGGAGAGTAGGGAACTGGAGATTGTAGTGTCAGGGGAGAGTAGGGGACTGGATGTTGTTGGATCAGGGGAGAGTAGGGGACTGGAGATTGGTGAGTCAGGGGAGAGTAGGGTACTGGAGATTGGTGGGTCAGGGGAGAGTAGGGGACTGGAGATTCATTGGTCAGGGGAGAGTAGGGGACTGGAGGTTGGTGGGTCAGGAGAGAGTAGGGGACTGGAGAATGGTCAGTGAGGGGAGAGTATGGGACTGGAGGTTGGTGGCTAAGGGGAGAGTAGGGGACTGGAGGTTGGTGATTCAGGGGAGAGTAGGGGAGTGGATGTTGGTGAGTCAGGGGAGAGCAGGGGACTGGAAATTGGTGAGTCAGGGGAGAGTAGGGGATTGGAGATTGGTGGGTCTGGGGGGAGTAGGGGACTGGAGATCAGTGAGCCATGGGTGAGTAGGGGACTGGAGGCTGGTGAGCCAGGGGAGAGTAGGAGACAGGAGGTTGGTGAGTCAGGGGAGAGAAGGGGACTGGAGGTTTGTGACCCAGGGGATAGTAGGGGACTGGAGGTTGGTCGGTCAGGGGAGAGTAGGGGACTGGAGATGAGTGAGTAAGAGGAGAGTAGGGGACTGGAGGTTGGTGACCCAGGGGGGAGTAGGGGACTGGAGATCGGTGAGCCAGGGGAGACTAGGGGATTGGAGGCCGGTGAGTCAGGGGAGATTGGGGGCCAGGAGGTTGGAGAGTCTGGGGAGAGTAGGGGACTGGAGGTTGGTGACACAGGGGTGAGTAGGGGACTGGAGATCGCTGAGTCAGGGGAGAGTAGGGGACTGGAGGTCGGTGAGTCAGGGTAGAGTAGGGGACTAGAGGTTAGTGAGTCAGGGGAGAGTAGGGGACTGGAGATTGGTGGGTCAGGGGAGAATAGGGGACTCGAGGTTGGTGAGTCAGGGGAGATTAGGGGACTGTAGGTTGGTGAGTCAGGGGAGAGTAGGGTACTGGAGGTTGGTGACCCAGTGGAGAGTAGGGGACTGGAGGTTGGTGAGTCAGGGGAGAGTAGGGGACTGGAGGTTGGTGGGTCAGGATAGGGTAGGGGACTGGAGGTTTGTGAGTCAGGGGAGAGTAGGGGACTGGAGGTTGGTGGGTCAGGGGAGAATAGGGGACTGGAGTTTGCTGAGTCAGGGGAGATTAGGGGACTGTAGGTTGGTGAGTCAGGGGAGAGTAGGGGACTGGAGGTTGGTGTCCCAGGGGATAGGGGACTGTAGGTTGGTGAGTCAGGGCAGAGTAGGGGACTGGAGGTTGGTGAGTCAGGGGAGAGTAGGGGACTGGAGGTTGGTGATCAAGGGGAGAGTAGGGGACTGGAGGTTGGTGATCAAGGGGAGAGTAGGGGACTGGAGGTTGGTGAGTCAGGGGAGAGTAGGGGATTGGAGGTTGATGAGTCAGGGGAGAGTAGGGAACTGGAGTTTGGTGAGTCTGGGGAAAGAAGTGGACTGGAGGTTGGTGAGGCCGGGGAGAGTAGGGGACTGGAGTAGGGTGAGTCAGGGGCGAGTAGAGGACTGGACATCAGTGAGAAGGGGAGAGTAGGCGACTGGAGGTTGGTGAGTTAGGGGAGAGTAGTGGACTGGAGGTTGGTGAGTCCGGGAGAGTAGGGGACTGGAGATTGTAGAGTCAGGTGAGAGTCGGGGACTGTATGTTGTTGGATCAGGGGAGAGTAGGGGACTGAAGATTGGTGAGTCAGGGGTTAGTAGGGTACTGGAGATTGGTGGGTCAGGGGAGAGTAGGGGACTGGAGATTCATTGGTCAGGGGAGAGTAGGGGACTGGAGGTTGGTGGGTCAGGGGAGAGTAGGGGACGGGAGGTTGCTGAATCAGGGGATAGTATGGGACTGGATGTTGATGAGTCAGGGGAGAGTAGGGTACTGGAGTTTGGTTGGCGAGGGGAGAGTGGAGGACTGGAGATTGGTGAGTCAGTGGAGAGTAGGGGACTGGAGGTTGGTGAGTCAGGGGAGAGTAGGGGACTAGAGGTTGGTGACCCAGAGGAGAGTAGGGGATTGGAGGTTGGTGAGTCAGGTGAGAGTAGGGAACTGGAAGTTGGTGGATCAGTGGAGGGTAGGGGATTGGAGATCGGTGAGTCAGGGGAGAGTAGGGGACTGGAGGTTGGTGAGTCAGGGGAGAGTCGGGGACTGGATGTTGGTGGGTCAGGGGAGAATAGGGGACTGGAGGTTGGTGAGTCAGGGGAGAGTCGGGGACTGGATGTTGGTGGGTCAGGGGAGAATAGGGGACTGGAGGTTGGTGAGTCAGGGGACATTAGGGGACTGTAGGTTGGTGAGTCAGGGGAGAATAGGGGACTGGAGGTTGGTGACCCAGAGGAGAGTAGGGGATTGGAGGTTTGTGAGTCAGGTGTGAGTAGAGAACTGGAAGTTGGAGGATCAGTGGAGCGTAGGGGATTGGAGATAGGTGAGTCAGGATAGATTAGGGGACTGGAGGTTGGTGGGTCTGGGGAGAGTTGTGGATTGGAGGTTGGTGAGTCAGGGGTGAGTAGGGGAATGGAGATTGGTGAGTAAGGAGAGAGCAGGGGACTGGAGGTTGGTGAGTCAGGGAAGAGTAGGGGACTGGAGGTTGGTGACTCAGGGGAGAGTAGGGGTCTGGAGGTTGTTGACCCAGGGGAGAGTAGGGGACTAGAGGTTGCTGCGTTAGTGGAGAGTAGGGGACTGGAGGTTGGTGGGTCAGGGGAGAGTATGGGACTGGAGATTGGTGAGTCAGGGGAGAGTAGTGGACTGGAGGTTGGTGACCCATGGGAGAGTAGGGGACTGGAGATTGGTGGGTCAGGGGAGAGTAGGGTACTGGAGGTTGTTGAGTGAGAGGAGAGTAGGGAACTGGAGGTTGGTGAGACAGGGGAGCGTAGGGGACTGGAGATTGGTGTGTCAGGGGAGAGTAGGGTACTGGAGGTTGGTGTCCCAGGTGAGAGTAGGGGACTGGAGGTTGGTGAGTCAGGGGAGAGTAGGGGACTGGAGGTTGGTGGGTCAGGGGAGGGTAGGGGACTGGAGGTTGGTGAGTCAGGGGAGAGTAGGGGACTGGAGGTTGGTGGGTCAGGGGAGAATAGGGGACTGGAGTTTGCTGAGTCAGGGGAGATTAGGGGACTGTAGGTTGGTGAGTCAGGGGAGAATAGGGGACTGGAGGTTGGTGTCCCAGGGGATAGGGGACTCTAGGTTGGTGAGTCACGGCAGCGTAGGGCCTGGAGGTTGGTGAGTCAGGGGAGAGTAGGGGACTGGAGGTTGGTGGGTCAGGGGAGAGTAGGAGACTGGAGGTCAGTGAGTCAGGGGAGAGTAGGGGATTGGAGGTTGATGAGTCAGGAGAGAGTAGGGAACTGGAGTTTGGTGAGTCAGGGGTAAGAAGTGGACTGGAGGTTGGTGAGGCAGTGGAGAGTAGGGGACTGGAGGTGGGTGAGTCAGGGGCGAGTAGAGGACTGGAGATCAGTGAGAAGGGGAGAGTCGGGGACTGGAGGTTGGTGAGTCAGGGGAGAGTAGGGAACTGGAGATTGTAGTGTCAGGGGAGAGTAGGGGACTGGATGTTGTTGGATCAGGGGAGAGTAGGGGACTGGAGATTGGTGAGTCAGGGGAGAGTAGGGTACTGGAGATTGGTGGGTCAGGGGAGAGTAGGGGACTGGAGATTCATTGGTCAGGGGAGAGTAGGGGACTGGAGGTTGGTGGGTCAGGAGAGAGTAGGGGACTGGAGAATGGTCAGTGAGGGGAGAGTATGGGACTGGAGGTTGTTGGCTAAGGGGAGAGTAGGGGACTGGAGGTTGGTGATTCAGGGGAGAGTAGGGGAGTGGATGTTGGTGAGTCTGGGGAGAGCAGGGGACTGGAAATTGGTGAGTCAGGGGAGAGTAGGGGATTGGAGATTGGTGGGTCTGGGGGGAGTAGGGGACTGGAGATCAGTGAGCCATGGGTGAGTAGGGGACTGGAGGCTGGTGAGCCAGGGGAGAGTAGGAGACAGGAGGTTGGTGAGTCAGGGGAGAGAAGGGGACTGGAGGTTTGTGACCCAGGGGAGAGTAGGGGACTGGAGGTTGGTCGGTCAGGGGAGAGTAGGGGACTGGAGATGAGTGAGTAAGAGGAGAGTAGGGGACTGGAGGTTGGTGACCCAGGGGGGAGTAGGGGACTGGAGATCGGTGAGCCAGGGGAGACTAGGGGATTGGAGGCTGGTGAGTCAGGGGAGATTGGGGGCCAGGAGGTTGGAGAGTCTGGGGAGAGTAGGGGACTGGAGGTTGTTGACACAGGGGTGAGTAGGGGACTGGAGATCGCTGAGTCAGGGGAGAGTAGGGGACTGGAGGTCGGTGAGTCAGGGTAGAGTAGGGGACTAGAGGTTAGTGAGTCAGGGGAGAGTAGGGGACTAGAGGTTTGTGGGTCAGGGGAGAGTAGGGGACTGGAGGTTGGTGACCAAGGGGAGTATAAGGGATTGGAGGTTGGTGAGTCAGGTGAGAGAAGGGAACTGGAAGTTGGTGGATCAGTGGAGGGTAGGGGATTGGAGATCGTTGTGTCAGGGGAGAGTAGGGGACTGGAGATTGGTGGGTCAGGGGAGAATAGGGGACTCGAGGTTGGTGAGTCAGGGGAGTTTAGGGGACTGTAGGTTGGTGAGTCAGGGGAGAGTAGGGTACTGGAGGTTGGTGACCCAGTGGAGAGTAGGGGACTGGAGGTTGGTGAGTCAGGGGAGAGTAGTGGACTGGAGGTTGGAGGGTCAGGTTAGGGTAGGGGACTGGAGGTTTGTGAGTCAGGGGAGAGTAGGGGACTGGAGGTTGGTGGGTCAGGGGAGAATAGGGGACTGGAGTTTGCTGAGTCAGGGGAGATTAGGGGACTGTAGGTTGGTGAGTCAGGGGAGAGTAGGGGACTGGAGGTTGGTGTCCCAGGGGATAGGGGACTGTAGGTTGGTGAGTCAGGGCAGAGTAGGGGACTGGAGGTTGGTGAGTCAGGGGAGAGTAGGGGACTGGAGGTTGGTGATCAAGGGGAGAGTAGGGGACTGGAGGTTGGTGAGTCAGGGGAGAGTAGGGGATTGGAGGTTGATGAGTCAGGGGAGAGTAGGGAACTGGAGTTTGGTGAGTCTGGGGAAAGAAGTGGACTGGAGGTTGGTGAGGCCGGGGAGAGTAGGGGACTGGAGTAGGGTGAGTCAGGGGCGAGTAGAGGACTGGACATCAGTGAGAAGGGGAGAGTAGGCGACTGGAGGTTGGTGAGTTAGGGGAGAGTAGTGGACTGGAGGTTGGTGAGTCCGGGAGAGTAGGGGACTGGAGATTGTAGAGTCAGGTGAGAGTCGGGGACTGTATGTTGTTGGATCAGGGGAGAGTAGGGGACTGAAGATTGGTGTGTCAGGGGTTAGTAGGGTACTGGAGATTGGTGGGTCAGGGGAGAGTAGGGGACTGGAGATTCATTGGTCAGGGGAGAGTAGGGGACTGGAGGTTGGTGGGTCAGGGGAGAGTAGGGGACGGGAGGTTGCTGAATCAGGGGATAGTATGGGACTGGATGTTGATGAGTCAGGGGAGAGTAGGGTACTGGAGTTTGGTTGGCGAGGGGAGAGTGGAGGACTGGAGATTGGTGAGTCAGTGGAGAGTAGGGGACTGGAGGTTGGTGAGTCAGGGGAGAGTAGGGGACTAGAGGTTGGTGACCCAGAGGAGAGTAGGGGATTGGAGGTTGGTGAGTCAGGTGAGAGTAGGGAACTGGAAGTTGGTGGATCAGTGGAGGGTAGGGGATTGGAGATCGGTGAGTCAGGGGAGAGTAGGGGACTGGAGGTTGGTGAGTCAGGGGAGAGTCGGGGACTGGATGTTGGTGGGTCAGGGGAGAATAGGGGACTGGAGGTTGGTGAGTCAGGGGAGA
Organism: Cetorhinus maximus; assembly: GCF_964194155.1. NCBI lineage: Eukaryota > Metazoa > Chordata > Chondrichthyes > Lamniformes > Cetorhinidae > Cetorhinus > Cetorhinus maximus. The sequence goes on along the minus strand of NC_135903.1, from coordinate 45,501,238 downwards.
GTCGGGGACTGGATGTTGGTGGGTCAGGGGAGAATAGGGGACTGGAGGTTGGTGAGTCAGGGGACATTAGGGGACTGTAGGTTGGTGAGTCAGGGGAGAATAGGGGACTGGAGGTTGGTGACCCAGAGGAGAGTAGGGGATTGGAGGTTTGTGAGTCAGGTGTGAGTAGAGAACTGGAAGTTGGTGGATCAGTGGAGCGTAGGGGATTGGAGATAGGTGAGTCAGGATAGATTAGGGGACTGGAGGTTGGTGGGTCTGGGGAGAGTTGTGGATTGGAGGTTGGTGAGTCAGGGGTGAGTAGGGGAATGGAGATTGGTGAGTAAGGAGAGAGCAGGGGACTGGAGGTTGGTGAGTCAGGGAAGAGTAGGGGACTGGAGGTTGGTGACTCAGGGGAGAGTAGGGGTCTGGAGGTTGTTGACCCAGGGGAGAGTAGGGGACTAGAGGTTGCTGCGTTAGTGGAGAGTAGGGGACTGGAGGTTGGTGGGTCAGGGGAGAGTAGGGGACTGGAGATTGGTGGGTCAGGGGAGAGTAGGGTACTGGAGGTTGTTGAGTGAGAGGAGAGTAGGGAACTGGAGGTTGGTGAGACAGGGGAGCGTAGGGGACTGGAGATTGGTGTGTCAGGGGAGAGTAGGGTACTGGAGGTTGGTGTCCCAGGTGAGAGTAGGGGACTGGAGGTTGGTGAGTCAGGGGAGAGTAGGGGACTGGAGGTTGGTGGGTCAGGGGAGAGTAGGGGACTGGAGGTTGGTGAGTCAGGGGAGAGTAGGGCACTGGAGGTTGGTGGGTCAGGGGAGAATAGGGGACTGGAGTTTGCTGAGTCAGGGGAGATTAGGGGACTGTAGGTTGGTGAGTCAGGGGAGAGTAGGGGACTGGAGGTTGGTGTCCCAGGGGATAGGGACTGTAGGTTGGTGAGTCAGGGCAGAGTAGGGGACTGGAGGTTGGTGAGTCAGGGGAGAGTAGGGGACTGGAGGTTGGTGATCAAGGGGAGAGTAGGGGACTGGAGGTTGGTGGGTCAGGGGAGAGTAGGAGACTGGAGTTCAGTGAGTCAGGGGAGAGTAGGGTATTGGAGGTTGATGAGTCAGGAGAGAGTAGGGAACTAGAGTTTGGTGAGTCAGGGGAAAGAAGTGGACTGGAGGTTGGTGAGGCAGGGGAGAGTAGGGAAATGGAGGTGGGTGAGTCAGGGGCGAGTAAAGGACAGGAAATCAGTGAGAAGGGGAGAGTAGGCGACTGGAGGTTGGTGAGTCAGGGGAGAGTAGGGGACTGGAGATTGTAGAGTCAGGGGAGAGTAAGGGACTGGAGGTTGGTGGGTCAGGGGAGGGTAGGGGACTGGAGGTTGATGAGTCAGGGGAGAGTAGGGGACTGGAGGTTGGTGGGTCAGGGGAGAATAGGGGACTGGAGTTTGCTGAGTCAGGGGAGATTAGGGGACTGTAGGTTGGTGAGTCAGGGGAGTGTAGGGGACTGGAGGTTGGTCTCCCAGGGGATAGGGGACTGTAGGTTGGTCAGTCAGGGCAGAGTAGGGGACTGGAGATTGGTGAGTCAGGGGAGAGTAGGGGACTGGAGGTTGGTGAGTCAGGGGAGAGTAGGGGACTAGAGGTTGGTGACCCAGAGGAGAGTAGGGGATTGGAGGTTGGTGAGTCAGGTGTGAGTAGGGAACTGGAAGTTGGTGGAATAGTGGAGGGTAGGGGATTGGAGATAGGTGAGTCAGGATAGATTAGGGGACTGGAGGTTGGTGGGTCTGGGGAGAGTTGGGGATTGGAGGTTGGTGAGTCAGGGGTGAGGAGGTGAATGGAGATTGGTGAGTAAGGGGAGAGTAGGGGACTGGAGGTTGGTGACCCAGGGGAGAGTAGAGGTCAGGAGTTTGGTGACCCAGGGGAGAGTAGGGGACTAGAGGTTGCTGCGTCAGTGGAGAGTAGGGGACTGGAGGTTGGTGGGTCAGGGGAGAGTAGCGGACTGGAGATTGTAGAGTCAGGGGAGAGTAGGGGACTGGATGTTGTTGGATCAGGGGAGAGTAGGGGTCTGGAGATTGGAGAGTCAGGGGAGAGTAGGGGACTGGAGATTCATTGGTCAGGGGAGAGTAGGGGACTGGAGGTTGGTGGGTCAGGGTAGAGTAGGGGACTGGAGGTTGCTGAATCAGGGTAGAGTATGGGACTGGAGGTTGGTGAGTCAGGGGAGAGTAGGGTACTGGAGTTTGGTGGGTCAGGGGAGAGTAGAGGATTGGAGAATGGTGAGTCAGGGGAGAGTAGGGACTGGAGGTTGGTGTGTCAGGGGAGAGTAGGGGACTGGAGGTCAGTGAGTCAGGGGAGAGTAGGGGACTGGAGATCGGTGAGTCAGGGGAGAGTAGGGGACTGGAGGATGGATAGTCAGGGGAGAGTAGGGGACTGGAGTTTGTGAGTCAGGGGAGAGTAGGGGACTGGAGGCTGGTGACCGAGGGGAGAGAAGGGGGCTGGAGATCGGTGAGTCAGGGGAGAGTAGGGAACTGGAGGTTGCTGGCTCTGGGAAGAGTAGGGGACTGGACGTTGATGGGTCAGGGGAGAGTTGGGGACTGGAGAATGGTCAGTGAGGGGAGAGTATGGGACTGGAGGTTGGTGGCTAAGGGGAGACTAGGGGACTGGAGGTTGGTGATTCAGGGGAGAGTAGGGGAGTGGATGTTGGTGAGTCAGGGGAGAGTAGGGGACTGGAGATTGGTGAGTCAGGGGAGAGTAGGGGATTGGAGATTGGTGGGTCTGGGGGGAGTAGGGGACTGGAGATCAGTGAGCCAGGGGAGAGTAGGGGACTGGAGGCTGGTGAGTCAGGGGAGAGTAGGAGACAGGAGGTTGGTGAGTCAGTGGAGAGTAGGGGACTGGAGGTTGGACGGTCAGGGGAGAGTAGGGGACTGGAGATGAGTGAGTAAGAGGAGAGTAGAGGACTGGAGGTTGGTGACCCAGGGGGGAGTAGGGGACTGGAGATCGGTGAGCCAGGGGAGAGTAGGGGATTGGAGGCTGGTGAGTCAGGGGAGATTAGGGGCCAGGAGTTTGGAGAGTCTGGGGAGAGTACGGGACTGGAGGTTGGTGACACAGGGGTGAGTAGGGGACTGGAGATCGGTGAGTCATGGGAGAGCAGGGGACTGGAGGTCGGTGAGTCAGGGTAGAGTAGGGGACTAGAGGTTGGTGAGTCAGGGGAGAGTAGGGGACTGGAGATTGGTGTGTCAGGGGCGAGTAGGGGACTGGAGGTTGGTGATCCAGGGGAGAGTAGGGGACTGGAGGTTGGTGACACAGGGGTGAGTAGGGGACTGGAGATCGGTGAGTCAGGGGAGAGTAGGGGACTGGAGGTCGGTGAGTCAGGGTAGAGTAGGGGGATAGAGGTTGGTGAGTCAGGGGAGAGTAGGGGACTGGAGATTGGTGTGTCAGGGGAGAGTAGGGGACTGGAGGTTGGTGATCCAGGGGAGAGTAGGGGACTGGAGGTTGGTGAGTCAGGGGAGAGTAGGGGACTGGAGGTTGGTGGGTCAGGGGAGAGTAGGGTACTGGAGGTTGGTGACCAAGGGGAGAGTAGGGGACTGGTGATTGGTGAGTCAGGGGAGAGTAGTGGACTGGAGGTTGGTGAGTCAGGGGAGAGTAGGGGACTAGAGGTTGGTGACCCAGAGGAGAGTAAGGGATTGGAGGTTGGTGAGTCAGGTGAGAGTAGGGAACTGGAAGTTGGTGGATCAGTGGAGGGTAGTGGATTGGAGATCTGTGAGTAAGGGGAGAGTAGGGGACTGGAGGTTGGTGAGTCAGGTGAGAGTAGGGGACTGGAGGTTGGTGGGTCAGGGGAGAATAGGGGACTGGAGGTTGGTGAGTCAGGGGAGATTAGGGGACTGTAGTTTGGTGAGTCAGGGGAGAATAGGGGACTGGAGGTTGGTGTCCCAGGGGATAGGGGACTGTAGGTTGGTGAGTCAGGGCAGAGTAGCGGACTGGAGGTTGGTGAGACAGGGGCGAGTAGGGGACTGGAGGTTGGTGATCTAGGGGAGAGTAGGGGACTGGAGGTTGGTGGGTCAGGGGAGAGTAGGGGACTGGAGGTTGATGAGTGAGAGGAGAGTAGGGGTTTGGAGGTTGGTGAGACAGGGGAGCGTAGGGGACTGGAGATTGGTGTGTCAGGGGAGAGGAGGGTACTGGAGGTTGGTGAGGCAGGGGAGAGTAGGGGACTGGAGGTTGGTGAGTCAGGGGAGAGTAGGGTACTGGAGGTTGGTGAGTCAGGGGAGAGTAGGGGACAGGGGGTTGGTGGGTCATGGGAGACTAGGGGACTGGAGTTTGCTGAGTCAGGGGAGATTAGGGGACTGTAGGTTGGTGAGTCAGGGGTGAGTAGGGGACTGGAGGTTGGTGTCCCAGGGGATAGGGGACTGTAGGTTGGTGAGTCAGGGCAGAGTAGGGGACTGGAGGTTGGTGAGTCAGGGGAGAGTAGGGGACTGGAGGTTGGTGATCAAGGGGAGAGTAGGGGATTGGAGGTTGATGAGACAGGGGAGAGTAGGGAACTGGAGTTTGGTGAGTCTGGGGAATGAAATGGACTGGAGGTTGGTGAGGCAGGGGAGAGTAGCGGACTGGAGTAGGGAGGGTCAGGGGCGAGTAGAGGACTGGAGATCAGTGAGAAGGGGAGAGTAGGCGACTGGAGGTTGGTGAGTCAGGGGAGAGTAGTGGACTGGAGGTTGGTGAGTCAGGGGAGAGAAGGGGACTGGAGATTGTAGAGTCAGGGGAGAGTCGGGGACTGGATGTTGTTGGATCAGGGGAGAATAGGGGACTGGAGATTGGTGAGTCGGGGAGAGTAGGGTACTGGAGATTGGTGGGTCAGGGGAGAGTAGGGGACTGGAGATTCATTGGTCAGGGGAGAGTAGGGGACTGGAGGTTGGTGGGTCAGGGGAGAGTAGGGGACTGGAGGTTGCTGAATCAGGGGATAGTATGGGACTGGAGGTTGGTGAGTCGGGGGAGAGTAGGGTACTGAAGTTTGGTGGGTCAGGGGAGAGTAGAGGACTGGAGATTGGTGAGTCAGGGGAGAGTAGGGGACTGGAGGTTTGTGAGTCAGGGGATAGTAGGGGACTAGAGTTTGGTGACCCAGAGGAGAGTAGGTGATTGGAGGTTGATGAGTCAGGTGAGAGTAGGGAACTGCAAGTTGGTGGATCAGTGGAGGGTAGGGGATTGGAGATCGGTGAGTCAGGGGAGAAGAGGGGACTGGAGGTTGGTGAGTCAGTGGAGAGTAGGGGACTGGAGGTTGGTGGGTTAGGGGAGAATAGGGGACTGGAGCTTGGTGAGTCAGGGGAGATTAGGGGACTGTAGTTTGGTGAGTCAGGGGAGAATAGGGGACTGGAGGTTGGTGTCCCAGGAGATAGGGGACTGCAGGTTGGTGAGTCAGGGCAGAGTAGGGGACTGGAGGTTGGTGAGACAGGGGAGAGTAGGGGACTGGAGGTTGGTGATCAAGGGGAGAGTAGGGGACTGGAGGTTGGTGGGTCAGGGGAGAGTAGGGGACTGGAGGTTGGTGAGAGAGAGGAGAGTAGGGAACTTGAGGTTGGTGAGACAGGGGAACGTAGGGGACTGGAAATTGGTGTGTCAGGGGAGAGTAGGGTACTGGAGGTTGGTGACCCAGGGGTGAGTAGGGGACTGGAGGTTGATGAGTCAGGGGAGAGTAGGGGACTGGAGGTTGGTGGGTCAGGGGAGGGTAGGGGACTGGAGGTTGGTGAGTCAGGGGAGAGTAGGGGACTGGAGGTTGGTAGGTCAGGGGAGAATAGGGGACTGGAGTTTGCTGAGTCAGGGGTGATTAGTGGACTGTAGGTTGGTGAGTCAGGGGAGAGTAGGGGACTGGAGGTTGGTGTCCCAGGGGATAGGGGACTGTTGGTTGGTGAGTCAGGGCAGAGTAGGGACTGGAGGTTGGTGAGTCAGGGGAGAGTAGGGGACTGGAGGTTGGTGGGTCAGGGGAGAGTAGGAGACTGGAGTTCAGTGAGTCAGGGGAGAGTAGGGGATTGGAGGTTGATGAGACAGGGGTGAGTAGGGAACTGGAGTTTGGTGAGTCAGGGGAAAGAAGTGGACTGGAGGTTGGTGAGGCAGGGGAGAGTAGGGGACTGGAGGTTGGTGAGTCAGGGGAGAGTAGGGGACTGGAGGTTGCTGAATCAGGGGATAGTATGGGACTGGAGGTTGGTGAGTCAGGGGAGAGTAGGGTACTGGAGTTTGGTGGGTCAGGGGAGAGTAGAGGACCGGAGATTGGTGAGTCAGGGGAGAGTAGGGGACTGGAGGTTGGTGGGTCAGGGGTGAGTAGGGGACTGGAGGTCAGTGAGTCAGGGGAGAGTAGGGGACTGGAGGTTGGATAGTCAGGGGAGTGTAGGGGACTGGAGGTTGTGAGTCAGGGGAGAATTGGGAACTGGAGGTTACTGGGTCTGGGGAGAGTAGGGGACTGGACGTTGATGGGTCAGGGGAGAGTAGGGGACTGGAGAATGGTCAGTGAGGGGAGAGTATGGGACCGGAGGTTGGTGGCTAAGGGGAGAGTAGGGGACTGGAGGTTGGTGATTCAGGGGAGAGTAGGGGAGTGGATGTTGGTGAGTCAGGGGAGAGTAGGGGACAGGAGATTGGTGAGTCAGGGGAGTGTAGGGGATTGGAGATTGGTGGGTCTGGGGGGTCTAGGGGACTGGAGATCAGTGAGCCAGGGGAGAGTAGGGGGCTGGAGGCTGGTGAGTCAGGGGAGAGTAGGAGACAGGAGTTTGGTGAGTTAGGGGAGAGTAGGGGAAAGGAGGTTGGTGACCCAGGGGAGAGTAGGGGACTGGAGGTTGGTAGTCAGGGGAGAGTAGGGGACTGGAGATGAGTGAGTAAGAGGAGAGTAGGGGACTGGAGGTTGGTGACCCAGGGGGGAATAGGGGACTGGAGATCGGTGAGCCAGAGGAGAGTAGGGGATTGGAGGCTGGTGAGTCAGGGGAGATTAGGGGACAGGAGGTTGGAGAGTCTGGGGAGAGTAGGGGACTGGAGGTTGGTGACACAGGGGTGAGTAGGGGACTGGAGATCGGTGAGTCAGGGGAGAGTAGGGACAAGAGGTTGGTGAGTCAGTGGAGAGTAGGGGACTGGAGATTGGTGTGTCAGGGAAGAGTAGGGGACTGGAGGTTGGTGATCCAGGGGAGAGTAGGGGACTGGAGGTTGGTGAGTCAGGGGAGAGTAGGGGACTGGAGGTTGGTGGGTCAAGGGAGAGTAGGGGACTGGATGTTGGTGACCAAGGGGAGAGTAGTGGACTGGAGATTGGTGAGTCAGGGGAGAGTAGGGGACTGGAGGTTGGTGAGTCAGGGGAGAGTAGGGGACGAGAGGTTGGTGACCCAGAGGAGAGTAGGGGATTGGAGGTTGGTGAGTCAGGTGTGAGTAGGGAACTGGAAGTTGGTGGATCAGTGGAGGGTAGTGGATTGGAGATCGGTGAGTCAGGGGAGAGTAGTGGACTGGAGGTTGGTTTGTCAGGGGTGAGTAGGGGACTGGAGGTTGGTGGTCAGGGGAGAATAGGGGACTGGAGGTTGGTGAGTTAGGGGAGATTAGGGGACTGTAGGTTGGTGAGTCAGGGGAGAATAGGGGACTGGAGGTTGGTGTCCCAGGGGATAGGGGACTGTAGGTTGGTGAGTCAGGGCAGAGTAGGGTACTGGAGGTTTGTGAGACAGGGGAGAGTAGGGGACTGGAGGTTTGAGATCAAGGGGAGAGTAGTGGACTGGAAGTTGATGAGTCAGGGGAGAGTAGGGATCTGGAGGTTGGCGAGTAAGGCTAGAGAAGTGGACTGGAGGTTGGTGAGGCAGTGGAGAGTAGGGGACTGGAGGTGGGTGATCAAGGGGAGAGTAGGGGACTGGAGGTTGGAGGGTCAGGGGAGAGTAGGGGACTGGAGGTTGGTGATCAAGGGGAGAGTAGGGGACTGGAGGTTGGAGGGTCAGGGGAGAGTAGGGGACTGGAGGTTGGTGAGTGAGAGGAGAGTAGGGAACTGGAGGTTGGTGAGACAGGGGAGCGTAGGGGACTGGAGATTGGTGTGTCAGGGGAGAGTAGGGTACTGGAGGTTGGTGACCCAGGGGTGAGTAGGGGACTGGAGGTTGATGAGTCAGGGGAGAGTAGGGGACTGGAGTTTGGTGGGTTGGGGAGGGTAGGGGACTGTAGGTTGGTGAGTCAGGGGAGAGTAGGGGACTGGAGGTTGGTGTCCCAGGGGATAGTGGGCTGTAGGCTGGTGAGTCAGGGCAGAGAAGGGACTGGAGGTTGGTGAGTCAGGGGAGAGTTGGGGAATGGTGGTTGGTGGGTCAGGGGAGAATAGGAGACTGGAGGTCAGTGAGTCAGGGGAGAGTAGGGGATTGGAGGTTGATGAGTCAGGGGAGAGTAGGGAACTGGAGTTTGGTGAGTCAGGGGAAAGAAGTGGACTGGAGGTTGGTGAGGCAGGGGAGAGTAGGGGACTAGAGGTTGGTGATTCAGGGGAGAGTAGGGGACTGGAGGTTGCTGAATCAGGGGATAGTATGGGACTGGAGGTTGGTGAGTCAGGGGAGAGTAGGGTACTGGAGTTTGGTGGGTCAGGGGAGAGTAGAGGACTGGAGATTGGTGAGTCAGGGGAGAGTAGCGGACTGGAGGTTCGTGGGTCAGGGGAGAGTAGGGGATGTAGGTCAGTGAGTCAGGGGAGAGTAGGGGACTGGAGATCGGTGAGTCAGGGGAGAGTAGGGGACTGGAGGTTGCATAGTCAGGGGAGAGTAGGGGACTGGCGGTTGTGAGTCAGGGGAGAATAGTGAACTGGAGGTTGCTGGGTCAGGGGAGAGTAGGGGACTGGAGAATGGTCAGTGAGGGGAGAGTATGGGACTGGAGGTTGGTTGCTAAGGGGAGAGTAGGGGTCTGGAGGTTGGTGATTCAGGGGAGAGTAGGGGAGTGGATGTTGGTGAGTCAGGGGAGAGTAGGGGACTGGAGATTGGTGAGTCAGGGGAGAGTAGGGGATTGGAGATTGGTGGGTCTGGGGGGAGTAGGGGACTGGAGATCAGTGAGCCAGGGGAGAGTAGGGGACTGGAGGCTGGTGAGTCAGGGGTGAGTAGGAGACAGGAGGTTGGTGAGTCAGGGGAGAGTAGGGGACTGGAGGTTGGTGACCCAGGGGAGAGAAGGGGACTGGAAGTTGGTCGGTCAGGGGAGACTAGGGGACTGGACATGAGTGAGTAAGAGGAGAGTAGGGGACTGGAGGTTGGTGACCCAGGTGGGAGTAGGGGACTGGAGATCGGTGAGCCAGAGGAGAGTAGGGGATTGGAGGCTGGTGAGTCAGGGGATATTAGGGGCCAGGAGGTTGGAGAGTCTGGGGAGAGTAGGGGACTGGAGGTTGGTGACACAGGGGAGAGTAGGGGACTAGAGGTTGGTGACCCAGAGGAGAGTAGGGGATTGGAGGTTGGTGAGTCAGGTGTGAGTATGGAACTGGAAGTTGGTGGATCAGTGGAGGGTAGTGGATTGGAGATCGGTGAGTCAGGGGAGAGTAGTGGACTGGAGGTTGGTTTGTCAGGGGTGAGTAGGGGACTGGAGGATGGTGGTCAGGGGAGAATAGGGGACTGGAGGTTGGTGAGTTAGGGGAGATTAGGGGACTGTAGGTTGGTGAGTCAGTGGAGAATAGGGGACTGGAGGTTGGTGTCCCAGGGGATAGGGGACTGTAGGTTGGTGAGTCAGGGCAGAGTAGGGTACTGGAGGTTGGTGAGACAGGGGAGATTAGGGGACTGGAGGTTGGTGATCAAGGGGAGAGTAGTGGACTGGAGGTTGATGAGTCAGGGGAGAGTAGGAAACTGGAGGTTGGTGAGTCAGGGGAGAGAAGTGGACTGGAGGTTGGTGAGGCAGGGGAGAGTAGGGGACTGGAGTTTGGTTGGTCAGGGGAGAGTGGAGGACTGGAGATTGGTGAGTCAGTGGAGAGTAGGGGACTGGAGGTTGGTGAGTCAGGGGAGAGTAGGGGACTAGAGGTTGGTGACCCAGAGGAGAGTAGGGGATTGGAGGTTGGTGAGTCAGGTGTGAGTAGAGAACTGGAAGTTGGTGGATCAGTGGAGCGTAGGGGATTGGAGATAGGTGAGTCAGGATAGATTAGGGGACTGGAGGTTGGTGGGTCTGGGGAGAGTTGTGGATTGGAGGTTGGTGAGTCAGGGGTGAGTAGGGGAATGGAGATTGGTGAGTAAGGAGAGAGCAGGGGACTGGAGGTTGGTGAGTCAGGGAAGAGTAGGGGACTGGAGGTTGGTGACTCAGGGGACAGTAGGGGTCTGGAGGTTGTTGACCCAGGGGAGAGTAGGGGACTAGAGGTTGCTGCGTTAGTGGAGAGTAGGGGACTGGAGGTTGGTGGGTCAGGGGAGAGTATGGGAATGGAGATTGGTGAGTCAGGGGAGAGTAGTGGACTGGAGGTTGGTGACCCATGGGAGAGTAGGGGACTGGAGATTGGTGGGTCAGGGGAGAGTAGGGTACTGGAGGTTGTTGAGTGAGAGGAGAGTAGGGAACTGGAGATTGGTGAGTCAGGGGTAAGAAGTGGACTGGAGGTTGGTGAGGCAGTGGAGAGTAGGGGACTGGAGGTGGGTGAGTCAGGGGCGAGTAGAGGACTGGAGATCAGTGAGAAGGGGAGAGTCGGGGACTGGAGGTTGGTGAGTCAGGGGAGAGTAGGGAACTGGAGATTGTAGTGTCAGGGGAGAGTAGGGGACTGGATGTTGTTGGATCAGGGGAGATTAGGGGACTGGAGATTGGTGAGTCAGGGGAGAGTAGGGTACTGGAGATTGGTGGGTCAGGGGAGAGTAGGGGACTGGAGGTTGGTGGGTCAGGAGAGAGTAGGGGACTGGAGAATGGTCAGTGAGGGGAGAGTATGGGACTGGAGGTTGGTGGCTAAGGGGAGAGTAGGGGACTGGAGGTTGGTGAGCCAGGGGAGAGTAGGAGACAGGAGGTTGGTGAGTCAGGGGAGAGAAGGGGACTGGAGGTTTGTGACCCAGGGGAGAGTAGGGGACTGGAGGTTGGTCGGTCAGGGGAGAGTAGGGGACTGGAGATGAGTGAGTAAGAGGAGAGTAGGGGACTGGAGGTTGGTGACCCAGGGGGGAGTAGGGGACTGGAGATCGGTGAGCCAGGGGAGACTAGGGGATTGGAGGCTGGTGAGTCAGGGGAGATTGGGGGCCAGGAGGTTGGAGAGTCTGGGGAGAGTAGGGGACTGGAGGTTGGTGACACAGGGGTGAGTAGGGGACTGGAGATCGGTGAGTCAGGGGAGAGTAGGGGACTGGAGGTCGGTGAGTCAGGGTAGAGTAGGGGACTAGAGGTTAGTGAGTCAGGGGAGAGTAGGGGACTGGAGGTTGGTGGGTCAGGGGAGAGTAGGGGACTGGAGGTTGGTGACCAAGGGGAGTATAAGGGATTGGAGGTTGGTGAGTCAGGTGAGAGAAGGGAACTGGAAGTTGGTGGATCAGTGGAGGGTAGGGGATTGGAGATCGTTGAGTCAGGGGAGAGTAGGGGACTGGAGATTGGTGGGTCAGGGGAGAATAGGGGACTCGAGGTTGGTGAGTCAGGGGAGATTAGGGGACTGTAGGTTGGTGAGTCAGGGGAGAGTAGGGTACTGGAGGTTGGTGACCCAGTGGAGAGTAGGGGACTGGAGGTTGGTGAGTCAGGGGAGAGTAGTGGACTGGAGGTTGGAGGGTCAGGTTAGGGTAGGGGACTGGAGGTTTGTGAGTCAGGGGAGAGTAGGGGACTGGAGGTTGGTGGGTCAGGGGAGAATAGGGGACTGGAGTTTGCTGAGTCAGGGGAGATTAGGGGACTGTAGGTTGGTGAGTCAGGGGAGAGTAGGGGACTGGAGGTTGGTGTCCCTGGGGATAGGGGACTGTAGGTTGGTGAGTCAGGGCAGAGTAGGGGACTGGAGGTTGGTGAGTCAGGGGAGAGTAGGGGACTGGAGGTTGGTGATCAAGGGGAGAGTAGGGGACTGGAGGTTGGTGAGTCAGGGGAGAGTAGGGGATTGGAGGTTGATGAGTCAGGGGAGAGTAGGGAACTGGAGTTTGGTGAGTCTGGGGAAAGAAGTGGACTGGAGGTTGGTGAGGCCGGGGAGAGTAGGGGACTGGAGTAGGGTGAGTCAGGGGCGAGTAGAGGACTGGACATCAGTGAGAAGGGGAGAGTAGGCGACTGGAGGTTGGTGAGTTAGGGGAGAGTAGTGGACTGGAGGTTGGTGAGTCCGGGAGAGTAGGGGACTGGAGATTGTAGAGTCAGGTGAGAGTCGGGGACTGTATGTTGTTGGATCAGGGGAGAGTAGGGGACTGAAGATTGGTGAGTCAGGGGTTAGAAGGGTACTGGAGATTGGTGGGTCAGGGGAGAGTAGGGGACTGGAGATTCATTGGTCAGGGGAGAGTAGGGGACTGGAGGTTGGTGGGTCAGGGGAGAGTAGGGGACTGGAGGTTGCTGAATCAGGGATAGTATGGGACTGGATGTTGATGAGTCAGGGGAGAGTAGGGTACTGGAGTTTGGTTGGTCAGGGGAGAGTGGAGGACTGGAGATTGGTGAGTCAGTGGAGAGTAGGGGACTGGAGGTTGGTGAGTCAGGGGAGAGTAGGGGACTGGAGGTTGGTGACTCAGGGGAGAGTAGGGGTCTGGAGGTTGTTGACCCAGGGGAGAGTAGGGGACTAGAGGTTGCTGCGTTAGTGGAGAGTAGGGGACTGGAGGTTGGTGGGTCAGGGGAGAGTATGGGACTGGAGATTGGTGAGTCAGGGGAGAGTAGTGGACTGGAGGTTGGTGACCCATGGGAGAGTAGGGGACTGGAGATTGGTGGGTCAGGGGAGAGTAGGGTACTGGAGGTTGTTGAGTGAGAGGAGTGTAGGGAACTGGAGGTTGGTGAGACAGGGGAGCGTAGGGGACTGGAGATTGGTGAGTCAGGGGAGAGTAGGGGACTGGAGGTTGGTGGTTCAGGGGAGAATAGGGGACTGGAGTTTGCTGAGTCAGGGGAGATTAGGGGACTGTAGGTTGGTGAGTCAGGGGAGAGTAGGGGACTGGAGGTTGGTGAGTCAGGGGTGAGTAGGGGACTGGAGGTTGGCGTCCCAGGGGATAGGGACTGTAGGTTGGTGAGTCAGGGCAGAGTAGGGGACTGGAGGTTGGTGAGTCAGGGGAGAGTAGGGGACTGGAGGTTGGTGATCAAGGGGAGAGTAGGGGACTGGAGGTTGGTGGGTCAGGGGAGAGTAGGAGACTGGAGTTCAGTGAGTCAGTGGAGAGTAGGGTATTGGAGGTTGATGAGTCAGTAGAGAGTAGGGAACTAGAGTTTGGTGAGTCAGGGGAAAGAAGTGGACTGGAGGTTGGTGAGGCAGGGGAGAGTAGGGAAATGGAGGTGGGTGAGTCAGGGGCGAGTAGAGGACAGGAAATCAGTGAGAAGGGGAGAGTAGGCGACTGGAGGTTGGTGAGTCAGGGGAGAGTAGGGGACTGGAGATTGTAGAGTCAGGGGAGAGTAGGGGACTGGAGGTTGGTGGGTCAGGGGAGGGTAGGGGAGTGGAGGTTGATGAGTCAGGGGAGAGTAGGGGACTGGAGGTTGGTGGGTCAGGGGAGAAAAGGGGACTGGAGTTTGCTGAGTCAGGGGAGATTAGGGGACTGTAGGTTGGTGAGTCAGGGGAGAGTAGGGGACTGGAGGTTGGTCTCCCAGGGGATAGGGGACTGTAGGTTGGTCAGTCAGGGCAGAGTAGGGGACTGGAGATTGGTGAGTCAGGGGAGAGTAGGGGACTGGAGATTGGTGAGTCAGGGGAGAGTAGGGGACTAGAGGTTGGTGACCCAGAGGAGAGTAGGGGATTGGATGTTGGTGAGTCAGGTGTGAGTAGGGAACTGGAAGTTGGTGGAATAGTGGAGGGTAGGGGATTGGAGATAGGTGAGTCAGGATAGATTAGGGGACTGGAGGTTGGTGGGTCTGGGGAGAGTTGGGGATTGGAGGTTGGTGAGTCAGGGGTGAGGAGGTGAATGGAGATTGGTGAGTAAGGGGAGAGTAGGGTACTGGAGGTTGGTGAGTCAGGGAAGAGTAGGGGACTGGAGGTTGGTGAACCAGGGGAGAGTAGGGGTCAGGAGTTTGGTGACCCAGGGGAGAGTAGGGGACTAGAGGTTGCTGCGTCAGTGGAGAGTAGGGGACTGGAGGTTGGTGGGTCAGGGGAGAGTAGCGGACTGGAGATTGTAGAGTCAGGGGAGAGTAGGGGACTGGATGTTGTTGGATCAGGGGAGAGTAGGGGACTGGTGATTGGAGAGTCAGGGGAGAGTAGGGGACTGGAGATTCATTGGTCAGGGGAGAGTAGGGGACTGGAGGTTGGTGGGTCAGGGTAGAGTAGGGGACTGGAGGTTGCTGAATCAGGGTATAGTATGGGACTGGAGGTTGGTGAGTCAGGGGAGAGTAGGGTACTGGAGTTTGGTGGGTCAGGGGAGAGTAGAGGACTGGAGAAGGGTGAGTCAGGGGAGAGTAGGGACTGGAGGTTGGTGGGTCAGGGGAGAGTAGGGGACTGGAGGTCAGTGAGTCAGGGGAGAGTAGGGGACTGGAGATCGGTGAGTCAGGGGAGAGTAGGGGACTGGAGGATGGATAGTCAGGGGAGAGTAGGGGACTGGAGTTTGTGAGTCAGGGGAGAGTAGGGGACTGGAGGCTGGTGACCGAGGGGAGAGAAGGGGGCTGGAGATCGGTGAGTCAGGGGAGAGTAGGGAACTGGAGGTTGCTGGGTCTGGGAAGAGTAGGGGACTGGACGTTGATGGGTCAGGGGAGAGTAGGGGACTGGAGAATGGTCAGTGAGGGGAGAGTATGGGACTGGAGGTTGGTGGCTAAGGGGAGACTAGGGGACTGGAGGTTGGTGATTCAGTGGAGAGTAGGGGAGTGGATGTTGGTGAGTCAGGGGAGAGTAGGGGACTGGAGATTGGTGAGTCAGGGGAGAGTAGGGGATTGGAGATTGGTGGGTCTGGGGGGAGTAGGGGACTGGAGATCAGTGAGCCAGGGGAGAGTAGGGGACTGGAGGCTGGTGAGTCAGGGGAGAGTAGGAGACAGGAGGTTGGTGAGTCAGTGGAGAGTAGGGGACTGGAGGTTGGACGGTCAGGGGAGAGTAGGGGACTGGAGATGAGTGAGTAAGAGGAGAGTAGAGGACTGGAGGTTGGTGACCCAGGGGGGAGTAGGGGACTGGAGATCGGTGAGCCAGGGGAGAGTAGGGGATTGGAGGCTGGTGAGTCAGGGGAGATTAGGGGCCAGGAGGTTGGAGAGTCTGGGGAGAGTAGGGGACTGGAGGTTGGTGACACAGTGGTGAGTAGGGGACTGGAGATCGGTGAGTCATGGGAGAGTAGGGGACTGGAGGTCGGTGAGTCAGGGTAGAGTAGGGGACTAGAGGTTGGTGAGTCAGGGGAGAGTAGGGGACTGGAGATTGGTGTGTCAGGGGCGAGTAGGGGACTGGAGGTTGGTGATCCAGGGGAGAGTAGGGGACTGGAGGTTGGTGACACAGGGGTGAGTAGGGGACTGGAGATCAGTGAGTCAGGGGAGAGTAGGGGATTGGAGATTGGTGGGTCTGGGGGGAGTAGGGGACTGGAGATCAGTGAGCCAGGGGAGAGTAGGGGACTGGAGATTGGTGTGTCAGGGGAGAGTAGGGGACTGGAGGTTGGTGATCCAGGGGAGAGTAGGGGACTGGAGGTTGGTGAGTCAGGGGAGAGTAGGGGACTGGAGGTTGGTGGGTCAGGGGAGAGTAGGGTACTGGAGGTTGGTGACCAAGGGGAGAGTAGGGGACTGGTGATTGGTGAGTCAGGGGAGAGTAGTGGACTGGAGGTTGGTGAGTCAGGGGAGAGTAGGGGACTAGAGGTTGGTGACCCAGAGGAGAGTAAGGGATTGGAGGTTGGTGAGTCAGGTGAGAGTAGGGAACTGGAAGTTGGTGGATCAGTGGAGGGTAGTGGATTGGAGATCTGTGAGTAAGGGGAGAGTAGGGGACTGGAGGTTGGTGAGTCAGGTGAGAGTAGGGACTGGAGGTTGGTGGGTCAGGGGAGAATAGGGGACTGGAGGTTGGTGAGTCAGGGGAGATTAGGGGACTGTAGTTTGGTGAGTCAGGGGAGAATAGGGGACTGGAGGTTGGTGTCCCAGGGGATAGGGGACTGTAGGTTGGTGAGTCAGGGCAGAGTAGCGGACTGGAGGTTGGTGAGACAGGGGCGAGTAGGGGACTGGAGGTTGGTGATCTAGGGGAGAGTAGGGGACTGGAGGTTGGTGGGTCAGGGGAGAGTAGGGGACTGGAGGTTGATGAGTGAGAGGAGAGTAGGGGTTTGGAGGTTGGTGAGACAGGGGAGCGTAGGGGACTGGAGATTGGTGTGTCAGGGGAGAGGAGGGTACTGGAGGTTGGTGAGGCAGGGGAGAGTAGGGGACTGGAGGTTGGTGAGTCAGGGGAGAGTAGGGTACTGGAGGTTGGTGAGTCAGGGGAGAGTAGGGGACAGGGGGTTGGTGGGTCATGGGAGACTAGGGGACTGGAGTTTGCTGAGTCAGGGGAGATTAGGGGACTGTAGGTTGGTGAGTCAGGGGTGAGTAGGGGACTGGAGGTTGGTGTCCCAGGGGATAGGGGACTGTAGGTTGGTGAGTCAGGGCAGAGTAGGGGACTGGAGGTTGGTGAGTCAGGGGAGAGTAGGGGACTGGAGGTTGGTGATCAAGGGGTGAGTAGGGGACTGGAGTTTGGTGGGTAAGGGGAGAGTAGGAGACTGGAGGTCAGTGAGTCAGGGGAGAGTAGGGGATTGGAGGTTGATGAGTCAGGGGAGAGTAGGGAACTGGAGTTTGGTGAGTCTGGGGAAAGAAGTGGACTGGAGGTTGGTGAGGCAGGGGAGAGTAGCGGACTGGAGTAGGGAGGGTCAGGGCGAGTAGAGGACTGGAGATCAGTGAGAAGGGGAGAGTAGGCGACTGGAGGTTGGTGAGTCAGGGGAGAGTAGTGGACTGGAGGTTGGTGAGTCAGGGGAGAGAAGGGGACTGGAGATTGTAGAGTCAGGGGAGAGTCGGGGACTGGATGTTGTTGGATCAGGGGAGAATAGGGGACTGGAGATTGGTGAGTCGGGGAGAGTAGGGTACTGAAGATTGGTGGGTCAGGGGAGAGTAGGGGACTGGAGATTCATTGGTCAGGGGAGAGTAGGGGACTGGAGGTTGGTGGGTCAGGGGAGAGTAGGGGACTGGAGGTTGCTGAATCAGGGGATAGTATGGGACTGGAGGTTGGTGAGTCGGGGGAGAGTAGGGTACTGAAGTTTGGTGGGTCAGGGGAGAGTAGAGGACTGGAGATTGGTGAGTCAGGGGAGAGTAGGGGACTGGAGGTTTGTGAGTCAGGGGATAGTAGGGGACTAGAGTTTGGTGACCCAGAGGAGTGTAGGGGATTGGAGGTTGATGAGTCAGGTGAGAGTAGGGAACTGCAAGTTGGTGGATCAGTGGAGGGTAGGGGATTGGAGATCGGTGAGTCAGGGGAGAAGAGGGGACTGGAGGATGGTGAGTCAGGGGAGATTAGGGGACTGTAGGTTGGTGAGTCAGGGGAGAATAGGGGACTGGAGGTTGGTGTCCCAGGGGATAGGGGACTGCAGGTTGGTGAGTCAGGGCAGAGTAGGGGACTGGAGGTTGGTGAGACAGGGGAGAGTAGGGGACTGGAGGTTGGTGATCAAGGGGAGAGTAGGGGAGTGGAGGTTGGTGGGTCAGGGGAGAGTAGGGGACTGGAGGTTGGTGAGTGAGAGGAGAGTAGGGAACTTGAGGTTGGTGAGACAGGGGAACGTAGGGGACTGGAAATTGGTGTGTCAGGGGAGAGTAGGGTACTGGAGGTTGGTGACCCAGGGGTGAGTAGGGGACTGGAGGTTGATGAGTCAGGGGAGAGTAGGGGACTGGAGGTTGGTGGGTCAGGGGAGGGTAGGGGACTGGAGGTTGGTGAGTCAGGGGAGAGTAGGGGACTGG
Source organism: Cetorhinus maximus (assembly GCF_964194155.1). NCBI lineage: Eukaryota > Metazoa > Chordata > Chondrichthyes > Lamniformes > Cetorhinidae > Cetorhinus > Cetorhinus maximus. Next base: position 45,483,413 of record NC_135903.1, on the reverse strand, counting down.
AGGTTGGTAGGTCAGGGGAGAATAGGGGACTGGAGTTTGCTGAGTCAGGGGTGATTAGTGGACTGTAGGTTGGTGAGTCAGGGGAGAGTAGGGGACTGGAGGTTGGTGTCCCAGGGGATAGGGGACTGTTGGTTGGTGAGTCAGGGCAGAGTAGGGACTGGAGGTTGGTGAGTCATTGGAGAGTAGGGGACTGGAGGTTCGTGGGTCAGGGGAGAGTAGGAGACTGGAGTTCAGTGAGTCAGGGGAGAGTAGGGGATTGGAGGTTGATGAGACAGGGGAGAGTAGGGAACTGGAGTTTGGTGAGTCAGGGGAAAGAAGTGGACTGGAGGTTGGTGAGGCAGGGGAGAGTAGGGGACTGGAGGTTGGTGAGTCAGGGGAGAGTAGGGGACTGGAGGTTGCTGAATCAGGGGATAGTATGGGACTGGAGGTTGGTGAGTCAGGGGAGAGTAGGGTACTGGAGTTTGGTGGGTCAGGGGAGAGTAGAGGACCGGAGATTGGTGAGTCAGGGGAGAGTAGGGGACTGGAGGTTGGTGGGTCAGGGGAGAGTAGGGGACTGGAGGTCAGTGAGTCAGGGGAGAGTAGGGGACTGGAGGTTGGATAGTCAGGGGAGAGTAGGGGACTGGAGGTTGTGAGTCAGGGGAGAATAGGGAACTGGAGGTTGCTGGGTCTGGGGAGAGTAGGGGACTGGACGTTGATGGGTCAGGGGAGAGTAGGGGACTGGAGAATGGTCAGTGAGGGGAGAGTATGGGACTGGAGGTTGGTGGCTAAGGGGAGAGTAGGGGACTGGAGGTTGGTGATTCAGGGGAGAGTAGGGGAGTGGATGTTGGTGAGTCAGGGGAGAGTAGGGGACAGGAGATTGGTGAGTCAGGGGAGTGTAGGGGATTGGAAATTGGTGGGTCTGGGGGGTCTAGGGGACTGGAGAAGAGTGAGCCAGGGGAGAGTAGGGGGCTGGAGGCTGGTGAGTCAGGGGAGAGTAGGAGACAGGAGTTTGGTGAGTTAGGGGAGAGTAGGGGAAAGGAGGTTGGTGACCCAGGGGAGAGTAGGGGACTGGAGGTTGGTAGTCAGGGGAGAGTAGGGGACTGGAGATGAGTGAGTAAGAGGAGAGTAGGGGACTGGAGGTTGGTGACCCAGGGGGGAATAGGGGACTGGAGATCGGTGAGCCAGAGGAGAGTAGGGGATTGGAGGCTGGTGAGTCAGGAGAGATTAGGGGACAGGAGGTTGGAGAGTCTGGGGAGAGTAGGGGACTGGAGGTTGGTGACACAGGGGTGAGTAGGGGACTGGAGATCGGTGAGTCAGGGGAGAGTAGGGGACAAGAGGTTGGTGAGTCAGTGGAGAGTAGGGGACTGGAGATTGGTGTGTCAGGGAAGAGTAGGGGACTGGAGGTTGGTGATCCAGGGGAGAGTAGGGGACTGGAGGTTGGTGAGTCAGGGGAGAGTAGGGGACTGGAGGTTGGTGGGTCAGGGGAGAGTAGGGGACTGGAGGTTGGAGACCAAGGGGAGAGTAGTGGACTGGAGATTGGTGAGTCAGGGGAGAGTAGGGGACTGGAGGTTGGTGAGTCAGGGGAGAGTAGGGGACGAGAGGTTGGTGACCCAGAGGAGAGTAGGGGATTGGAGGTTGGTGAGTCAGTTGTGAGTAGGGAACTGGAAGTTGGTGGATCAGTGGAGGGTAGTGGATTGGAGATCGGTGAGTCAGGGGAGAGTAGTGGACTGGAGGTTGGTTTGTCAGGGGTGAGTAGGGGACTGGAGGTTGGTGGTCAGGGGAGAATAGGGGACTGGAGGTTGGTGAGTTAGGGGAGATTAGGGGACTGTAGGTTGGTGAGTCAGGGGAGAATAGGGGACTGGAGGTTGGTGTCCCAGGGGATAGGGGACTGTAGGTTGGTGAGTCAGGGCAGAGTAGGGTACTGGAGGTTTGTGAGACAGGGGAGAGTAGGGGACTGGAGGTTTGTGATCAAGGGGAGAGTAGGGGACTGGAGGTTGGAGGGTCAGGGGAGAGTAGGGGACTGGAGGTTGGTGAGAGAGAGGAGAGTAGGGAACTGGAGGTTGGTGAGACAGGGGAGCGTAGGGGACTGGAGATTGGTGTGTCAGGGGAGAGTAGGGTACTGGAGGTTGGTGACCCAGGGGTGAGTAGGGGACTGGAGGTTGATGAGTCAGGGGAGAGTAGGGGACTGGAGTTTGGTGGGTTGGGGAGGGTAGGGGACTGGAGGTTGGTGAGTCAGGGGAGAGTAGGGGATTGGAGGTTGGTGGGTCAGGGGAGAATAGGGGACTGGAGTTTGCTGAGTCAGGGGTGATTAGGGGACTGTAGGTTGGTGAGTCAGGGGAGAGTAGGGGACTGGAGGTTGGTGTCCCAGGGGATAGTGGGCTGTAGGCTGGTGAGTCAGGGCAGAGAAGGGACTGGAGGTTGGTGAGTCAGGGGAGAGTTGGGGAATGGAGGTTGGTGGGTCAGGGGAGAATAGGAGACTGGAGGTCAGTGAGTCAGGGGAGAGTAGGGGATTGGAGGTTGATGAGTCAGGGGAGAGTAGGGAACTGGAGTTTGGTGAGTCAGGGGAAAGAAGTGGACTGCAGGTTGGTGAGGCAGGGGAGAGTAGGGGACTGGAGGTTGGTGATTCAGGGGAGAGTAGGGGACTGGAGGTTGCTGAATCAGGGGATAGTATGGGACTGGAGGTTGGTGAGTCAGGGGAGAGTAGGGTACTGGAGTTTGGTGGGTCAGGGGAGAGTAGAGGACTGGAGATTGGTGAGTCAGGGGAGAGTAGCGGACTGGAGGTTCGTGGGTCAGGGGAGAGTAGGGGACTGGAGGTCAGTGAGTCAGGGGAGAGTAGGGGACTGGAGATCGGTGAGTCAGGGGAGAGTAGGGGACTGGAGGTTGCATAGTCAGGGGAGAGTAGGGGACTGGCGGTTGTGAGTCAGGGGAGAATAGGGAACTGGAGGTTGCTGGGTCTGGGGAGAGTAGGGGACTGGACGTTGATGGGTCAGGGGAGAGTAGGGGACTGGAGAATGGTCAGTGAGGGGAGAGTATGGGACTGGAGTTTGGTGGCTAAGGGGAGAGTAGGGGTCTGGAGGTTGGTGATTCAGGGGAGAGTAGGGGAGTGGATGTTGGTGAGTCAGGGGAGAGTAGGGGACTGGAGATTGGTGAGTCAGGGGAGAGTAGGGGATTGGAGATTGGTGGGTCTGGGGGGAGTAGGGGACTGGAGATCAGTGAGCCAGGGGAGAGTAGGGGACTGGAGGCTGGTGAGTCAGGGGTGAGTAGGAGACAGGAGGTTGGTGAGTCAGGGGAGAGTAGGGGACTGGAGGTTGGTGACCCAGGGGAGAGTAGGGGACTGGAAGTTGGTCGGTCAGGGGAGACTAGGGGACTGGATATGAGTGAGTAAGAGGAGAGTAGGGGACTGGAGGTTGTTGACCCAGGTGGGAGTAGGGGACTGGAGATCGGTGAGCCAGAGGAGAGTAGGGGATTGGAGGCTGGTGAGTCAGGGGAGATTAGGGGCCAGGAGGTTGGAGAGTCTGGGGAGAGTAGGGGACTGGAGGTTGGTGATCAAGGGGAGAGTAGGGGACTGGAGGTTGGTGGGTCAGGGGAGAGTAGGAGACTGGAGTTCAGTGAGTCAGGGGAGAGTAGGGTATTGGAGGTTGATGAGTCAGGAGAGAGTAGGGAACTAGAGTTTGGTGAGTCAGGGGAAAGAAGTGGACTGGAGGTTGGTGAGGCAGGGGAGAGTAGGGAAATGGAGGTGGGTGAGTCAGGGGCGAGTAGAGGACAGGAAATCAGTGAGAAGGGGAGAGTAGGCGACTGGAGGTTGGTGAGTCAGGGGAGAGTAGGGGACTGGAGATTGTAGAGTCAGGGGAGAGTAGGGGACTGGAGATTGGTGGGTCAGGGGAGGGTAGGGGACTGGAGGTTGATGAGTCAGGGGAGAGTAGGGGACTGGAGGTTGGTGGGTCAGGGGAGAATAGGGGACTGGAGTTTGCTGAGTCAGGGGAGATTAGGGGACTGTAGGTTGGTGAGTCAGGGGAGAGTAGGGGACTGGAGGTTGGTCTCCCAGGGGATAGGGGACTGTAGGTTGGTCAGTCAGGGTAGAGTAGGGGACTGGAGATTGGTGAGTCAGGGGAGAGTAGGGGACTGGAGATTGGTGAGTCAGGGGAGAGTAGGGGACTAGAGGTTGGTGACCCAGAGGAGAGTAGGGGATTGGAGGTTGGTGAGTCAGGTGTGAGTAGGGAACTGGAAGTTGGTGGAATAGTGGAGGGTAGGGGATTGGAGATAGGTGAGTCAGGATAGATTAGGGGACTGGAGGTTGGTGGGTCTGGGGAGAGTTGGGGATTGGAGGTTGGTGAGTCAGGGGTGAGGAGGTGAATGGAGATTGGTGAGTAAGGGTAGAGTAGGGTACTGGAGGTTGGTGAGTCAGGGGAGAGTAGGGGACAGGAGATTGGTGAGTCAGGGGAGTGTAGGGGATTGGAGATTGGTGGGTCTGGGGGGTCTAGGGGACTGGAGATCAGTGAGCCAGGGGAGAGTAGGGGGCTGGAGGCTGGTGAGTCAGGGGAGAGTAGGAGACAGGAGTTTGGTGAGTTAGGGGAGAGTAGGGGAAAGGAGGTTGGTGACCCAGGGGAGAGTAGGGGACTGGAGGTTGGTAGTCAGGGGAGAGTAGGGGACTGGAGATGAGTGAGTAAGAGGAGAGTAGGGGACTGGAGGTTGGTGACCCAGGGGGGAATAGTGGACTGGAGATCGGTGAGCCAGAGGAGAGTAGGGGATTGGAGGCTGGTGAGTCAGGAGAGATTAGGGGACAGGAGGTTGGAGAGTCTGGGGAGAGTAGGGGACTGGAGGTTGGTGACACAGGGGTGAGTAGGGGACTGGAGATCGGTGAGTCAGGGGAGAGTAGGGGACAAGAGGTTGGTGAGTCAGTGGAGAGTAGGGGACTGGAGATTGGTGTGTCAGGGAAGAGTAGGGGACTGGAGGTTGGTGATCCAGGGGAGAGTAGGGGACTGGAGGTTGGTGAGTCAGGGGAGAGTAGGGGACTGGAGGTTGGTGGGTCAGGGGAGAGTAGGGGACTGGAGGTTGGAGACCAAGGGGAGAGTAGTGGACTGGAGATTGGTGAGTCAGGGGAGAGTAGGGGACTGGAGGTTGGTGAGTCAGGGGAGAGTAGGGGACGAGAGGTTGGTGACCCAGAGGAGAGTAGGGGATTGGAGGTTGGTGAGTCAGTTGTGAGTAGGGAACTGGAAGTTGGTGGATCAGTGGAGGGTAGTGGATTGGAGATCGGTGAGTCAGGGGAGAGTAGTGGACTGGAGGTTGGTTTGTCAGGGGTGAGTAGGGGACTGGAGGTTGGTGGTCAGGGGAGAATAGGGGACTGGAGGTTGGTGAGTTAGGGGAGATTAGGGGACTGTAGGTTGGTGAGTCAGGGGAGAATAGGGGACTGGAGGTTGGTGTCCCAGGGGATAGGGGACTGTAGGTTGGTGAGTCAGGGCAGAGTAGGGTACTGGAGGTTTGTGAGACAGGGGAGAGTAGGGGACTGGAGGTTTGTGATCAAGGGGAGAGTAGTGGACTGGAGGTTGATCAGTCAGGGGAGAGTAGGGAACTGGAGGTTGGCGAGTAAGGCTAGAGAAGTGGACTGCAGGTTGGTGAGGCAGTGGAGAGTAGGGGACTGGAGGTGGGTGAGTCAGGGGTGAGTAGAGGACTGGAGATCAGTGAGTCAGGGGAGAGTAGGGGACTGGAGGTTGGTGATCAAGGGGAGAGTAGGGGACTGGAGGTTGGAGGGTCAGGGGAGAGTAGGGGACTGGAGGTTGGTGAGAGAGAGGAGAGTAGGGAACTGGAGGTTGGTGAGACAGGGGAGCGTAGGGGACTGGAGATTGGTGTGTCAGGGGAGAGTAGGGTACTGGAGGTTGGTGACCCAGGGGTGAGTAGGGGACTGGAGGTTGATGAGTCAGGGGAGAGTAGGGGACTGGAGTTTGGTGGGTTGGGGAGGGTAGGGGACTGGAGGTTGGTGAGTCAGGGGAGAGTAGGGGATTGGAGGTTGGTGGGTCAGGGGAGAATAGGGGACTGGAGTTTGCTGAGTCAGGGGTGATTAGGGGACTGTAGGTTGGTGAGTCAGGGGAGAGTAGGGGACTGGAGGTTGGTGTCCCAGGGGATAGTGGGCTGTAGGCTGGTGAGTCAGGGCAGAGAAGGGACTGGAGGTTGGTGAGTCAGGGGAGAGTTGGGGAATGGAGGTTGGTGGGTCAGGGGAGAATAGGAGACTGGAGGTCAGTGAGTCAGGGGAGAGTAGGGGATTGGAGGTTGATGAGTCAGGGGAGAGTAGGGAACTGGAGTTTGGTGAGTCAGGGGAAAGAAGTGGACTGCAGGTTGGTGAGGCAGGGGAGAGTAGGGGACTGGAGGTTGGTGATTCAGGGGAGAGTAGGGGACTGGAGGTTGCTGAATCAGGGGATAGTATGGGACTGGAGGTTGGTGAGTCAGGGGAGAGTAGGGTACTGGAGTTTGGTGGGTCAGGGGAGAGTAGAGGACTGGAGATTGGTGAGTCAGGGGAGAGTAGCGGACTGGAGGTTCGTGGGTCAGGGGAGAGTAGGGGACTGGAGGTCAGTGAGTCAGGGGAGAGTAGGGGACTGGAGATCGGTGAGTCAGGGGAGAGTAGGGGACTGGAGGTTGCATAGTCAGGGGAGAGTAGGGGACTGGCGGTTGTGAGTCAGGGGAGAATAGGGAACTGGAGGTTGCTGGGTCTGGGGAGAGTAGGGGACTGGACGTTGATGGGTCAGGGGAGAGTAGGGGACTGGAGAATGGTCAGTGAGGGGAGAGTATGGGACTGGAGTTTGGTGGCTAAGGGGAGAGTAGGGGTCTGGAGGTTGGTGATTCAGGGGAGAGTAGGGGAGTGGATGTTGGTGAGTCAGGGGAGAGTAGGGGACTGGAGATTGGTGAGTCAGGGGAGAGTAGGGGATTGGAGATTGGTGGGTCTGGGGGGAGTAGGGGACTGGAGATCAGTGAGCCAGGGGAGAGTAGGGGACTGGAGGCTGGTGAGTCAGGGGTGAGTAGGAGACAGGAGGTTGGTGAGTCAGGGGAGAGTAGGGGACTGGAGGTTGGTGACCCAGGGGAGAGTAGGGGACTGGAAGTTGGTCGGTCAGGGGAGACTAGGGGACTGGATATGAGTGAGTAAGAGGAGAGTAGGGGACTGGAGGTTGTTGACCCAGGTGGGAGTAGGGGACTGGAGATCGGTGAGCCAGAGGAGAGTAGGGGATTGGAGGCTGGTGAGTCAGGGGAGATTAGGGGCCAGGAGGTTGGAGAGTCTGGGGAGAGTAGGGGACTGGAGGTTGGTGATCAAGGGGAGAGTAGGGGACTGGAGGTTGGTGGGTCAGGGGAGAGTAGGAGACTGGAGTTCAGTGAGTCAGGGGAGAGTAGGGTATTGGAGGTTGATGAGTCAGGAGAGAGTAGGGAACTAGAGTTTGGTGAGTCAGGGGAAAGAAGTGGACTGGAGGTTGGTGAGGCAGGGGAGAGTAGGGAAATGGAGGTGGGTGAGTCAGGGGCGAGTAGAGGACAGGAAATCAGTGAGAAGGGGAGAGTAGGCGACTGGAGGTTGGTGAGTCAGGGGAGAGTAGGGGACTGGAGATTGTAGAGTCAGGGGAGAGTAGGGGACTGGAGATTGGTGGGTCAGGGGAGGGTAGGGGACTGGAGGTTGATGAGTCAGGGGAGAGTAGGGGACTGGAGGTTGGTGGGTCAGGGGAGAATAGGGGACTGGAGTTTGCTGAGTCAGGGGAGATTAGGGGACTGTAGGTTGGTGAGTCAGGGGAGAGTAGGGGACTGGAGGTTGGTCTCCCAGGGGATAGGGGACTGTAGGTTGGTCAGTCAGGGTAGAGTAGGGGACTGGAGATTGGTGAGTCAGGGGAGAGTAGGGGACTGGAGATTGGTGAGTCAGGGGAGAGTAGGGGACTAGAGGTTGGTGACCCAGAGGAGAGTAGGGGATTGGAGGTTGGTGAGTCAGGTGTGAGTAGGGAACTGGAAGTTGGTGGAATAGTGGAGGGTAGGGGATTGGAGATAGGTGAGTCAGGATAGATTAGGGGACTGGAGGTTGGTGGGTCTGGGGAGAGTTGGGGATTGGAGGTTGGTGAGTCAGGGGTGAGGAGGTGAATGGAGATCGGTGAGTAAGGGGAGAGTAGGGGACTGGAGGTTGGTGAGTCAGGGAAGAGTAGGGGACTGGAGGTTGGTGACCCAGGGGAGAGTAGGGGTCAGGAGTTTGGTGACCCAGGGGAGAGTAGGGGACTAGAGGTTGCTGCGTCAGTGGAGAGTAGGGGACTGGAGGTTGGTGGGTCAGGGGAGAGTAGCGGACTGGAGATTGTAGAGTCAGCGGAGAGTAGGGGACTGGATGTTGTTGGATCAGGGGAGAGTAGGGGACTGGAGATTGGAGAGTCAGGGGAGAGTAGGGGACTGGAGATTCATTGGTCAGGGGAGAGTAGGGGACTGGAGGTTGGTGGGTCAGGGTAGAGTAGGGGACTGGAGGTTGCTGAATCAGGGTATAGTATGGGACTGGAGGTTGGTGAGTCAGGGGAGAGTAGGGTACTGGAGTTTGGTGGGTCAGGGGAGAGTAGAGGACTGGAGAATGGTGAGTCAGGGGAGAGTAGGGACTGGAGGTTGGTGGGTCATGGGAGAGTAGGGGACTGGAGGTCAGTGAGTCAGGGGAGAGTAGGGGACTGGAGATCGGTGAGTCAGGGGAGAGTAGGGGACTGGAGGATGGATAGTCAGGGGAGAGTAGGGGACTGGAGTTTGTGAGTCAGGGGAGAGAAGGGGACTGGAGGCTGGTGACCGAGGGGAGAGAAGGGGGCTGGAGATCGGTGAGTCAGGGGAGAGTAGGGAACTGGAGGTTGCTGGGTCTGGAAAGAGTAGGGGACTGGACGTTGATGGGTCAGGGGAGAGTAGGGGACTGGAGAATGGTCAGTGAGGGGAGAGTATGGGACTGGAGGTTGGTGGCTAAGGGGAGACTAGGGGACTGGAGGTTGGTGATTCAGGGGAGAGTAGGGGAGTGGATGTTGGTGAGTCAGGGGAGAGTAGGGGACTGGAGATTGGTGAGTCAGGGGAGAGTAGGGGATTGGAGATTGGTGGGTCTGGGGGGAGTAGGGGACTGGAGCTCAGTGAGCCAGGGGAGAGTAGGGGACTGGAGGCTGGTGAGTCAGGGGAGAGTAGGAGACAGGAGGTTGGTGAGTCAGTGGAGAGTAGGGGACTGGAGGTTGGACGGTCAGGGGAGAGTAGGGGACTGGAGATGAGTGAGTAAGAGGAGAGTAGAGGACTGGAGGTTGGTGACCCAGGGGGGAGTAGGGGACTGGAGATCGGTGAGCCAGGGGAGAGTAGGGGATTGGAGGCTGGTGAGTCAGGGGAGATTAGGGGCCAGGAGTTTGGAGAGTCTGGGGAGAGTAGGGGACTGGAGGTTGGTGACACAGGGGTGAGTAGGGGACTGGAGATCGGTGAGTCATGGGAGAGTAGGGGACTGGAGGTCGGTGAGTCAGGGTAGAGTAGGGGACTAGAGGTTGGTGAGTCAGGGGAGAGTAGGGGACTGGAGATTGGTGTGTCAGGGGCGAGTAGGGGACTGGAGGTTGGTGATCCAGGGGAGAGTAGGGGACTGGAGGTTGGTGACACAGGGGTGAGTAGGGGACTGGAGATCGGTGAGTCAGGGGAGAGTAGGGGACTGGAGGTCGGTGAGTCAGGGTAGAGTAGGGGAATAGAGGTTGGTGAGTCAGGGGAGAGTAGGGGACTGGAGGTTGGTGATCCAGGGGAGAGTAGGGGACTGGAGGTTGGTGAGTCAGGGGAGAGTAGGGGACTGGAGGTTGGTGGGTCAGGGTAGAGTAGGGTACTGGAGGTTGGTGACCAAGGGGAGAGTAGGGGACTGGTGATTGGTGAGTCAGGGGAGAGTAGTGGACTGGAGGTTGGTGAGTCAGGTGAGAGTAGGGAACTGGAAGTTGGTGGATCAGTGGAGGGTAGTGGATTGGAGATCTGTGAGTAAGGGGAGAGTAGGGGACTGGAGGTTGTTGAGTCAGGTGAGAGTAGGGGACTGGAGGTTGGTGGGTCAGGGGAGAATAGGGGACTGGAGGTTGGTGAGTCAGGGGAGATTAGGGGACTGTAGTTTGGTGAGTCAGGGGAGAATAGGGGACTGGAGGTTGGTGTCCCAGGGGATAGGGGACTGTAGGTTGGTGAGTCAGGGCAGAGTAGCGGACTGGAGGTTGGTGAGACAGGGGCGAGTAGGGGACTGGAGGTTGGTGATCTAGGGGAGAGTAGGGGACTGGAGGTTGGTGGGTCAGGGGAGAGTAGGGGACTGGAGGTTGATGAGTGAGAGGAGAGTAGGGGTTTGGAGGTTGGTGAGACAGGGGAGCGTAGGGGACTGGAGATTGGTGTGTCAGGGGAGAGGAGGGTACTGGAGGTTGGTGAGGCAGGGGAGAGTAGGGGACTGGAGGTTGGTGAGTCAGGGGAGAGTAGGGTACTGGAGGTTGGTGAGTCAGGGGAGAGTAGGGGACAGGGGGTTGGTGGGTCATGGGAGACTAGGGGACTGGAGTTTGCTGAGTCAGGGGAGATTAGGGGACTGTAGGTTGGTGAGTCAGGGGTGAGTAGGGGACTGGAGGTTGGTGTCCCAGGGGATAGGGGACTGTAGGTTGGTGAGTCAGGGCAGAGTAGGGGACTGGAGGTTGGTGAGTCAGGGGAGAGTAGGGGACTGGAGGTTGGTGATCAAGGGGTGAGTAGGGGACTGGAGTTTGGTGGGTAAGGGGAGAGTAGGAGACTGGAGGTCAGTGAGTCAGGGGAGAGTAGGGGATTGGAGGTTGATGAGTCAGGGGAGAGTAGGGAACTGGAGTTTGGTGAGTCTGGGGAAAGAAGTGGACTGGAGGTTGGTGAGGCAGGGGAGAGTAGCGGACTGGAGTAGGGAGGGTCAGGGGCGAGTAGAGGACTGGAGATCAGTGAGAAGGGGAGAGTAGGCGACTGGAGGTTGGTGAGTCAGGGGAGAGTAGTGGACTGGAGGTTGGTGAGTCAGGGGAGAGAAGGGGACTGGAGATTGTAGAGTCAGGGGAGAGTCGGGGACTGGATGTTGTTGGATCAGGGGAGAATAGGGGACTGGAGATTGGTGAGTCGGGGAGAGTAGGTTACTGGAGATTGGTGGGTCGGGGAGAGTAGGGGACTGGAGATTCATTGGTCAGGGGAGAGTAGGGGACTGGAGGTTGGTGGGTCAGGGGAGAGTAGGGGACTGGAGGTTGCTGAATCAGGGGATAGTATGGGACTGGAGGTTGGTGAGTCGGGGGAGAGTAGGGTACTGAAGTTTGGTGGGTCAGTGGAGAGTAGAGGACTGGAGATTGGTGAGTCAGGGGAGAGTAGGGGACTGGAGGTTTGTGAGTCAGGGGATAGTAGGGGACTAGAGTTTGGTGACCCAGAGGAGAGTAGGGGATTGGAGGTTGATGAGTCAGGTGAGAGTAGGGAACTGCAAGTTGGTGGATCAGTGGAGGGTAGGGGATTGGAGATCGGTGAGTCAGGGGAGAAGAGGGGACTGGAGGTTGGTGAGTCAGTGGAGAGTAGGGGACTGGAGGTTGGTGGGTTAGGGGAGAATAGGGGACTGGAGCTTGGTGAGTCAGGGGAGATTAGGGGACTGTAGGTTGGTGAGTCAGGGGAGAATAGGGGACTGGAGGTTGGTGTCCCAGGGGATAGGGGACTGCAGGTTGGTGAGTCAGGGCAGAGTAGGGGACTGGAGGTTGGTGAGACAGGGGAGAGTAGGGGACTGGAGGTTGGTGATCAAGGGGAGAGTAGGGGAGTGGAGGTTGGTGGGTCAGGGGAGAGTAGGGGACTGGAGGTTGGTGAGTGAGAGGAGAGTAGGGAACTTGAGGTTGGTGAGACAGGGGAACGTAGGGGACTGGAAATTGGTGTGTCAGGGGAGAGTAGGGTACTGGAGGTTGGTGACCCAGGGGTGAGTAGGGGACTGGAGGTTGATGAGTCAGGGGAGAGTAGGGGACTGGAGGTTGGTGGGTCAGGGGAGGGTAGGGGACTGGAGGTTGGTGAGTCAGGGGAGAGTAGGGGACTGGAGGTTGGTAGGTCAGGGGAGAATAGGGGACTGGAGTTTGCTGAGTCAGGGGTGATTAGTGGACTGTAGGTTGGTGAGTCAGGGGAGAGTAGGGGACTGGAGGTTGGTGTCCCAGGGGATAGGGGACTGTTGGTTGGTGAGTCAGGGCAGAGTAGGGACTGGAGGTTGGTGAGTCATTGGAGAGTAGGGGACTGGAGGTTCGTGGGTCAGGGGAGAGTAGGAGACTGGAGTTCAGTGAGTCAGGGGAGAGTAGGGGATTGGAGGTTGATGAGACAGGGGAGAGTAGGGAACTGGAGTTTGGTGAGTCAGGGGAAAGAAGTGGACTGGAGGTTGGTGAGGCAGGGGAGAGTAGGGGACTGGAGGTTGGTGAGTCAGGGGAGAGTAGGGGACTGGAGGTTGCTGAATCAGGGGATAGTATGGGACTGGAGGTTGGTGAGTCAGGGGAGAGTAGGGTACTGGAGTTTGGTGGGTCAGGGGAGAGTAGAGGACCGGAGATTGGTGAGTCAGGGGAGAGTAGGGGACTGGAGGTTGGTGGGTCAGGGGAGAGTAGGGGACTGGAGGTCAGTGAGTCAGGGGAGAGTAGGGGACTGGAGGTTGGATAGTCAGGGGAGAGTAGGGGACTGGAGGTTGTGAGTCAGGGGAGAATAGGGAACTGGAGGTTGCTGGGTCTGGGGAGAGTAGGGGACTGGACGTTGATGGGTCAGGGGAGAGTAGGGGACTGGAGAATGGTCAGTGAGGGGAGAGTATGGGACTGGAGGTTGGTGGCTAAGGGGAGAGTAGGGGACTGGAGGTTGGTGATTCAGGGGAGAGTAGGGGAGTGGATGTTGGTGAGTCAGGGGAGAGTAGGGGACAGGAGATTGGTGAGTCAGGGGAGTGTAGGGGATTGGAGATTGGTGGGTCTGGGGGGTCTAGGGGACTGGAGATCAGTGAGCCAGGGGAGAGTAGGGGGCTGGAGGCTGGTGAGTCAGGGGAGAGTAGGAGACAGGAGTTTGGTGAGTTAGGGGAGAGTAGGGGAAAGGAGGTTGGTGACCCAGGGGAGAGTAGGGGACTGGAGGTTGGTAGTCAGGGGAGAGTAGGGGACTGGAGATGAGTGAGTAAGAGGAGAGTAGGGGACTGGAGGTTGGTGACCCAGGGGGGAATAGGGGACTGGAGATCGGTGAGCCAGAGGAGAGTAGGGGATTGGAGGCTGGTGAGTCAGGAGAGATTAGGGGACAGGAGGTTGGAGAGTATGGGGAGAGTAGGGGACTGGAGGTTGGTGACACAGGGGTGAGTAGGGGACTGGAGATCGGTGAGTCAGGGGAGAGTAGGGGACAAAAGGTTGGTGAGTCAGTGGAGAGTAGGGGACTGGAGATTGGTGTGTCAGGGAAGAGTAGGGGACTGGAGGTTGGTGATCCAGGGGAGAGTAGGGGACTGGAGGTTGGTGAGTCAGGGGAGAGTAGGGGACTGGAGGTTGGTGGGTCAGGGGAGAGTAGGGGACTGGAGGTTGGAGACCAAGGGGAGAGTAGTGGACTGGAGGTTGGTGAGTCAGTTGTGAGTAGGGAACGGGAAGTTGGTGGATCAGTGGAGGGTAGTGGATTGGAGATCGGTGAGTCAGGGGAGAGTAGTGGACTGGAGGTTGGTTTGTCAGGGGTGAGTAGGGGACTGGAGGTTGGTGGTCAGGGGAGAATAGGGGACTGGAGGTTGGTGAGTTAGGGGAGATTAGGGGACTGTAGGTTGGTGAGTCAGGGGAGAATAGGGGACTGGAGGTTGGTGTCCCAGGGGATAGGGGACTGTAGGTTGGTGAGTCAGGGCAGAGTAGGGTACTGGAGGTTTGTGAGACAGGGGAGAGTAGGGGACTGGAGGTTTGTGATCAAGGGGAGAGTAGTGGACTGGAGGTTGATGAGTCAGGGGAGAGTAGGGAACTGGAGGTTGGCGAGTAAGGCTAGAGAAGTGGACTGGAGGTTGGTGAGGCAGTGGAGAGTAGGGGACTGGAGGTGGGTGAGTCAGGGGTGAGTAGAGGACTGGAGATCAGTGAGTCAGGTGAGAGTAGGGGACTGGAGGTTGGTGATCAAGGGGAGAGTAGGGGACTGGAGGTTGGAGGGTCAGGGGAGAGTAGGGGACTGGAGGTTGGTGAGAGAGAGGAGAGTAGGGAACTGGAGGTTGGTGAGACAGGGGAGCGTAGGGGACTGGAGATTGGTGTGTCAGGGGAGAGTAGGGTACTGGAGGTTGGTGACCCAGGGGTGAGTAGGGGACTGGAGGTTGATGAGTCAGGGGAGAGTAGGGGACTGGAGTTTGGTGGGTTGGGGAGGGTAGGGGACTGGAGGTTGGTGAGTCAGGGGAGAGTAGGGGATTGGAGGTTGGTGGGTCAGGGGAGAATAGGGGACTGGAGTTTGCTGAGTCAGGGGTGATTAGGGGACTGTAGGTTGGTGAGTCAGGGGAGAGTAGGGGACTGGAGGTTGGTGTCCCAGGGGATAGTGGGCTGTAGGCTGGTGAGTCAGGGCAGAGAAGGGACTGGAGGTTGGTGAGTCAGGGGAGAGTTGGGGAATGGAGGTTGGTGGGTCAGGGGAGAATAGGAGACTGGAGGTCAGTGAGTCAGGGGAGAGTAGGGGATTGGAGGTTGATGAGTCAGGGGAGAGTAGGGAACTGGAGTTTGGTGAGTCAGGGGAAAGAAGTGGACTCCAGGTTGGGGAGGCAGGGAAGAGTAGGGGACTGGAGGTTGGTGATTCAGGGGAGAGTAGGGGACTGGAGGTTGCTGAATCAGGGGATAGTATGGGACTGGAGGTTGGTGAGTCAGGGGAGAGTAGGGTACTGGAGTTTGGTGGGTCAGGGGAGAGTAGAGGACTGGAGATTGGTGAGTCAGGGGAGAGTAGCGGACTGGAGGTTCGTGGGTCAGGGGAGAGTAGGGGACTGGAGGTCAGTGAGTCAGGGGAGAGTAGGGGACTGGAGATCGGTGAGTCAGGGGAGAGTAGGGGACTGGAGGTTGCATAGTCAGGGGAGAGTAGGGGACTGGCGGTTGTGAGTCAGGGGAGAATAGGGAACTGGAGGTTGCTGGGTCTGGGGAGAGTAGGGGACTGGACGTTGATGGGTCAGGGGAGAGTAGGGGACTGGAGAATGGTCAGTGAGGGGAGAGTATGGGACTGGAGTTTGGTGGCTAAGGGGAGAGTAGGGGTCTGGAGGTTGGTGATTCAGGGGAGAGTAGGGGAGTGGATGTTGGTGAGTCAGGGGAGAGTAGGGGACTGGAGATTGGTGAGTCAGGGGAGAGTAGGGGATTGGAGATTGGTGGGTCTGGGGGGAGTAGGGGACTGGAGATCAGTGAGCCAGGGGAGAGTAGGGGACTGGAGGCTGGTGAGTCAGGGGTGAGTAGGAGACAGGAGGTTGGTGAGTCAGGGGAGAGTAGGGGACTGGAGGTTGGTGACCCAGGGGAGAGTAGGGGACTGGAAGTTGGTCGGTCAGGGGAGACTAGGGGACTGGATATGAGTGAGTAAGAGGAGAGTAGGGGACTGGAGGTTGGTGACCCAGGTGGGAGTAGGGGACTGGAGATCGGTGAGCCAGAGGAGAGTAGGGGATTGGAGGCTGGTGAGTCAGGGGAGATTAGGGGCCAGGAGGTTGGAGAGTCTGGGGAGAGTAGGGGACTGGAGGTTGGTGATCAAGGGGAGAGTAGGGGACTGGAGGTTGGTGGGTCAGGGGAGAGTAGGAGACTGGAGTTCAGTGAGTCAGGGGAGAGTAGGGTATTGGAGGTTGATGAGTCAGGAGAGAGTAGGGAACTAGAGTTTGGTGAGTCAGGGGAAAGAAGTGGACTGGAGGTTGGTGAGGCAGGGGAGAGTAGGGAAATGGAGGTGGGTGAGTCAGGGGCGAGTAGAGGACAGGAAATCAGTGAGAAGGGGAGAGTAGGCGACTGGAGGTTGGTGAGTCAGGGGAGAGTAGGGGACTGGAGATTGTAGAGTCAGGGGAGAGTAGGGGACTGGAGATTGGTGGGTCAGGGGAGGGTAGGGGACTGGAGGTTGATGAGTCAGGGGAGAGTAGGGGACTGGAGGTTGGTGGGTCAGGGGAGAATAGGGGACTGGAGTTTGCTGAGTCAGGGGAGATTAGGGGACTGTAGGTTGGTGAGTCAGGGGAGAGTAGGGGACTGGAGGTTGGTCTCCCAGGGGATAGGGGACTGTAGGTTGGTCAGTCAGGGTAGAGTAGGGGACTGGAGATTGGTGAGTCAGGGGAGAGTAGGGGACTGGAGATTGGTGAGTCAGGGGAGAGTAGGGGACTAGAGGTTGGTGACCCAGAGGAGAGTAGGGGATTGGAGGTTGGTGAGTCAGGTGTGAGTAGGGAACTGGAAGTTGGTGGAATAGTGGAGGGTAGGGGATTGGAGATAGGTGAGTCAGGATAGATTAGGGGACTGGAGGTTGGTGGGTCTGGGGAGAGTTGGGGATTGGAGGTTGGTGAGTCAGGGGTGAGGAGGTGAATGGAGATTGGTGAGTAAGGGGAGAGTAGGGGACTGGAGGTTGGTGAGTCAGGGAAGAGTAGGGGACTGGAGGTTGGTGACCCAGGGGAGAGTAGGGGTCAGGAGGTTGGTGGGTCAGGGGAGAGTAGGAGACTGGAGGTTGGTCTCCCAGGGGATAGGGGACTGTAGGTTGGTCAGTCAGGGTAGAGTAGGGGACTGGAGATTGGTGAGTCAGGGGAGAGTAGGGGACTGGAGATTGGTGAGTCAGGGGAGAGTAGGGGACTAGAGGTTGGTGACCCAGAGGAGAGTAGGGGATTGGAGGTTGGTGAGTCAGGTGTGAGTAGGGCACTGGAAGTTGGTGGAATAGTGGAGGGTAGGGGATTGGAGATAGGTGAGTCAGGATAGATTAGGGGACTGGAGGTTGGTGGGTCTGGGGAGAGTTGGGGATTGGAGGTTGGTGAGTCAGGGGTGAGGAGGTGAATGGAGATTGGTGAGTAAGGGGAGAGTAGGGGACTGGAGGTTGGTGAGTCAGGGAAGAGTAGGGGACTGGAGGTTGGTGACCCAGGGGAGAGTAGGGGTCAGGAGTTTGGTGACCCAGGGGAGAGTAGGGGACTAGAGGTTGCTGCGTCAGTGGAGAGTAGGGGACTGGAGGTTGGTGGTTCAGGGGAGAGTAGCGGACTGGAGATTGTAGAGTCAGGGGAGAGTAGGGGACTGGATGTTGTTGGATCAGGGGAGAGTAGGGGACTGGAGATTGGAGAGTCAGGGGAGAGTAGGGGACTGGAGATTCATTGGTCAGGGGAGAGTAGGGGACTGGAGGTTGGTGGGTCAGGGTAGAGTAGGAGACTGGAGGTTGCTGAATCAGGGTATAGTATGGGACTGGAGGTTGGTGAGTCAGGGGAGAGTAGGGTACTGGAGTTTGGTGGGTCAGGGGAGAGTAGAGGACTGGAGAATGGTGAGTCAGGGGAGAGTAGGGACTGGAGGTTGGTGGGTCATGGGAGAGTAGGGGACTGGAGGTCAGTGAGTCAGGGGAGAGTAGGGGACTGGAGATCGGTGAGTCAGGGGAGAGTAGGGGACTGGAGGATGGATAGTCAGGGGAGAGTAGGGGACTGGAGTTTGTGAGTCAGGGGAGAGTAGGGGACTGGAGGCTGGTGACCGAGGGGAGAGAAGGGGGCTGGAGATCGGTGACTCAGGGGAGAGTAGGGAACTGGAGGTTGCTGGGTCTGGGAAGAGTAGGGGACTGGACGTTGATGGGTCAGGGGAGAGTAGGGGACTGGAGAATGGTCAGTGAGGGGAGAGTATGGGACTGGAGGTTGGTGGCTAAGGGGAGCCTAGGGGACTGGAGGTTGGTGATTCAGGGGAGAGTAGGGGAGTGGATGTTGGTGAGTCAGGGGAGAGTAGGGGACTGGAGATTGGTGAGTCAGGGGAGAGTAGGGGATTGGAGATTGGTGGGTCTGGGGGGAGTAGGGGACTGGAGATCAGTGAGCCAGGGGAGAGTAGGGGACTGGAGGCTGGTGAGTCAGGGGAGAGTAGGAGACAGGAGGTTGGTGAGTCAGTGGAGAGTAGGGGACTGGAGGTTGGACGGTCAGGGGAGAGTAGGGGACTGGAGATGAGTGAGTAAGAGGAGAGTAGAGGACTGGAGGTTGGTGACCCAGGGGGGAGTAGGGGACTGGAGATCGGTGAGCCAGGGGAGAGTAGGGGATTGGAGGCTGGTGAGTCAGGGGAGATTAGGGGCCAGGAGTTTGGAGAGTCTGGGGAGAGTAGGGGACTGGAGGTTGGTGACACAGGGGTGAGTAGGGGACTGGAGATCGGTGAGTCATGGGAGAGTAGGGGACTGGAGGTCGGTGAGTCAGGGTAGAGTAGGGGACTAGAGGTTGGTGAGTCAGGGGAGAGTAGGGGACTGGAGATTGGTGTGTCAGGGGCGAGTAGGGGACTGGAGGTTGGTGATCCAGGGGAGAGTAGGGGACTGGAGGTTGGTGACACAGGGGTGAGTAGGGGACTGGAGATCGGTGAGTCAGGGGAGAGTAGGGGACTGGAGGTCGGTGAGTCAGGGTAGAGTAGGGGAATAGAGGTTGGTGAGTCAGGGGAGAGTAGGGGACTGGAGGTTGGTGATCCAGGGGAGAGTATGGGACTGGAGGTTGGTGAGTCAGGGGAGAGTAGGGGACTGGAGGTTGGTGGGTCAGGGTAGAGTAGGGTACTGGAGGTTGGTGACCAAGGGGAGAGTAGGGGACTGGTGATTGGTGAGTCAGGGGAGAGTAGTGGACTGGAGGTTGGTGAGTCAGGGGAGAGTAGGGGACTAGAGGTTGGTGACCCAGAGGAGAGTAAGGGATTGGAGGTTGGTGAGTCAGGTGAGAGTAGGGAACTGGAAGTTGGTGGATCAGTGGAGGGTAGTGGATTGGAGATCTGTGAGTAAGGGGAGAGTAGGGGACTGGAGGTTGGTGAGTCAGGTGAGAGTAGGGGACTGGAGGTTGGTGGGTCAGGGGAGAATAGGGGACTGGAGGTTGGTGAGTCAGGGGAGATTAGAGGACTGTAGTTTGGTGAGTCAGGGGAGAATAGGGGACTGGAGGTTGGTGTCCCAGGGGATAGGGGACTGTAGGTTGGTGAGTCAGGGCAGAGTAGCGGACTGGAGGTTGGTGAGACAGGGGCGAGTAGGGGACTGGAGGTTGGTGATCTAGGGGAGAGTAGGGGACTGGAGGTTGGTGGGTCAGGGGAGAGTAGGGGACTGGAGGTTGATGAGTGAGAGGAGAGTAGGGGTTTGGAGGTTGGTGAGACAGGGGAGCGTAGGGGACTGGAGATTGGTGTGTCAGGGGAGAGGAGGGTACTGGAGGTTGGTGAGGCAGGGGAGAGTAGGGGACTGGAGGTTGGTGAGTCAGGGGAGAGTAGGGTACTGGAGGTTGGTGAGTCAGGGGAGAGTAGGGGACAGGGGGTTGGTGGGTCATGGGAGACTAGGGGACTGGAGTTTGCTGAGTCAGGGGAGATTAGGGGACTGTAGGTTGGTGAGTCAGGGGTGAGTAGGGGACTGGAGGTTGGTGTCCCAGGGGATAGGGGACTGTAGGTTGGTGAGTCAGGGCAGAGTAGGGGACTGGAGGTTGGTGAGTCAGGGGAGAGTAGGGGACTGGAGGTTGGTGATCAAGGGGTGAGTAGGGGACTGGAGTTTGGTGGGTAAGGGGAGAGTAGGAGACTGGAGGTCAGTGAGTCAGTGGAGAGTAGGGGATTGGAGGTTGATGAGTCAGGGGAGAGTAGGGAACTGGAGTTTGGTGAGTCTGGGGAAAGAAGTGGACTGGAGGTTGGTGAGGCAGGGGAGAGTAGCGGACTGGAGTAGGGAGGGTCAGGGGCGAGTAGAGGACTGGAGATCAGTGAGAAGGGGAGAGTAGGCGACTGGAGGTTGGTGAGTCAGGGGAGAGTAGTGGACTGGAGGTTGGTGAGTCAGGGGAGAGAAGGGGACTGGAGATTGTAGAGTCAGGGGAGAGTCGGGGACTGGATGTTGTTGGATCAGGGGAGAATAGGGGACTGGAGATTGGTGAGTCGGGGAGAGTAGGGTACTGGAGATTGGTGGGTCAGGGAAGAGTAGGGGACTGGAGATTCATTGGTCAGGGGAGAGTAGGGGACTGGAGGTTGGTGGGTCAGGGGAGAGTAGGGGACTGGAGGTTGCTGAATCAGGGGATAGTATGGGACTGGAGGTTGGTGAGTCGGGGGAGAGTAGGGTACTGAAGTTTGGTGGGTCAGGGGAGAGTAGAGGACTGGAGATTGGTGAGTCAGGGGAGAGTAGGGGACTGGAGGTTTGTGAGTCAGGGGATAGTAGGGGACTAGAGTTTGGTGACCCAGAGGAGAGTAGGGGATTGGAGGTTGATGAGTCAGGTGAGAGTAGGGAACTGCAAGTTGGTGGATCAGTGGAGGGTAGGGGATTGGAGATCGGTGAGTCAGGGGAGAAGAGGGGACTGGAGGTTGGTGAGTCAGTGGAGAGTAGGGGACTGGAGGTTGGTGGGTTAGGGGAGAATAGGGGACTGGAGCTTGGTGAGTCAGGGGAGATTAGGGGACTGTAGGTTGGTGAGTCAGGGGAGAATAGGGGACTGGAGGTTGGTGTCCCAGGGGATAGGGGACTGCAGGTTGGTGAGTCAGGGCAGAGTAGGGGACTGGAGGTTGGTGAGACAGGGGAGAGTAGGGGACTGGAGGTTGGTGATCAAGGGGAGAGTAGGGGAGTGGAGGTTGGTGGGTCAGGGGAGAGTAGGGGACTGGAGGTTGGTGAGTGAGAGGAGAGTAGGGAACTTGAGGTTGGTGAGACAGGGGAACGTAGGGGACTGGAAATTGGTGTGTCAGGGGAGAGTAGGGTACTGGAGGTTGGTGACCCAGGGGTGAGTAGGGGACTGGAGGTTGATGAGTCAGGGGAGAGTAGGGGACTGGAGGTTGGTGGGTCAGGGGAGGGTAGGGGACTGGAGGTTGGTGAGTCAGGGGAGAGTAGGGGACTGGAGGTTGGTAGGTCAGGGGAGAATAGGGGACTGGAGTTTGCTGAGTCAGGGGTGATTAGTGGACTGTAGGTTGGTGAGTCAGGGGAGAGTAGGGGACTGGAGGTTGGTGTCCCAGGGGATAGGGGACTGTTGGTTGGTGAGTCAGGGCAGAGTAGGGACTGGAGGTTGGTGAGTCATTGGAGAGTAGGGGACTGGAGGTTCGTGGGTCAGGGGAGAGTAGGAGACTGGAGTTCAGTGAGTCAGGGGAGAGTAGGGGATTGGAGGTTGATGAGACAGGGGAGAGTAGGGAACTGGAGTTTGGTGAGTCAGGGGAAAGAAGTGGACTGGAGGTTGGTGAGGCAGGGGAGAGTAGGGGACTGGAGGTTGGTGAGTCAGGGGAGAGTAGGGGACTGGAGGTTGCTGAATCAGGGGATAGTATGGGACTGGAGGTTGGTGAGTCAGGGGAGAGTAGGGTACTGGAGTTTGGTGGGTCAGGGGAGAGTAGAGGACCGGAGATTGGTGAGTCAGGGGAGAGTAGGGGACTGGAGGTTGGTGGGTCAGGGGAGAGTAGGGGACTGGAGGTCAGTGAGTCAGGGGAGAGTAGGGGACTGGAGGTTGGATAGTCAGGGGAGAGTAGGGGACTGGAGGTTGTGAGTCAGGGGAGAATAGGGAACTGGAGGTTGCTGGGTCTGGGGAGAGTAGGGGACTGGACGTTGATGGGTCAGGGGAGAGTAGGGGACTGGAGAATGGTCAGTGAGGGGAGAGTATGGGACTGGAGGTTGGTGGCTAAGGGGAGAGTAGGGGACTGGAGGTTGGTGATTCAGGGGAGAGTAGGGGAGTGGATGTTGGTGAGTCAGGGGAGAGTAGGAGACAGGAGTTTGGTGAGTTAGGGGAGAGTAGGGGAAAGGAGGTTGGTGACCCAGGGGAGAGTAGGGGACTGGAGGTTGGTAGTCAGGGGAGAGTAGGGGACTGGAGATGAGTGAGTAAGAGGAGAGTAGGGGACTGGAGGTTGGTGACCCAGGGGGGAATAGGGGACTGGAGATCGGTGAGCCAGAGGAGAGTAGGGGATTGGAGGCTGGTGAGTCAGGAGAGATTAGGGGACAGGAGGTTGGAGAGTCTGGGGAGAGTAGGGGACTGGAGGTTGGTGACACAGGGGTGAGTAGGGGACTGGAGATCGGTGAGTCAGGGGAGAGTAGGGGACAAGAGGTTGGTGAGTCAGTGGAGAGTAGGGGACTGGAGATTGGTGTGTCAGGGAAGAGTAGGGGACTGGAGGTTGGTGATCCAGGGGAGAGTAGGGGACTGGAGGTTGGTGAGTCAGGGGAGAGTAGGGGACTGGAGGTTGGTGGGTCAGGGGAGAGTAGGGGACTGGAGGTTGGAGACCAAGGGGAGAGTAGTGGACTGGAGGTTGGTGAGTCAGTTGTGAGTAGGGAACGGGAAGTTGGTGGATCAGTGGAGGGTAGTGGATTGGAGATCGGTGAGTCAGGGGAGAGTAGTGGACTGGAGGTTGGTTTGTCAGGGGTGAGTAGGGGACTGGAGGTTGGTGGTCAGGGGAGAATAGGGGACTGGAGGTTGGTGAGTTAGGGGAGATTAGGGGACTGTAGGTTGGTGAGTCAGGGGAGAATAGGGGACTGGAGGTTGGTGTCCCAGGGGATAGGGGACTGTAGGTTGGTGAGTCAGGGCAGAGTAGGGTACTGGAGGTTTTTGAGACAGGGGAGAGTAGGGGACTGGAGGTTTGTGATCAAGGGGAGAGTAGTGGACTGGAGGTTGATGAGTCAGGGGAGAGTAGGGAACTGGAGGTTGGCGAGTAAGGCTAGAGAAGTGGACTGGAGGTTGGTGAGGCAGTGGAGAGTAGGGGACTGGAGGTGGGTGAGTCAGGGGTGAGTAGAGGACTGGAGATCAGTGAGTCAGGTGAGAGTAGGGGACTGGAGGTTGGTGATCAAGGGGAGAGTAGGGGACTGGAGGTTGGAGGGTCAGGGGAGAGTAGGGGACTGGAGGTTGGTGAGAGAGAGGAGAGTAGGGAACTGGAGGTTGGTGAGACAGGGGAGCGTAGGGGACTGGAGATTGGTGTGTCAGGGGAGAGTAGGGTACTGGAGGTTGGTGACCCAGGGGTGAGTAGGGGACTGGAGGTTGATGAGTCAGGGGAGAGTAGGGGACTGGAGTTTGGTGGGTTGGGGAGGGTAGGGGACTGGAGGTTGGTGAGTCAGGGGAGAGTAGGGGATTGGAGGTTGGTGGGTCAGGGGAGAATAGGGGACTGGAGTTTGCTGAGTCAGGGGTGATTAGGGGACTGTAGGTTGGTGAGTCAGGGGAGAGTAGGGGACTGGAGGTTGGTGTCCCAGGGGATAGTGGGCTGTAGGCTGGTGAGTCAGGGCAGAGAAGGGACTGGAGGTTGGTGAGTCAGGGGAGAGTTGGGGAATGGAGGTTGGTGGGTTAGGGGAGAATAGGAGACTGGAGCTTGGTGAGTCAGGGGAGATTAGGGGACTGTAGGTTGGTGAGTCAGGGGAGAATAGGGGACTGGAGGTTGGTGTCCCAGGGGATAGGGGACTGCAGGTTGGTGAGTCAGGGCAGAGTAGGGGACTGGAGGTTGGTGAGACAGGGGAGAGTAGGGGACTGGAGGTTGGTGATCAAGGGGAGAGTAGGGGACTGGAGGTTGGTGGGTCAGCGGAACGTAGGGGACTGGAAATTGGTGTGTCAGGGGAGAGTAGGGTACTGGAGGTTGGTGACCCAGGGGTGAGTAGGGGACTGGAGGTTGATGAGTCAGGGGAGAGTAGGGGACTGGAGGTTGGTGGGTCAGGAGAGGGTAGGGGACTGGAGGTTGGTGAGTCAGGGGAGAGTAGGGGACTGGAGGTTGGTAGGTCAGGGGAGAATAGGGGACTGGAGTTTGCTGAGTCAGGGGTGATTAGTGGACTGTAGGTTGGTGAGTCAGGGGAGAGTAGGGGACTGGAGGTTGGTGTCCCAGGGGATAGGGGACTGTTGGTTGGTGAGCCAGGGCAGAGTAGGGACTGGAGGTTGGTGAGTCAGGGGTGAGTAGGGGACTGGAGTTTGGTGGGTCAGGGGAGAGTAGGAGACTGGAGTTCAGTGAGTCAGGGGAGAGTAGGGGATTGGAGTTTGATGAGACAGGGGAGAGTAGGGAACTGGAGTTTGGTGAGTCAGGGGAAAGAAGTGGACTGGAGGTTGGTGAGGCAGGGGAGAGTAGGGGGCTGGAGGTTGGTGAGTCAGGGTAGAGTAGGGGACTGGAGGTTGCTGAATCAGGGGATAGTATGGGACTGGAGGTTGGTGAGTCAGGGGAGAGTAGGGTACTGGAGTTTGGTGGGTCAGGGGAGAGTAGAGGACCGGAGATTGGTGAGTCAGGGGAGAGTAGGGGACTGGAGGTTGGATAGTCAGGGGAGAGTAGGGGACTGGAGGTTGTGAGTCAGGGGAGAATAGGGAACTGGAGGTTGCTGGGTCTGGGGAGAGTAGGGGACTGGACGTTGATGGGTCAGGGGAGAGTAGGGGACTGGAGAATGGTCAGTGAGGGGAGAGTATGGGACTGGAGGTTGGTGGCTAAGGGGAGAGTAGGGGACTGGAATTTGGTGATTCAGGGGAGAGTAGGGGAGTGGATGTTGGTGAGTCAGGGGAGAGTAGGGGACAGGAGATTGGTGAGTCAGGGGAGTGTAGGGGATTGGAGATTGGTGGGTCTGGGGGGTCTAGGGGACTGGAGATCAGTGAGCCAGGGGAGAGTAGGGGGCTGGAGGCTGGTGAGTCAAGGGAGAGTAGGAGACAGGAGTTTGGTGAGTTAGGGGAGAGTAGGGGAAAGGAGGTTGGTGACCCAGGGGAGAGTAGGGACTGGAGGTTGGTAGTCAGGGGAGAGTAGGGGACTGGAGATGAGTGAGTAAGAGGAGAGTAGGGGACTGGAGGTTGGTGACCCAGGGGGGAATAGGGGACTGGAGATCGGTGAGCCAGAGGAGAGTAGGGGATTGGAGGCTGGTGAGTCAGGGGAGATTAGGGGACAGGAGGTTGGAGAGTCTGGGGAGAGTAGGGGACTGGAGGTTGGTGACACAGGGGTGAGTAGGGGACTGGAGATCGGTGAGTCAGGGGAGAGTAGGGGACAAGAGGTTGGTGAGTCAGTGGAGAGTAGGGGACTGGAGATTGGTGTGTCAGGGAAGAGTAGGGGACTGGAGGTTGGTGATCCAGGGGAGAGTAGGGGACTGGAGGTTGGTGAGTCAGGGGGAGTAGGGGACTGGAGGTTGGTGGGTCAGGGGAGAGTAGGGGACTGGAATTTGGTGACCAAGGGGAGAGTAGTGGACTGG